>NC_081180.1:140167551-140767551 GCF_029867415.1 Vicia villosa | reverse complement strand
ATATCTTTTATAACTATTAATTTAACATAATAAAAAAGAAAAGAAATTAAAAAATGAAAATGTATCTACACTTTATACAATTGGACACTTAAAATGGTGTCAAAACACCATTTCTTGATTTTAAAACAATATATTCAAAGACATTATTGTTATTCTTAACTCTATATTGTACTATAATATTTACATCAAACACTGTTTACCGTATTTATACATTAGACAAATGAGAACTTTATCTATAATGAGAATTGAGAACTTTTAATAATGACCATACGATTTAAAATCAATGCTTAGATATGCATTTATGTGATATGTATTTAAACCATAATCTATCTATTAATTATTGTCTCTTAAAATTTGAATGACATATGAGACATTGAATTTAAATCGTATGGTTATTATTAAAAGTTTTCAGTTTTCATTATAACTATAGTTCTTATTTGATATATATATATATATATATATATATATATATATATATATATATATATATATATATATATATATATATATATATATATATATATATATATATATATATATATATATATATATATATATATATATATATATATATATATATATATATATATATATATATATATATATATACATACATATATATACATATATATATATATATATATATATATATATATATATATATATATATATATATACATACATATATATACATATATATATATATATATATATATATATATATATATATAGTTCTTATTTGATATATATATATATATATATATATATATATATATATATATATATACATATATATATACATATATATATATATATATATATATATATATATATATATATATATATATATATATATATATATATATATATAGAGAGAGAGAGGAGGGATCAAATTACACCCGAAGAGTTACACCACGAGTTACACTCGTTCAATAACTACATCTCGAAATAATATTTTTTAAATTCAACCGTTGGATTGAAACATAATATCATATAGATCATACCTATAAAGTTTGAGCTTAATCTATAATGATTTACTATATCATCAAGATATCCAAAGATTAACGTCAAAATGAGCTTTCATATAACGTTAATTTTGATGTTATTCGATGACATAGTAAATCATTATAGATTAAGCTCAAACTTTATAGGAATGATCTATATGATATTATGTTTCAATCCAACGGTTGAATTTAAAAAATATTATTTCGAGATGTAGTTATTGAACGAGTGTAACTCGTGGTGTAACTCTTCGGGTGTAATTTGATCCCGCCTCATATATATATATATATATATATATATATATATATATATATATATATATATATATATATATATATATATATATATATATATATATATATATATATATATATATATATATATATATATATATATATATATATATCAGTGACGTGAATAATAATAGTGAATAATATCTAAGAATAGTGCATGAACATTGACTTTTAATGATAAAATAAAGTTAGTTAATAAAATATAAAAAGTTTATTAATGAAGTGATGAAGTTGATTAATAAACGTGTAGATATTAAAAATAATTTAGCAGAAAAATAAAGTTAGTTAATAAAAAGTAAAACATTGGTTAATAAAGTGATGAAGTTGGTTAATAAACGCTTAGATATTAAAAATAGTTTTAGTGGTAAAACAAAGTTGATTAATGAAAGAAAATAAAGGATATATATCGACAGTTTAAAATTATTTTACACTGTCTAGCAATCACAATCATGTTAAATGCTAAATTATACTGTTATTTTTAAATAAATTATATGATATGGTTAATTGATGAATTCTCATTTGATGACGGTGTG
Source organism: Vicia villosa (assembly GCF_029867415.1). NCBI lineage: Eukaryota > Viridiplantae > Streptophyta > Magnoliopsida > Fabales > Fabaceae > Vicia > Vicia villosa. The sequence goes on along the minus strand of NC_081180.1, from coordinate 140,765,723 downwards.
AAACTATTTTACAATGTCTGTGCACTATCTTTTAATTCTTAATGGAAAGTAAAATATTGGTTAATAAAATTATAAAGTTGGTTCATAAACAACTAAATATTAAAAATATTTTTTTGTAGTAAAATAAAGTTGGTGAATAAAATATAAAATATTGATTAAGAAAGATATAAAGTTGGTTAATCACCCAATTTTATATAATATTTCTTATTTTTAAGAAACGTAAAAAAAAATTAAATATTTTTTCATCTTTTAAAATTATTCATTATTATAATATTTTAATACTTATCATATCAGTAAACAGAAAAATACAGTTTAGTTAAAGAGAGAAGAGAAAAATACAGTGTAAAATAGTTTTATAATTTTAGTGTAACAATAACATTTTTTGATTTAAAGATCATATTATATGTCAACCGTGATACCATGTTGGTCCTTATTTAGAATAAACATTTTGTTGTGGCAAATAGGGAGCAAACCTTCCAAAAGATACTTTCCTTTTAATAATACCAAAGATACTTAGAATATACACAACTCATACAAAAAAAAACTTAGACTATAGCACTATAAACTTTCATTATTTAGTTTATTTTTGTTTTCACCTTTACATTTTACACTTCACTTTTGTGGCAACTCTTACAGTTTTACTACCACCTTACAAATTTTCTATATAAAAACAAGTTCGGTACACAATTACAAGTTACAACACTAAACTTCAAAAACCAGAGCACTCTGTTTTCACAAAGATGAACTCAACTCCAAACCCTTCCTCTTCATTCGAATTCAATTATCTCCCCTTCAACGAAAACGACCCCGAAGAGATGCTTCTCTACGGCATGATCAACGACGCAAACACCTCCCTCACCAACACCAGAGTTAAAGAAGAAGAGGTAAGTTCCATAAGTTCCGAAGAGAACGAGCCGCGGAAGGAGAAATCCTACCGCGGCGTTCGAAGAAGGCCATGGGGGAAATTCGCCGCCGAAATAAGGGATTCAACGAGAAACGGAATGAGGGTTTGGTTAGGAACATTTGACAGTGCTGAAGCAGCTGCTTTAGCGTATGATCAAGCTGCTTTTGCCATGAGAGGTGCTTCTGCTATACTCAATTTTCCTGTGGAGATTGTGAGAGAATCGCTTAATGATATGAATTGCGATGAATGTTCTGAAGATGGTTGTTCTCCGGTTGTTGCTCTTAAGAGGAAACATTCTTTGAGGAGGAAAATCGGGTTCGCGAAGAACAAAGAACAAGATTTTAGAAACAAGAACAACAGTAATAACAATAATAACAGTGTTGATAATTCTGTCGTGTTTGAAGATCTTGGTTCTGATTATTTGGAGCAATTGTTGATGTCTTCTGATGAATTTCCTTCTCCTCAGTGATTCTTTCAAAAAAAAAAAATTACTGATAAAAAAATATCATCTGCACACAACTATAAAAACTAATATCTCTGTATGCTCACGATTGGATTTAAATCCAAGACGTCAAGTTTTGTTGGAAGGGATCATTTACCATTTTATTCAAATAGTTTTAATCATATTTAGTATAGTTTTATTTCTATTTTTTTTAGTAATTTTATTTAATTAATATTTTAATTTTTTTTTTAGGGTGATGAAAGCCTTTGTAGTGTTTGAATGATCAAAATTTGAAGGTCATTTTTTGTTTGAGTTTGTTTTATGATTATGTTTCTTTTTGGGAGTCTATAGCAGAATTTTCTTCTAAATAATTTGTTTTTTCTTTTGTATGTAAAGTTGAATAGATAAGGTTCAAGGAATGAAGTGGTGAAGTTTGTGGGGTATGGTTTTTGTCGTTATTGATTGAGGTGATTGTGGTTTTGGCTTTATTTGAGTGTAAAGTCAACATGCATAGAATAGTTGTGTAAAATGTGAAGTGCACGCGTGGAGAAATATACAAGCAAATATATAATAGAGTTTCTTAACTATTTTGGCAACCTTGTAATTTTGATTGAGGATGTGTGTCAAAATCTTACATTTTTGGCAATGAGATCTTAGTATGACAGCTTATTAACAACTTCTTTGTTCTTTGTGGAGTCTTATTTTTTGGTTTTCATGTCAAATTATTTAGTGGAATATTAGTAATATAAATGGATCTCACTAAGATGATAATTTAGATGAGAAATATTATTCTATATAAATTGTTATTGATCTATGGTCCGATTCATAGAATGTGATACTATATTAAAATTAAAATTTGATATGATTTGTCTTTATAAAATTAATTTGTATGTGAATTTGTCACTCTATATAAATTCTATGTCAGATTAATATGAAAGTCATAGACGACAAAAACTATTTAACGAGATTGATCTTTGAGAATTTGAGAAAAGGGCAATCTCATATCTTAAACTATCACTATCAAATCAATTTATAAAAGTTGGTTGTAAAAATATTTGATCACAGAAACTCGAGTCGAGTTTGAACTTGCGGCATTCAACTTTTATGAATTTTTGACCATTTAAATATCCTCAAAATAGCCCTCGTTAATGTTTGATTGGTGAAGCAAGATTTAGTCTCATTGAATAGACATTTATCGTATTATTAACGTGGGACATGCGTGACATTGGATATGTTTGTTTATTTTATAAATTTATAAACAAGATATGATACATTAACTATCAAATTGTTCTCAAAACAAGTGTGTGGCGGGGCTAGTTTGCCGCCAGATTAGGCTAAGCTATTTGTCGTGTGACAACACTGCAGCTATGAAACATAGGCTTAGGTTCGAAATATACCAAACTTAATTACACGGTCAAAAGAGAAATTAATTAATAATTGAATGTATAAAGATAACATGATTAGTATTTAGCGGCAATATTTTATTATGAAAAATAAGATAAAGGAAAAGGGAAGGAAACCACCTAAGGAAGTTGGTGGGATTTCTAGAAATTTTGTGAATCTGTTGGACTAGAAAACTACACAAGACCATTGTCATCAACTTTTTCAGTCCAACTTTGAATTGAACTAGTTGGTCTCTTAGACCAACATATGCAATCTTATAAACTATTGAATTACAATAATGGTATTTTGAATGATGATATGCTTAAAATTTATATTTTGAATTTAAAATGTGGAGATTTTCTCAAAATTAATAAAACAGTTTTTCTTTCAAAATATACAAAAATTCTTAAAAAGTATTACTTTTTTTTATTAAAATATGAATACAATGTAAATTTTGAAGTTCTAGAAGTTATGAATTCAAATGGAACTTGACAATCAATCTAAAAGAAGTTTGTATAAGATGCTTCTACAACATAGTTAAGTGTGGTTATAAACCACATGAAGCTAATGTAAAGAAAAAAAAAAAAGAAAAGTATATTTTTGCGAAAAATATTAAACGAGTAGCTTCCTTATAGAAATAGGGAAAGTTGTAATGAATAGATTTATGTAGTATTTTGAGGGATTTAGGTGCTATGACAGTGATATGTCTTTGCCTAAAATAAATGTCTTGCTTATCCCTTTTGCGGGAATCCCTTATACCGTCTCAATTTTGAAGAGCCTCATTTAAGAAGCACATCTTGCATCTTGGATTCTCTTTTGTTTCATAATCATTAGAAACGTCTATCATCGTCATTAACTAGTTCATTTAATCATCACATAACGACCTTATTAATGATCCGGCCTCAACCTCAGTGTTACCTCCATAGTTCAGTTGCGTCCTCCCCTTAGCGAACTAGGTCGCGTACGGATGCTTACCTGGCCTGGGACCCATGTTCGCCACTCGGGGTAGGCATATCTACCCGGTGAGCGAGCTAAGCTAAAAGCGGGGATTTCAATAGTTGTTTCTCCTCGATCTCTCCTTGACTCTGGCCTAAACCTGTTATAGATCCCGGTCCGACAATAATATTTTTCGCGATGTACACAAGCCCTCGAGTATAAGTCCCTCTTTTAAGGGTGTGATGCTATGTCGTGAAAGCCCAAAAAACATTTCTCCATTAATGTTGAGTCCTGTACCCGACTCATATCTCTACTGACGTGGTCAAAATGAAAAGTCACGTCCATTAAACGCTCTAGGCCCCCTCATAGCGTAATGATGCATTTATGGGGTATTGATCATAGGCGATTGTTCCCTCCTTCACGCTACCGTTTATTAATCATATTTAAGCCTTATTCCTCCTCATTCACTCCATCACAACTTACTTTCATAACGTTTTATCTCCTCAACATTCATTTTAAAATCAAGCACTTCCTTTCTCAGGTATTTCCTTCACTCTTCTTTTAACTTCTACTTTTCATTCTTCTTTTTAGAAAATTGGTTATTATTAGAGAGTGTGATGGTGAGGGAAATATTAGGAAACCCGTAAATGCTAAAGAAAGAAAATAAGATGTGGGGTCAGTGCAATCGTGAGATGAAAGGGGATTTAGGAAAAAGAAGGTTCAATGAAGCCATAGAGGAAGTCTATGGTGATGTTTTTGCCCCCTTTTAGTGATTCTGATTCCACCTCTTCTTCCTCAGGTTCTATGGAGATACTGATGGAGACTCCCGCCCCTTTTGATGAAGAAGTGATGGGCTACAAAAATAGCTCCTTCGATGACATAGAAATCATAAAACTTTGTTCTCTAAGGAATATATCCTCAACTAGAAAGGAGAAGGACATTGTATTGGAGGTGTGCAACCCCGGGGAACGCGTATGCATTCTTCGTCCGAAGAGCTTGAAAGAAGAGTTTTTTTACTCTTATTCCGGTGTGTTGGAAGACTTCCAGGTCCGTATTCTTTTCTCGGATTTTAAGGCGGACATATTGAAGACCATGAACGCGGCCTCCTCCCAATTCCGTCCCAATAGTTGGGGCTTTATAAAGGCCTTTGAAAAATTTTGTGAGGCATTGCGTATTACACCCACTGTAGGCCTGTTTTTCTCTTTCTTTGAGGTAAAAAGGGTCGAGAAGCGCAAGTGGATTCAAATCAGCGGTATCTTTTAGAAGAGCTTTCTTCAATTGTACACTTGTAACTACAAAGGGTTTAAGGATCGGTTTGTACGAGTCAAATATGGACCGAGATATCCCCAAGTACTTTTTTCTTTAGACGGGCACTCCCGTTTTCCTCACTATTGGACCAAAGATCCTCTACTGATCTCTGGGTTCATATACGAGAAGTTGAGTGAATCGGAGATCCAGTCTCTAGAAATCCTGGACTGCTTCTGTGTGATGAGAATTTAAGAATTGTTGCCTTTATCGGGTAAAGACACCCCAATTTTTCTTGGTAAATATCGCGACTTACCCTTTCTCTCATATTGATCATACAATTATTAATGCCAACCATACAAACAGAGAATCTACAATCTCCCCATTTGGAAAATTTTGGCAAAAACAAATTTAAAAATTACATTCATATTTCAGCATCAAAAACCACAGAAGTCGAGCAATAGTGTAGTAGTCTTCATGCACTCCTCAAGCATAGCTTTTCTTTTTGAGACTTCAGTCGCTGATCTAACTGCCAAAGAGTTAGTCTTCTTCTCATTTATATGAAGGTTGTCAGGACATCCTACTTGACTTCTTCATACAACATTTTGAATGAGTTCCATTTTCCACACACCACAAACCAGCAACCTCAGGAAAGGAGTAGAAAATCCTAAAGTCATTTGGTGTACATGAGGAAGAAGATAGCTGACACTTCTCCTCAATGTGGAAACCAATTCTTGTCACTGATGAAGGTATCCAAATTTCCCTATTGATGGATAACTCTTTCACAATGCATAAGTGACCCATTAAGTGGCATAAGAGACCCCTTAAGAAGCATAAGAGGAAACTTAATCAGCAGCTACCAGCAATCTTGAACAATGTCCTGACAATGTCCTGAGGGACATAGGTCTTGAACAATGTCCTGACATCTTTTTAGACATTGTCTTCTTACTCTTTTTATTCTCAAGACTTCTTCAAAAGTTGATGGTTTGAGAAGCCATCACGTGACCTGAAGTAAACCATTATGCCTTCCACTGGTTTTTGTTCTTCATTCACCCAAAACTAGTGACACAGTCCATAGGGATAATGTGTGACATTTTACATTCTCCAATGTTGACCTTTGTACAGTCACTCCTCAACCAGAAGAGAAAAATAAATTCTCTTATGCTCAATGTTGACCCTCTAAATACATGTTCAGACTGTAGACTTGCATAACGCCTCTGACAAATACTCAGCTCCTGTCAAAGTATTTACCATTAGTTTCATGCATAACCTCGTCCGAGGACAGACAAAAGAAGGGTATGAAAACACTTAGAAAGGGGGGTTTGAACAAGTGGTTTCTTTTTGCAATATAAAAATGACACAGTATTTTTATCCTGGTTAGTTATAACTCAACTACTCCAGTCCACCCGCCAAGGTGATTTCGCCTCTCTCAGTCGAGGACTTAATCCACTAATCAAAAACTGATTACATCAAACCACGAAGGCAACAGTCAACGTCTTCTTGAGAATCTTAACCACAACTTAGTTACTCAAGGAATACAAACTTTGACTTCTTGAGAATCCTAACCACAACTTGGTTACTCAAGAAACAATTACAGACAGAATTTCTAACAAGTGATCTTAGGTGATTCTTAATCTAAGTTGTATCACAACCGTGATTTTTCACTATGTTTAGTACAATGAAGATGAAATTTAAACTGATACTTTGAACAAAGATATTTTCTTCCAGTATAAGTGTTCAAGTATGAGAAATTTCTTTGAACGAGCTTGCTTGTATCTTGCGTGTGTTTCTATCTCATGTAAGAGCTCTCCTGTATTATGTGTCTATTTCCTTTTTCCAATGATTTTCTATTTATAGAGTTTTGAAGATTTCGTCGGATGCTGGATAATAGGCTAGCTTAGCCTCTCATGTTTGCATGTTATCTTGGATAAACTTGCTTTCCACGCTTCTTGAGAGTTGTTACTAAATCTGCTTTTAGCCGTTAATAATCATTATGTCTCCAACGGTAATCTTTCTTCTGTCAGAGTATTTTATCTTTGTATTTCTTCAAGTAAACTTATTTTTGACTTTGTAGAGATAACGCTTATTAGAATTATGCTTCAGCGGTTGGTGCTTTAAGAAGTTTCTTCATTAGAACTTCTTTAGACTTCAGCGTGACTGTCTTTCAGCATTTGTATGTAGTCTAAGTTCTGATGATACTTGTTTTTCTTGAACATCAACATATGTTTAGAACTTCTTATGAAATAAGAGATATATAATTAGAGTATCTGTCATACCCCAAAGTTTTCCCATACTTTTTCTCTTGTTCAAAATCAAGTCAAGGCACAATGCTCAAAGACACCCTCCTAAACAAAGGCTCAAGGAACTAGGTTTTGTGTTGTTCTGAGAAAATTAATGAACCGAAGGCTCCAAGGCATCCCATATGGTCTATGATACCCCACACTACCTCCATGACAAATTTCAGGTCTCAATTCAAAAGATTGATCACTCAATTGCTCAGAAAGCCAACAGTCGACTGATTTGACCTAAAAGTCAATTGTGGTCAAAGTACAGTCAAAACTCCTGATTTTTTGTCAACATCCTTATTTTGAAGTATCATTCACCAATTGATCAAGAATTGATCATGGTTCATCAAGGAAAGATCAGAAATCAACAATTCCAAAAGTTTCTAAATTAGGGTTTTCATAGGAGAAAGTCAACTAAATTTGACCAGCCATAACTCCTATATGGAACATCATAAATTGTCCATCCAAAGCTCATTTTGAAGGAAACTGAATTCTCTAAAATTTTGTCTCTCACAAGCCAAGTCTAAAAATGCTTCATTTGAGAGATATGGATCAAAAGATTATAGGTCCTTTTTGAAGATCAACCAAAAAGCAGTTTTTTTGTCAAAGCCAATATCAGAAAGATAAATTCTTCAAATGGAAAAAAGCTTCCAAAGTGGATTGTATAGGACATCTTGAGGTTTCCAAAAAGTCATAGAACTCATCCATATCTTAAAAATTGAGGGAGATATGCCTTGTCAAAGTTGGTCGATTTTGAAGGGAAAAATGTGAATTAAAAGGCTTCAAAATGGATTTCTTTGTAAATGAGCCCAACTTTGCCCAATCTTGATCCCCAAGTTATCAAAGACATCCTGTAATATCCTAATTTTATTTCAAGAGATTTACTAATAGGAAATTGCATTTAGTTGGATTGTAACTAAGTGGCATCATGGTAAATAGAGTCTAGTTGGAGGGTGTTGTGGTCAATGCACCTAATACTAAAGACTTAGGGATGTGTTTGGCTTGAAACTCATTCTATTCTTGGAAAATAAACAGAATTTTGGAGAAAGAAGAGGAAGGAAACTTGAAAAGCAAGAGGAAGGAGAAGGAGGCCCATAACACAACTTCATCATCAACCTTGCATGCACCATTAATTCAGCAATCTTCATCTTTTCTTCTGATTTTCGCAGCCCCTACTGCTCCCCTTCAAGGTGAGTCTCATAGATAGAGGCTTTGGGGTATTTTATTGGGTTTATGCAATTTTTGGGGTTAAGGGTTTTTGAGAATAAATGCTTCAATGATCCTACAAATACATGTTTAACCCTCCATTCTGGTAATAATGAGTATATGTATGTTTACCATAGCTTATTATTTGATTAACAATGGCTGCATGTTGAAATTTGGGGCTTGGGGACCCCAAATGCGTTTCTGCATTTTTGCTGTTTTGCAGAGTTCGCTGTAGCGAACTTTCATTCGCTACAGCGAATGGTTTGCTGTAGCGAACTGTGTAGCGAATAAACCTGGGAGCTGAGTTGATTTATTCGCTGTAGCGAACTTTCCTTCGCTGTAGCGAATCGGGGCTTCGCTGGGAGTTCGCTGTAGCGGACAAATCTGGTTTTGAAGAAAGTTTGCTTCTATTTGAGTTCGCTGTAGCGAACAGAAGTTCGCTTAGCGAACTGGTCTGATACAGAATTGATATTTCTCCCATATGAGTGCAGTTTTGTTCCATATCGGAACCGAAGGCCTCTTATGACTTGTATGGCATTCTGATATGTGTTTTAATTGTCTAAACCCCATGATATGACCGTAATTCTTTGGATATGCTCGTATGTTGTGAAATGCATTTATATGGTCTATTTTATGGTATGTTTGATGTGGACTTCCATTGTTTCGGTTGAACATTTGGAATGAGTGGATTGTATGGCTCCTTGAGCATGGTTATTATGTATGCTTGAATCGGAGTAGGCTTAAGCTACTAGGTGGTAATGCACGGTTATTACGGACATGGTTCCAAGGACTACCGTTGCGATGTGCTGGTGAGGGTCTTGAATGGCGTTTCCCACCTTGATGTAACACATCGGCGTGCTCGGTATGTATGTGTGCACCTGAGCTACCATTGCGATATGCTGGTGAGGGTCTCAAAAAGGCGTTTCCCACCTTGATGTAACATATCGGCGTGCTTGGTAGGGTGGGGTCGTGATGCCATGTAGGATACATCACTTCAGACTCACCTCTAATGGTGCCACGTAGGCAATACCATTAGACTTTCACCTGGTGGGCTTGTACTGTCTCGTAGACGTTTCGCATCTGTATAACCACCTGCGTATATACCTGATTGATGGGGTAGTGACGCCAATTAGGAAGTCATTACGGTAACTCATCCCAGATGAGATTGTGTAGCCAAGTAGGCCTAAATCACATGGGATTCATCTGATTCATGGTGCGGTGGGCTTATGCGAGTCTCTTGACGCGATGTACAGGAGTAACTCACCGAGGGTGTGGTTAGTGCAGCCTAGGTAGATAAGCGGATACTACTTCAAGATTCCACGTACCGGTGTACGGGTCTGCATGCTTGTTTGTAGTGGCTTGTGCCGGTTTGTTTGTTATATCCATTGGTTGGTTATGGGACTACCAATGGTGATGCTACCCATGTGTGTACTTGTACCTAGCCGTGAGGACAACCTGGATTCTCGGTGAATCCATTGATTGCATGTTCCTTGAAGAACTGAGTGAACCTGTAAGATAGGGAGACTCACTGAGATTTAGTAATCTCACCCCATTCCAATTATTCTTTTACAGGTGGTTCGAGGCAGGATCGAGGCAAGGGTAAGATGACTTAGCTTCGAGTTGATGTTCTTGGCGATGCTTTCCGTTGTAGTCTATGATCTTTTGTATCTCCATCTTTTGTATTATGGATATGTATTTGTACCAGTTGGAACTCTTGTATTTTGGCCATGACAGTTTGGGCTTTTGTACTTGTACTTATACATTATCTATTCCGCTGCTTATGTTAATGATTTTCGAGTGCCATTTAATGCCATATACGTATATCCTAGGAAATGTATGTATGGGGTGTTACAGTTGGTATCAGAGCAGGTCGATTCTCGGCTTTGCCACGAAACATCATAAGTCAGCATAATTCTGCCTCATATGTGTAGTGTCGACATGATTCCTTATGTCTTACTTATGGCATTAAGCCTGATCAACTTGATTCCGTGTGTAGGACAAACAGGAAGATGGCTGAATAACGCAGAGGTCCCGGAAGGCCCAGGACAAGGAATGTGGATACTGGGCCTGAAACTGAGAATGCGGGTGTGCCTTGGGTGCAGATAATGCAACAGATGCAACAGCAGAATCAGATGATGATGCAGATGATGCAGATGATGCAAGGCATGCAAGGGCAACAACCAACCACTCCTGTTCCTACTCCTCAGGCTGCAGCAGGGCCTGACTTTCGTGCCTTCTTTCGGATGGATCCGCCAGAGTTCTTGGGTGGATTGGATCCAGTTATTGCTCATGATTGGCTATATGCTATGGAGATGATATTCCAGGCTATTCAGTGCACAGAAGAAGAGAAGGTGATCTTTGCTGCTCAGAAAATGAAGGGGCCGGCAGGTAGATGGTGGAATACAGAGTCTACGTATTTCACTAACCAAGGGATTCCGAAGGATTGGCAACACTTTAAGACGGCGTTCTTGGAGAAGTACTATCCCAACGGTGTGCGTGCTTTGAAGGAGCGTGAGTTTCAATCTTTCAAGCAAGGCAACATGTCAGTTTCTGAATATGCTGAGAAGTTTGAGGACATGGCTGCCTATTCCAGACAAGCAGCTTATGCACCAGATGAGTTATGGAAGATCGATCAGTTTCTCATGGGGCTGAATGCTGATATTGTGCACAGTGTGTCCCAAAGGGAGTTTACCACTTATGCCGAGTGTTTGAGGCAATGTTATGTTGCTGAGAACACGTTGAAGAGGGTTCAGGAAGAGAAAGAGCAGAACAAGCCGGTTCGTAGGGATCAAGGGAGGACGGGACATCATTTGAAAACTCGCAATCCCCCAGCTATGAAGAAACAGGTTTATGGTGATCGCTCTACTCAACCTCCTTGGTGCGGTAAGTGTAGAGGAAGACATTATGGAGATTGTAAGGCAGCCCCAGTGCAATGCTTCAAATGTCAAGGATTTGGACATTATAGGAAGGATTGCCCTGTGCAAGATGTTCCGGAAAAGACTAAAGGTCGTGTTTACACCTTGGATGCTAGGAAGGCTCAAGGAAACACCAATCTTGTTGCTGGTACGTGTTATGTTAATGATCAACCCTTGTTTGTGCTAGTTGATTGTGGAGCAACACATTCTTTTATTTCTTATCCTTGTGTGCGGAGGCTTGGTTTTGAGACGAGTCTTCTTCCTAATCCTATGATTATCTCGTCGGCTACAGACGATGTGGTAGAAGCTCGGGAAATTTGCAAGGAGTGTTCTATTACCTTCAATGGTCATAGATTCGTGATTGATCTCATTTGTCTACCTCTTAAGAAGATTGATGTAGTACTTGGTATGGACTGGTTGTCAGCTAACTCGGTGTACATCGGTTGTAAAGAGAAGGCTATCTTCATCCCTGCTGAGGAGACTACATCAACCGATGGCATTGAACATCTTCTTGAAGGTACGGTTAACATGATCAATTACCTTTTTGCTCAAGAGAAGTCTTTCCTTTTGGTTCTTACGTCGGACTCCAAGGACAATAAGAGTGTATTGGAGATATCGGTTGTGTGTGAATTTTCCGATGTATTTCCTGAGGATGTTACTTCTCTTCCTCCAGAAAGGGAAGTTGAATTCTCTATTGATCTTGTTCCGAGTACCGCTCCAGTTTCAGTTGCCCCTTATCGAATGTCTCCTGTAGAGCTAAGAGAGTTGAAGAGTCAGCTAGAAGAGTTGTTGGCGAAACACTTCATTCGTCCTAGTGTTTCTCCATGGGGAGCTCCAGTCTTGTTAGTGAAGAAGAAGGATGGTAGTATGCGTTTGTGCATCGACTATCGTCAGCTGAACAAGGTAACCATAAAGAACAAGTATCCTCTACCGCGGATTGATGACCTCCTGGATCAATTGAAAGGAGCCTGTGTTTTCTCGAAGATTGACCTCAGGTCGGGATATCATCAGATTCGGGTTAAGAGCTCGGACGTATCTAAAACTGCTTTTAGGACGAGATATGGTCATTATGAGTTCTTGGTTATGCCATTCGGGGTAACCAATGCTCCTGCTGTCTTTATGGATTACATGAACCGAGTGTTCCAACCGTATTTGGACCAGTTCGTGGTAATCTTCATAGATGACATCTTGATCTACTCTCGGACTATTGAAGAGCACATGGAGCATTTGAGGATTGTGTTGCCGGTTCTTAGAGAAAAGCAGTTGTTTGCGAAGTTTAGCAAGTGTGAGTTATGGATGTCTGAAATCAAGTTTCTTGGACATGTCATTGTCATACCCCAATTTTTGACCTAAGATACCACCTCATATCATCTGCATATGCATCATTTGCATCTCTAACAAATTGCATAGCTTGTGTTTGCTACTTGTGCTCAGCAGGGTTTAATCAAGAAATCACTCATCAGTACTGGTAACAACCAATTAGGATTTTGTTCTCCCTTCATTTCAAAAGAACTATCTTCATCAACAGTCACCATCTGGTCCTCAAAGTTTCATTTCAGCAAGCTCAAAAGCTATGAATCAACCAGATTAGGGTTTTGACTGAAGACAGTATACTCCTGACTTTTGCTCAGGATTTGACCTAATGACTTGGGACATGACCTCAGGACACCAAGTACATCATTTTGACCTAATCTATTGACTCAAGACATCTCCTACACAAGGATTGATCAACAGTGGAATTTCAAATCATCAGATTAGGGTTTTGAGCTATCAGGGACTAAAATCAGGGATCACATTTGGGAAACCCTAAAAAGCTCCAGGGAATCACTCAAAGGTTTCAATCATCTTCAAATAATCCCTATGACAATATCCAATGGAAATTGCATCTCAATTCAAGATCCACAGTCATCAATTTCATCAGGTCGACAATTAGGGTTTTTGACCTAATTCACCTAAACCACTGACTTTTTAATCAGAACATGGTACCACAACTAAAGCTATGATTAAATATCCTCTAATACCTCAATATTATCCATTCATACCATTCATTTGGTGAGGATATCCTGGTTCATTTGAAATCTCCAGAAACGCAATTCGTCTGAAAAAGTCAATTATGCAAGATCACCATTGACTTTTGGGGAATTTTGGTCAACCATGACTTTTGAAGTTTTGAATCATCAATATATGATATATGAAGTCATTTGATCAAGAAAAATCAAGAAAATCAATCAAGAATCAAAAAGTCAAAAGTTTGACTTTCATACTTAGAAAATTTTCCAAGTGTTTTTCAATGGTTTTTTCCAAACTTTGGAAGGGAATAACTCAAAATTTCACCTACAAACTGAAAAAAACTTCCAACATGAAAGTTGTAGATTTTGATCCAATGAACAACTTTGTCACATATAATGATTTTCCAAAAGATCAACCATTTAAGAGATATGGAGCTTCAAAGTTGGTATCTTTTGAAACTTTCACTTAAAATCTCATTTTCTTCAAAGTTCATGGATCTTTTTCACTCATTTCCTTAAAGGTCTTGAAGAAACTTTAAACTAGGGTTTTGAAGTGTGTAACATGAGCTTTCCAAAATGTCCAAGAGCATGAAAAAATATGGAGTGTAGCTATGGTTTTGAAATTTGACATTAGTGACCATTATGCTTGAATTTTCACCATTTTCACAAAGTTATGAACACTATATGATCTATAATGCAAGCAATGACCAAATAAAATTATGCAAGCAAGATTCTTATCATAAAAGATCAGATTGGAGAGAATATTATGGCACTTGAGTTCCTTAACCATGGTTAAGCTTTGTAATCATTGAAAAAATATTCCATTCCATCTTTTTCCACAAAATTCATCATGGCATTTTCAATTTGCAAGCAATCCAATTCAGAATCTTTGCCTATAAATAGAAGGCCTCACTTCATTGCAAAGGACACCAAAACTTGTCCAAGAACTTGTTTTCTCATTCTTTCTTCATTTACAAGTTTCATAGTTTTTCAAAGAGGTTAGAATCTCAAATTACAAATCTTTCAAGTTCTAACCAAAGGTGTCATTCAAACATCTTCTAAACATCATTTAGAAGTTGTTCATCACTTTAAACCACCATAAAATCAAGCCAAAGTCAGTTTGCTCACAAAAAAATCCATACTTGCAAAGTTTGAGCCAAAATTTCCAAACTTGAAATTTATCCGAGCTTGTCCAAATCTACCACTTTAAACACCTTCCATACATCAATTAGAAGTGATTCAAGCATCTGGAACACTTCTGGATGTAGAGAAACACCATGGCCGTTTTCAGTTTGGAGCCAAAACAGGTGGAGGTCTGTAGAATGATTCAAGAGGTTTCAAGCAAGTTTAAGAGCATCAACATGATCCTTGAACATTCCTGAAGCTAACCAGATCAATTTCAAGCATCAAAACCTCAAGAACAGTCATTCAGAACTCACAGTTTACACACCTCTAACTCAACTTCGATTTTGCTTTTATACATGTTTTTAATCCATTTCAATTGCATATCTATGTTTTTTTATGATGTGTGGAACGTTTCTGGGTGGTTTCATTTGTGTTTAGTCACGAGGACAGAGATATGCCATTTTTGGTTTTTTAGGGTTTCGTTTTAGGTCTTTTTGCTACAGGTGAAATTGGCCAAAAAGGAGATCACCATTGGATTCAGGAAGCAAAACCAAGTCGTACCCTGGCCCTGTCTTGGATTTATTGTTGTTATCTTGCGTTTTTTGAAATTTCAGGTGCTATGGCTATGGAGGTTCAACCGTGGGTAAAAGTCCATCTAAAACGACGGCCAAAGGTTGAGGATGATGGCGTGTCACCTTGCCATTGGCTGAATTCAAAATGAAGCGCGCGTTTTTGTTTGAAGACTGAACGGATTCCATGTGTTTGGTTCCACGTACATACCACGTGCTCTCACGCTTGCAGCCATCAGATCTCATTTAAGCTCTCATCCAACGCTCCTGAAAGCGCCAGTCCACCATAGACCATCAGCTTTGCCACACAGGATCATATATTAATATTTTCTTAATTAATTTGTTTTTTCTTTGCATAATTAATTAAAAATACTTTCAAAAATCCAAAAATCATTTTAATTTCACTTTTAGGTTGATAAAATATTTAATTAATTTTTGACATGAAAATATTTTATTCTTCTTCATAATTAAAATATTTTGTTAATTAATTAGTATTTATGTGAATATTTGCTTTTTAATTATTATTCAACCTATAAAAAAACTCCAAAAAAAAATATTTTCTTTTTATATTTAGATTTATATTTGTATAATCTAATTTTAGAGATAAAAAGAATTATTTTTTCTTGTTAAGTTTAATTATTTGTATAATTATTTGTTTAATTAGCATTATTAATTAACTTAACTTCATCCAAAAAATCACAAAAAAATATCTTCTCTTAGATTATTTTCTTTTGAATTTGATATTGTCATATAATATTTGTGTAAGTTTCATTTTGATTACCATTACACGTTGCTTGAATTTTCTTACTTCATCCGAGACTTCGAGATTATTTCTCTGTTGTCTTTTGAATTTGTCTGTTTTGTTTGGTCTTCCATTTGCTGTAGAAGTACTTAAACAATTATTGGATGATCATGGAATGCTGAAAGCTGTGAGTTTATTCGACATTCTTTTCTGCTGGTGAGGATGCTTAACATCTGTTGAAATCCTAATTTATTCCAAGCATACCACTTGAGGATCAAGGTAACACCTCAAACTCAGAAATCCAATTTTCTCATTCTTCGAGGTAAGCCTAAAACTCAATCAACTGTGTTATAACTCCATCAACTGTGTTTGTACTGTCAGTATTAAATGTTGTACTATTTGTCATATTGTTGCTTAATTATTCAGATAATATTTTGTGTGTTTTCTGCCAGTCAAATATTTATGTTTTTGTGCATTAAATGATTTTTAGGGTTATTATCGGTAATTTGCATGCGTACAGTAAATAATAATTATTTATTATGTATGTGTTTTTTAACAAGTCATGTAAATAAACTTTCATCTTTCACATAAAACAAAAACAACAAAAAGAAAATTAACTTTGACTGTTGATTTTTCACTCTAACTGTTACATGCCTGAATAGTCAGTTGACAGTCAAACTGCTAACAGTACAATTCTCCGTGTTTTGTACTATCAATCAAATCAAACTTTTGCATTTCAAAATTCCAAGATTTTTGTCCTAGAAGTCTTCTGAATATCACATGATTAGCAGAGACTCAGCACTGCACAAAAATCAGGTACGCTTAACTGTCTCCTACACAAACAGTCCCTGATTAGGGTTTATTGTTTTTTCAGGAGAAACAAGTTTTTGAGACCTCAAATGGATTTCATGGACCTCCATACATCTCAAAGTACCATCATACAAATTTTCAAACTTCAATTCACTCAGACGCACCGTCAGCAGCTCAAACAGTCAACAGACGACCCGTTTGACCAAAAAAGTCAACGGACAGTCAAAAATGAAATTTTTTGTCAACATCCATATTTTGTCAAAGGATTCATCATTTGATCATTGGATGATCATAATTCATCTAGGAAAGGTCAAAAATCAACAAAACCCTAAGATTCAAAATTAGGGTTTTCTCCTAAAAAGTCAACTGAACTTTGACTGATCATAACTCTCTCATCCTTCATCCAAAAAATTCAAACCAAAGCTCATTTTGAAGGAAATTCAATTATCTTTCAAATTCAATTGGTCCCATGGTCATTAGGTTCACCATTTGAAAAATATGAACCAAGACATTACAGGTCATTTTCAAAGTCAACAAAAAGACACTTTTTTCAAAAGGATACACAAGGAGCATCAAAACTCATTTTGACATGAGACCAAAGACATTGGTTAGAGGACTCTTTGATGTTTCCAAAAAGTGCAAGATCTCCTTCATATGACAAAAATTGAGGGATTTACATCTTGTTGAAGTTGGCTAAATTTTGGGAAAATGCATAAAACCAACATTGCTCAAAAATGTATTTTTTCCAAATGGGGCCAAGTTTTCATAGTTCAAACATGTTTACCATGATACAATGGGCCTCCCACGACCAAGACAAAGCCCACACCATTTTTATTCATTTTTGGTTTAATTTTATCCTATTTTAAGATTAAATGAAAATGGAAAATGGAAGGATAATGCATAGCTTAGTTTCTAAGCATGAGTCATCAAAGAATCTTTAATTTTCTGCAGAAGATTGAAGTACAAGGCAAGAGAATTGAAGAGGAGCAAGGCTTGGTCAACAATTCAAAGATTTTTAATATTTAAAAATCAAGAATTCAACAAAGACATAAATGCTTCTTAGCTTAGTTTATAAGCACTTCAATGCTTATATAAAGGCTATATCACTTCAGCAAAAAGGAGATGACGAATTTAGAAGCTCCCATAGGCATATATCACTCTTGTAACAACTTGTAAAAATTCAAAGAAACTTGAAATTCGAATTTTAAGTTTAAGTCATTTTCAATACAAACTAAACATTCAAACACCTTCCTCAAGTATCACTGAAACTATTCCAATCATTTCCCAGCCTTGAAACCCACTGAACTAAGCACTACAGGTCACGATTTATTCAAAATAAAACCAACTCGTATCTGATCATTCAGTCATGTTTAACAAGATGTAGACATATATTTGAACTTAGCTTAATGTCCTGATCATTTCTGGACATTTAATTAAAGTTTGGGAGCCTGTACACGAAACTACCATTTTAGGGTTTCTTAGTTCAAATTTAGGGTTCTTCGTTAGAACCAAAAATAGGACAAATTAAGGGCATGGTTGAATTCAGTAGATTGAGACGAATCGAATGGGCATGTCGCGCCAAATTTATATTCATGTTTGACCCTATTCGCTATTTTGCAGGTTTAGAAGGTATCTATTACAGCGCTTTTATTACAAAAACGTTATTAAAGGTGCTGGCTGGAGGTTGAAGACGATGAGGTGTCCTCACCTCATTGGATAGAACGCGCGCGCCAGTGTTTTTGAATCCTGGGTTCCCATGTGCGCTTTACATCATCTTTCCATGTGACCTCAATATCTGGGCCGTCTGATCTCATTAAACTCTCAATCCAACGCATCAAAACACTCATCCTTACCATGGTCCTCATTTAAATACCACACCTGATCATTCATCTTTTTATTTTCTATTTTATTTTAGTTTCTTTGTTAAATTAATTAAAAATAGTTTTAAAAATCCAAAAAATACACAAAAAATATTTTTAAGTTTCTAAAATAATATTTTATTTTCTGATATAAAAATATTTTATTTTTCTTCATAATTTGAATATTTTGTGTAATTAATTAGATAATATGCATATATTTATCTTTTAATTATTTTCACCCAATCAAAAATCATAAAAAAATTTGTTCTTTATATTAAATATTGTTTATATATTATAAACTAATTTTGTACATATTTTGAATAATTTTCTCTTCAAGTTTTAATTATTTGTGTAATTATTTATATAATTATGTATTAATTAACTTAATAGATTTCAAATCAAATTTCAATAATCCCAAAAAAATTAGTTTTGTTTTAAAATTAATTAACAAGCATTTTGAACATATTTTGAACTTAATTTTTAGGTTTGAAATTTATTTTCATCTTTTTTCCTCGTTTTAATTTAATTAATCATGCATTAATTATAATTAAAAACAATCATAAAAAACCAAAAACATTTCTTTTATTTACTTGCAATTTAAATTCCTAGATAAATGTATAGGTTGTCAAATTCATGTAAATAGCGTAGTTTACATTTCCTGCACAATCGATGTAATAGCGTAGATTTACTTTCCGCATTTTACATTTCCGCATTTTAAATTCCAGCACATATAAACTGCGTGTATGCCAAAGATAAAATTGAACTGTTAGATCACTAACTTCAAAGATAAAATATCTGAATCCAAACACAATCACACTTGCACCTCTTAGGGTAATCCCTTTCTCATTCTTTTCAAAATCAAAATCAAATTCTTTTATTTCAAACGCAAAATCGAACTTTTGTTTATATCCGGTGAAAGGATAGATTTTTAAAGGAAATAGGATAAAGACCTTATAACTCAGGGTAGATCTCCTAATTTGCTTGCTCAAATCAAAACAAACAAATCTCTCATATATCATTGTTTTTCAAAATAAAACTTTCAAAAAGACAATACTTTGTATATATCCAAACAAGGATCATTACGAAGTTAACGCTCTTTTTTCCAAAGCATCTTTTGAAAGATAAAAACACTTTGTATACATCCGCACAAGGATCATTACAAATTCAATTTACAAAGGTATTTCAAACCACATACGAGCATTTCAGAGCAATTGAAAACAAGTGAGCTAAGCAAATTAAAGAGCCCATGGATAACCATGGATACAAAGGGTGCTAACACCTTCCCTTTGTATAACCTACCCCCTTACCCAGAATTTCTTAAAGGTCTTTTTTCTGTTTCTTTTATAAACCTTTCCTTAATTGGATAAAATAAAAGGTCGGTGGCGACTCTCTGATTTTCAAGCACAAAAGCATAAACAAAAAGAGTCAGTTCGCGTATCTCTCCGCGAGAGGTATGGCAAAAAACCGAGCGCGCGACAAACTGTTTTCGCAACAGTAATCAATTCACTTTCAAAATCATTCAACTCATTTTCAAAACTGGGCCTCTCGAATATTAGAGAGTATAAGTCCCTTTCCTTTTCTTTGTACAGTTTTTCTTTAAACAGAAAACTTCTTTCAAAACAAAAACTTTCAAACTGTTTTCAAAACCCCGCGCTTTTAAACAAAACAATCAACCATGTTTTATAAAATAAAACAGGGGCCTCCACATAGGTATAAGTCCCATTCCTGTACATGAAATTAGGTATTTCATTGTACACACACCATTTTGTATATATCTCGTTCAATTTGTTTTTTTTTAACTTCGAACAACAAATCAAAAAATGAAGGTTTTCTTTAAATCTTCCCAAAAATACCATGGGCCTCCATGTAGGTATAAGTCCCGAGCCTTTTTGTAAATACTTGTTTACATAGCTTTTGAATAAACTCAAGTGGGTCTCTCCCCGAGTATAAGTCCCGAGCCCCCGTGTTTACAAACGGATCATGCTTACAGGTATATTTCCTTCATAAACTCCATTGTATACACACACCTTGTCATATATATGTGCTTGTTCATAATTGTTCATATTTGTTCATGTACTTGTTCATATTTGTTCGTACTTGTTCATATTTGTGATTGTGTTATATATATGCTTGTTCAACTTAGTACAACACTAGGTTCCCCATAGCCTCCTATTGGGCTTCGTGCAAAGAATCTCCCTTAGTTTAGGTTAGGACATAGAGTATGGTTTCCCGGTGAAATCGCTCTAAGAGCTCAAACCAACTATACCATGCCTCCTCTTGGGCTTCGTACAAACGACTTGTCCCTCCCATAGCCTCCTCTTGGGCTTACAATGCAAGGACCCTCGGTAGTCCCTCCCATAGCCTCCTCTTGGGCTTACAATGCAAGGACCCCCGGATAGCCTCCTCTTGGGCTTCGTACAAGGACCCACGGGCTTCTTATAAGCATCCCCAATATCCAAATCAAATACCCTAGGAGATTAGACATTTATCATCTCTATGATAGGAGTATCTCATCTATATCATCACAAACAATCAATCAATCAAATTTCTCTTTTGCCACAAGGCTAGCTAATCAATCAAACCTTTTTGCCACCATACTGGCTGATTAATCAAAGTTTTTGTCACAAGGTTGAGTTCATTGAAACTTTTGCCACAAGGCTGGCTGATTAATCAAAACTTTTTGTCACAAGGCTGACTTCATTGAAAGTTTTTGCCACAAGGCTGGCTAAAAAACATCTTTATCATTCTAAGCGCCATAAGTGGCATGGCCCAGGGCTTATAATGAAAAGATTTCAAGCAAAATCAAACAGATGTATGTGATGATATAGATTAGATACATCGAACATTGAGATGACATTTGTCTCTTTTCCTTTGCTTCCACTAGCATAA
The DNA here is from genome assembly GCF_029867415.1 of Vicia villosa. NCBI lineage: Eukaryota > Viridiplantae > Streptophyta > Magnoliopsida > Fabales > Fabaceae > Vicia > Vicia villosa. The sequence continues at coordinate 140,744,404 of NC_081180.1, read as the reverse complement.
GTGGGAACTACGATTGCTCTGACTTTCTCAACATCCCTTTGAGAATACGTAGGCACAACGTCGTATCCTTGGCGAGAAAAACTTCTCTCTCAAACCACTCAAACCTTAGGACCCGTAGACCCCGAGCTACAGATGCTCTGATTCCCTCTAAGGGATATGTATGCAGAGGATCGCGATGATCTTTGCGAGCATAATCAAACAAACACCCTAGGTCCCACCTATCTCACAAGAACCTCTCCATAACATAGAATGAAACAAACATAACAAAGAAGCCTATAGAGTACTATAGATACGTTGGGTGCTAATACCTTCCCTTCGTATAACCAACCCTCTTACCCGGAATCTCTCCCCCACTTTTAAGGTTATTGCAGCTTTTTTCCTTTTCCTACTTTGGAAACAATAAAAAGTTTGGTCGAAACAAAAGAAAAATCATTTTTTGAGCACTCGAGCTCAAAGAAGGCATCAGCTGTCTCATCCCAAAAAAAGATACGATTTTTCCCGCGACAGTCATATCTGACGGCGGCGTAGCTGTAGACCCTTCAAAGGTATAAGCAGTGATAAATTGGGAACGACCCAAGAATGCAACTGAGGTCCGTAGTTTCCTATACTTGGCAGGTTACTATCGGATGGGCTTTTCTAAATTGGCTTTACCTTTGACCAGACTTACAAGGAAGGAAGTTTCATTCAAATGGAATTCAGAATGTGAGAAGAGTTTTCAGAAACTCAAGGAAAAGTTAACTACGGCTCCAGTGTTGGTGATTCCAGATCCAAACCGATCTTACGAAGTGTTCTGCGATGCTTCTAAGAAAGGTTTAGGTGGAGTTTTGATGCAAGATGGATAGGTTGTAGCTTATGTATCTAGACAGTTGAGATCTCATGAGGAGAATTATCCTACTCATGACCTCGAACTCGCTGCAATTGTGTTCGCGCTCAAGGTGTGGCGACATTATTTGTATGGAGTTCACTTTGAGATGTTTAGTGATCACAAGAGTTTGAAGTATCTCTTTGATCAAAAGGAACTTAACATGCGTCAAAGGAGATGGATGGAGTACTTGAAGGACTTTGACTTTGATTTGAAGTACCATCCCGGTAAAGCTAATAAGGTAGCAGATGCCTTAAGTAGAAAAGAGATAAAAGTTGCAGAGCTGATGATGTTGGAGTTTGGTCTTATGGAGAAGTTCAGAAATCTGGATTTACAATTTGTGTGGGCACCAACGGGTGTGTTGATTAGTAACTTGTGTATTGAGAATGAGTTGCGGGAAAGGATCCGTCAAGCACAGTGGAATGATGTAGAATTGCAGGCCAAAGCAAACCTTCCAGATTTCGTTCGTACATCTGATGGACTCATTCTTTTTGGACGGAGGATGTGTGTGCCAAACGACACGGAGTTAAGGAGGTTAATTTTGGACGAGGCTCACAAGAGCAAATTCACCATTCATCCCGGATCGACCAAGATGTATCAAGACTTGAAAGGAAATTTTTGGTGGCCCGGTATAAAAAGAGATGTGGCTAACTGTGTAGAGCAGTGTGTGATATGTCAACAAGTGAAGATAGAACACCAAAGGCCCGGTGGTATGCTACAACCGTTTGATGTTCCTGTCTGGAAGTGGGACAGTATATCCATGGACTTCATTGTGGGACTACCACGAGTCTTGGGTGGGCATGACTCTATATGGGTGATAGTGGATCGTTTGACCAAGTCCGCGCATTTCTTACCGGTTAAGACAACTCACAAGGTTTCTCACCTTGCGAGGCTGTTTGTAGTGGAGATTGTAAGGTTGCATGGTGTACCATCTAGCATTGTGTCAGATAGGGACCCGAAGTTTACCTCCCGATTTTGGAAAGCTTTTCATCAAGAGATGGGTACAAATCTGAATTTGAGCACTTCTAACCACCCTCAGACAGATGGACAAACAGAAAGGACTATTCAAACCATTGAGGATATGCTAAGGGCATGTATCTTGGAAATTGGTGGAAGTTGGAAAGATAACTTACCTTTGATAGAATTCGCGTATAACAACAGTTATCATGCGAGTATCGGGATGGCACTGTATGAAGCTTTGTACGGACGGAAATGTCGATCACCTTTATGTTGGTCTGAAGTTGGTGAGAAGGGAATTCTTGGACCGGACATAATTCAGGAAACCACGGAGAAGGTTAAGATGATTCGAGATAAGATGAAACAAGCTCAAGATCGGCAGAAGAGTTATGCGGATAAACGAAGGAGACCATTGGAGTTTGATGTAGGAGATCATGTGTTCTTGAAGGTGACTCCGAGGTTGAGATTGAAAGGACCGTTTAAGACATGCAAGCTTAGCCCGAGATACGTAGGACCCTATCAGATCATGAGACGAATAGGTGAAGTCGCATACCAGTTAGCGTTGCCTCCTTCACTATCCGAGCTGCATGATGTATTCCATGTGTCTCAGTTGCGGAAGTTTGTGCCGGATTCGTTTCATCCTATCCTACCGGATACAATTGAAGTTGAACCAGATCTTTCTTTCCAACCGAAGCCGTGTCGTATTCTGGAGTATGCTAGCAAGTCGTTGAGAAGCAAAGAGATACCTCTTGTGAAGGTGTTGTGGGAAGAGTCGCGTCCTGACGAAGCCACTTGGGAGCTCGAATCAGAGATGCGAGAGTTGTATCCTCACCTGTTCTGGTAAATTTTCGAATTCGAGGACGAATTCTATTTAAGGGGGGGAGAATGTAATATCCTAATTTTATTTCAAGAGATTTACTAATAGGAAATTGCAATTAGTTGGATTGTAACTAAGTGGCATCATGGTAAATAGAGTCTAGTTGGAGGGTGTTGTGGTCAATGCACCTAATACTAAAGACTTAGGGATGAGTTTGGCTTGAAACTCATTCTATTCTTGGAAAACAAACAGAATTTTGGAGAAAGAAGAAGAAGGAAACGTGAAAAGCAAGAGGAAGGAGAAGGAGGCCCATAACACAACTTCATCATCAACCTTGCATGCACCATTAATTCAGCAATCTTCATCTTTTCTTCTGATTTTCGCAGCCCCTACTGCTCCCCTTCAAGATGAATCTCATAGATAGAGGCTTTGGGGTATTTTATTGGGTTTATGCCATTTTTGGGGTTAAGGGTTTTTGAGAATAAATGCTTCAATGATCCTACATATGCATGTTTAACCCTCCATTCTGGTAATAATGAGTATATGTATGTTTACCATAGCTTATTATTTGATTAACAATGGCTGCATGTTGAAATTTGGGGCTTGGGGACCCCAAATGCGTTTCTGCATTTTTGCTGTTTTGCAGAGTTTGCTGCAGCGAACTTTCATTCGCTGCAGCGAATGGTTTGCTGTAGTGAACTGTGTAGCGAATAAACCTGGGAGCTGAGTTGATTTATTCGCTGTAGCGAACTTTCCTTCGCTGTAGCGAATCGGGGCTTCGCTGGGAGTTCGCTGTAGCGAACAGATCTGGTTTTGAAGAAAGTTTGCTTCTGTTTGAGTTTGCTGTAGCGAACAGAAGTTCGTTGTAGCGAACTGGTCTGATACAGAATTGATGCCATGTAGGCTACATCACTTCGGACTCACCTCTAATGGTGCCACGTAGGCAATACCATTAGACTTTCACCCGGTGGGCTTGTACTGTCTCGTAGACGTTTCGCATCTGTATAACCACCTGCGTATATACCTGATTGATGGGGTAGTGACGCCACTTAGGAAGTCATTACGGTAACTCATCCCAGATGAGATTGTGTAGCCAAGTAGGCCTAAATCATATGGGATTCATCTGACTCATGGTGCGGTGGGCTTATGCGAGTCTCTTGACGCGATGTACAGGAGTAACTCACCGAGGGTGTGGTTAGTGCAGCTTAGGTAGATAAGCGGATACTACTTCTAGATTCCTCGTACCGGTGTACGGGTTTGCATGCTTGTTTGTAGTGGCTTGTGCCGGTTTGTTTGTTATATCCATTGGTTGGTTATGGGACTACCAATGGTGATGCTACCCATGTGTGTACTTGTAACTAGCCGTGAGGACAACCTGGATTCTCGGTGAATCCATTGATTGCATGTTCCCTGTAGAACTGAGTGAACCCGTAAGATAGGGAGACTCATTGAGATTTAGTAATCTCACCCCATTCCAATTATTCTTTTACAGGTGGTTCGAGGCAGGATCGAGGCAAGGGTAAGATGACTTAGCTTCGAGTTGATGTTCTTGGCGATGCTTTCCGTTGTAGTCTATGATCTTTTGTATCTCCATCTTTTGTATTATGGATATGTATTTGTACCAGTTGGAACTCTTGTATTTTGGCCATGACAGTTTGGGCTTTTGTACTTGTACTTATACATTATCTATTCCGCTGATTATGTTTATGATTTTCGAGTGCCATTTTAATGCCATATACGTATATCCTAGGCAATGTATGTATGGGGTGTTACACATCCAATCCAACTCCCATGATTTTTTGAGTTTTATTTGATTTTACAAGGATTTTTTATTCATTTAAAAATGGTTCAATTCATGAAAATCAAAGGAAAATAAAAGATTTGGTTAGGAGATATATATTGATCAATTTCAATTATCAAATTACTCCATAATTAAGTCAAAATTCGTGCTAATGGCAATTGGTAAAATTAGATTGAAATTTGACATATTAAGGAAGATTTAGTCAATTTCAATCAAATCTTCAATCATTGAGTGAAGAAGATTTGATCAATATTCGTACCCTAAAATCATTCTACTATATAATCATAAGATCACCAAATGCAAGAGGAATTGGTGTTACACGGATTTCCCAGCAAAAGAATCCTAACTGAACCCCTAAAATTCTCACCAAAAAATCAACATTGTTTTCTCAATTGCGGCGAGATTCAGAGCTTGTTACTGATTGAATACGCTTCTCTGAGGTCTCCTGAAGATATCTGAACCATCTCCAAGATCGCACACATTCAGGATCGTCGCCCAATCCTCACGGTTTTGTATCTTCTTTTTTTGAATTTGATTTCATTGATTCATGCATATTTAACGTGATTTATTCGCAAACTTGTGTTCATGATGAAATTTGTGAGCTTTCTGTGTGGTTTAATTTGGATTTAAGCGCTGATATATTGAACCACCATTGTTAGGGTTCTAAATGTTCCAAACAGGGGTTTTACGTAAGGAGCTATTTTAGGCCACATCCATGACTCCGTTGGATTTATGGTGTTGTTTATACTTGATCTGGGCTATTCGTGGGCTTCGATTGATGTTGATTTGCAGGTTTTGAGCAAGGGAAGCTATGGCCACCCATAAAAACCGTGGCCTAAAGGTTCTCAATTGCTGGAAAAGCGACGAAGAAGAAGGGCAGTGTCTGCGCGCACTCTTCCTTTTAAATTTGTCATTCGCGCGTTTTTTGTATATTACATTCTGGAATGATTATATTGACAGCGAATAAAACCTGATCCAGTGGTAAAGGCGCGCGTGATAAAGCTTTAATGCGCAAGGGCAGGGGTTCGATCCCTGCCTCTTGCACAAAATTTTGCTGATTTTCTTTGTGTGCAGATCTAGCGCGCATAGATAATGAATGCTCACGGTGCAACCCTACGCCACAGCCTTTGGATTATGGCTAAATCTCATCCGAGGACCCTGGAGACGCTGCCTCATGGTGAACATTCATGGACGCGCAGCATACGATCCAAGCTAAGTTTCCCAATCTTCTTATTTTTATTTGTTCAAGTACTATTTTGCCATATATTATTTATTTGTTTTATTTTATATAATTCTTTTCAAAAATCTTTTTTAATTGAAACTTCTCCTAAAATTTTCTTTTTTTCATAAAATACTAAAAATAAATTTTTTTATTTAATTACTAATAATACTTTTTTATTTGATTTAAATAATTAAAATGTTTAAATTGATTGTTTAGATTAATTATAAAGTTTTTTTATTAAATGATAAAAATACATATTACGGTTAGAGGATTTAATCGAAACCCTATTTTCACCGATTTAATTAATTAGGTTGAAAACCAATAATTAATTAATTCGATTTTTATTTATTATATTAAACTTAGTCAATTCGTACCCTAATCAGGGTTTGCGAAGATCACGCCTACACTAATTTTTTTTCTTATTGTGCAGTTTTTCAGGGTTAGCACCAGGATTTTCTCCGATTACGAGCTATATCTGATCAAAAGCTAAGTTCTATTCCATATTAATTTTTATTTTTATTTTGCTTTATTTTTATCAGAATAAAGTTAGCCTCGACTGTTAGTGAACCGATAATGCACTCACCCTTGGTTTTCTATTTTTCTTTTCTCAATTTTCAAGGTTAGCCAACCGTCTAAGCTCAATAGTCGGTAACCCTAAAACCTAGATGATTTACTTTCTTTAATTATTACTTGCGTCAGACCTATTGCACTGCTGGTCCTCTTCTCCCCTTCCCCATAATTTATTATGTATTTGCTTCGAGGTTGTATTGTATGGCCTTGAAGGCACTTAAACTGTGATATTATATATTATTGTGTGGTTAGTAATCCTAGGGAGTGACAACCATGAATTGAATTAGAATCACCTAAATACAAGATAAATATCTGAATTTAATCACGTGATTGTTGCACCCACGCACCTTTTATAGTACCCCTCTTGTTGCCTGTTGCCTTGTGTTTAATGCAGAATAGCCAAAGTCCCTCGAATACGAGGATACCTCACCAATGTTTCCCTCAGTTTATTCTCAAGGTCATAAGTCTCATAAGTCCCTAATGATGCTGCCTTCGATTCGCCAAATATGACCTCGTCCCTCGAAGTTGCCTACGAAGTGCTGAGGTATCCTCTGGTTGCCTAACGAAGATGGCTATTATGATCCTTCCCTTAGACTACCTGCCTCTCTATGGCATGGGACAGTCTTATGGCGAACGATAATTCGACGACCCTTCAACCTCCAAATCACAGGACTTCCCTACCCTCCTATGGTATGGATAGCCCTAAAAGGCTAAAAGAACATTTTTCATCTAACCAGGTAAGTTGCCCCTAATTGCTTTGCTCTGGCTCAAATCTTTTTCTTACACTTTTTCATAAACCTTCAAAAAGGCTACGCTCATTTACGAGCTAAAGTCCTTATTTCTCTTCTTCTACATTTCTAAAAACTTTTGGCTTCAAAACTAAAGAGCAAGGCAATTAAGAGCCCATGGATAACCATGGATGCAAAGGGTGCCTTAAAAACCTTCCCTTTGCATAAATTACCCCCCGAACTCAGTTTTTTTATTTAAAAGGTTTTTCCTGTTCTTTTAGCCTTTCTGTTAATTTGGATAAAATAAAAGTCGGTGGCGACTCTTGTTTACCGCGACATTTCAAATAAAGTCAGTTCACCGTATGACAGTATCATATTTACTTATACAAAATTTATTTAATTGTTATCATCAAAACACTAAGATAAGAATGGAATCAAACTATGTTCTAACAATAAGTACTCAGATCTTGTCAAAGTATTTACCATTGATCAGATATGACTCACTTCTTCAGAGAACCACATCTCCACACTCTTATACTATCTCCAGAACAACTTCCTTTTCTGAATAGGTACATTCTTGAGATGATGTTCCAACATCAGCATTGGCATCAATCTCGAACATATGGATTTTATCATTCACTATGGCTTTGGGGATAACACCCATCATAATCCAAACACATCTCTTTAAAGGGAACACAAGAGACCCATACATCAACAGCTGAACATTTTTCAACCTGTTTTAGAGAGACACCAGTCAAACAAGTTGAGAAGAGTAAATTCTCCATTATGTTGATATCAAGATATTAGCTCTGACATCTTTTCAAGAATCTTCCAACTTCTGATCAGGGATTGCTTCTTCACCAACTGCTAGGAATACCTTGAGAATAAACCATTATCCCTCTCAAGGGCAATACAGACTATGATTAGTGCTAATCCACACACAACATAACCTATTCCAGGGTACACAGCTGGAAATATTTCCCTTCCAGATGACAGAGAGGATGCTCTTGGCATATGAACTTGACCTTCATATTTGAGCAAACTGGCTGAGATACTAACATGGATCGAAGGTTATCTGAACCAGGAAGTAATCAAAGATTGATCATCACCTTAATCATCTAAGACATGTTTTATTGGAAAAAAACATCTTAGAAATATAACCCAAATGCCTCCTCTTCTGACACAAATAGTCTGTAACGCCCCGAATTTAATTAATTATTTAATTAAATTAATCAAGGATTTGTTCGTTGAAATTAGTCGAAGTCGGGATTTATCAGTATTATTCTAAAGGCGTAATTGGATTAATATGTTGATTTCAGCTGTTAAGTTTATGGTCGGATTAATTAGTTGGATTAGTCGGAAAAATACAAATTGCGAGTTGGTATTATTTAAGTTATGGATCAATTGTAGTTGTGGAATATTATTGGAAATAATATTCGTTTATGTTATGTGGCTATTTAATTATTTTATGATGTGTTTTGTGAATTATTTGATAATTATGAGATTATTTAGCATTATGCCATTTTATTAAGTTATTATGTCGGTAAATAAATTAGTTTAGTCGGAGAAATATTATTAGAATTGATATTTTAGTTTATTTAAAACTATTTAGTTTAATGGGCCTAATTTGGTTTTGAGAAGCATAGTAAAGAGGGGTGTTAAGCATTAAGCCCAATATGATATTAGAAATAGATTTTTTTTAATGAAATAAGGAAATAGAGAGTATGGTGTTATCAGATTAAGAAAACAAAATTGGAAGAGGAGGAAGCCAGGTTTTGGAGAAGAGGAGAGAAAGCTAGGGCAAACCCCATTGGGAGCTTAGAGTTGTCTTCAATCCAAACCAGGTAAGGGTGGGATTCTTGCATTATAAGGGTTTGTATGATGATAGGTTATGGTGGGGATTAGATTCTATCCTTCAATATCCATGTTTGTATAACAATTGCAATTTTGATGTCGTTGTTCAATGTTGAAATTGATGGATGATTTGTTGTGCAAATGATGTAAATGATATGTGGATTCGAATAACTATTTGATGCTAATGTTAGACCTGGGAAATTATGACCTAAACTGATGTTTTGATATGTGAGAATGGATTTTTTTGGGGTTTTGGGGGATAAACTCGTAGCATAAAAATTTGGGGATTTTGGGGTTCTGCAACAGCGGGAACCGGTTCCCAGTTTGGAGGAACCGAGTTCCCGGACGCATTGAAACGTGAAAATTGAGATTTTGGAGATGGGAACTGGTTCCTAGTTTGGAGGAACTGAGTTCCTAGACCCTCTGTGCATAAAAACCTTGTTTTTTTGGATGGGAACTATAATGCCCAGAAAAATGATTATTTTCTTAATTTAGTCATTTGGAATGTTTATTGAATTTTTCGCATTTTGGGACGATTTAGTCAGTGTTAATTCGGGATAGAGGAGTGATAATTAATCAAGAATTTTAATATTTTCAGTATCAAAAATATTAATAGATTAATAGTGAGCGTTTTGGAAATTTTCCGAGCATTTGAGATTATACCGTAAGTTGGAGATTAAGAGTTAAAAAAAGGTTTATTAATTAAAGTAGGTGGGCTGGTTAGCAATACTGTATGCACGTTGATGAGTGGCCCAAACTGGAAATAGTGAGGTAATACTAGATTTTAGAAAAACTCAGTAGACACCACAATTTGGAGAGAAGCTGAGTTGCAGAGAAAGAGAGAAAGAGGAGATACGAGCAAATTCCATAGCAGAGCAATTTTGGGGATTTTCGATCGGGATGAATTAGAGAAACCTTCATTCCAAAGGTAAGGGGTGGGGTTCTTGATCTATAATTGGGAACATGATGGATTGTATGTGGGTTTGGGGAATTTTGTTATCTTTGAGTTCGATTGAAATTTTCCTAATATGCATGAATAAATTGTATGCTACTGTGTTGGAATTCTGTTGGAATTCTGTTTGCAAAATCTATTGTTTTCCACTATGGTTGATTGATGTTTTTCTGTGATTGTTTGACTGAGTTGAAATTATGATCGATAAGGATTTTGTGTTGGGAATATTTTTTGTGATGTTGATGATGTTTGTTTTCGTGGAAAACTGATGATTTAATCTGGGAAAAAGAAGAAAATGATGTAAGGGACGGGGCCACGTAACTAGGACAGGTGTCCCTTAAATAAATAGTGGGGAAGACCCCACATGTGTGGGGCAGGCGGCCCTAAGGGAAGGGGAGGGCGCCCTTGGGTGCTTGGGGAGGTCCCATTGTGGGACGGGTGTCCCATGTCTCAATTATATACTTTTCTTGTTTTATTGTTTAATCATTTAGTAGCCCAGTAAATGAATTACAAACAATAACTAAAATAACTAAAATGCTACCTTTGAATATTCTTAGAATTGAATAATAGGCTTAAGTGAATTACCAGTAATTGAATTAACACAATATAGAAGAGGTTATATAAATAAAACGATTTCAAGAAATAGGAAAATAATGCTAGCAGAGTTAATTGTTAGAGATAGCAGAGTAAACCTTAGCAGTAGCAAAGTAGCATTAAGTTAGCATATCAGTGACAAGAAATGAATCTTCTGTAGACCGAATTTAATTCAATCGAGTAGAATAAATTAGGTACGTACGGGAATAATTCGGTAATTTTGGTAATGTTTCGAATGCGAAGAATACTGTGAAGTTTGCGAAATTGCAGTAAATTGATGTGATGATTATTATCAATGATTATTGATAATTTTGGCGATATAGGCGAATGCCTTTGTGACGATATATATATACTGTGATGTTCTTGTGATTTGTTGCATTTCGTCCGTATCGCATGATTTGCATATTTTGATGACGGCCTCGATTTGGCGAAGGTGACGAAGGCTTACGCCTGTATGAATGCCTCTAATTACGGGCAATTAGTGATGGGGGCTGAAGCCCCGGGTACCATATGCATTGCATCTGTCACGTCTCATTCATTTGAATTGTTTGTGACTTTGTGTGAATTTGAATGTTAAACCGTTTTACGGAAATTGCGAATTGAGTTATATTATAACTTGAACCGTAATATACTATTCATCATGATTTCGTTTATATTATTTGATATCTCACCCTTTACTTGTTTTCGTCGTTGCCTTGGTAACGTGCAAGTGATGCTTGTGAGTGAAGTGTAGCCACCATGAGTCGAGTCGGTTGTCGCTCTGATACGTAGCACTCGGGGGGACAAACGAATGTTTTTCTTTAATAATTTAATTTCTGAATTTTTATGGTGTTTGGTTTTAGCTCATACTTGATGTTTAATTGAGAAAGATGCTATGATGATGATACTAAAGTTTTGTGAAGTTTTGTGAATTCTGCTGCGACGTTGTTTTAATTCATGGAGTATTTTTGAGGATTAATTTAAATATTTATATTGTTTGCTTTCGTTTAATTGCTATGTATCCATGTGAAGGCACGTTTTATGTTTGTGAGTTAAAATGAAGAATGTGACATCCTATTTGATTGGTTGAAAATTTTACTCTAATATTTTGAAATAAATATTCGGGTAGATTTGGGGTGTTACATTAGTGGTATCAGAGTAGGTCGGTCTGTCCGGCAAAGGGTCGTGTTGTAGTTGTTTAACAATCGAATATTGTTATTTAGTTCTAGCCATTGTTTGTGATGTAGATATAAGTTGAGATGGCGAGAAGAAACGACGCTGCAATTGCTGGTGCATTGGAGGCTATGGCTCAGGCTTTGGGAAATCAGCCGAACATTGGAGAGAATGTTGGGTGTCGTAGTTTGGATACCTTCCAGAGAGAGAATCCGCCTGTCTTCAAGGGTACCTATGATCCTGATGGTGCAATGAATTGGTTGAAGGAGATCGAGAGAATATTCTGTGTGATGGATTGCACTCCAGAGAAGAAGGTTCGGTATGGTACTAACATGCTAGCGGTGGAAGCTGAAGACTGGTGGTTAGAGACTCGTCAAAGGTTGGAAGTTGCTGGTGAGGAAGTGACTAGGGTTGTGTTTCGTAGGGAGTTTCTGAGGAAGTATTTTCCTGAGGATGTTCGTGGAAAGAAAGAGATCAAGTTCCTTGAGCTGAAACAAGGGAGCATGTCTGTCACTGCTTATGCTGCGAAATTTAGCGAGTTGGCTAAGTTCTATCAGCATTATGATGGACCGACTGGAGAGTTCTCGAAGTGCATCAAGTTTGAGAACAGGTTGCATCCAGAAATCAAGAATACTACCAGCTATCAGAAGATTCAGATATTTGCTGATTTGGTGGATAGCTGCCGGATCTATGAGGAAGACAACACTGCTCACTATAAGATGATCATTGAGAAGCGAAGCTAGAACCAACAGAACCGTGGTTAGCCCTATGATACTACAGCTGGAAAGGGTAAACAGAAAGCTGCTCAGGGTCAGAGGACTAGTGGGGGAGATGCTCTTGCTGGTATTGTGTGCTTCAAACGCGGAAAACCTGGTCACAAGAGTAATGTATGTAGTGCTGAGGCACAGAGGTGTTTCCGTTGCGGGAAGACTGAACATTTGGCTCCTGATTGCAAGCATAAGGAGGTTATCTATTTCAATTGCGGCGAAGAGGGGTACATCAATACAAAGTGTGAGAAACCGAAGAAGGCGCCAGGCAGTGGGAAGGTGTTCGCTTTAGCTGGGACACAAACAACTAGTGAGGACCGACTCATTAGAGGTACATGCTTCATCAATAGTACTCCTTTAATTACTATTAATGACACTGGTGCTACTCATTGTTTCATTGCTGCTGATTGTGTTGAAAGATTATATCTTGTGTTGTTTGCTATGAATGGAGAGATGGTAGTCGATCTTCCAGCTAAGGGGTCAGTGACTACTTTTCTTGCATGTGTGAAATGTCCTTTGTCGATCTTCGATAGAGACTTTGTTGTTGATCTGGTTTGTTTGCCTTTAAGGGGATTAGATGTGATTTTAGGTATGAACTGGTTAGAGCATAACCATGTCCATATTAATTGTTATCATAAGTCGGTGAGATTTTCTACTCCAGAAGAAGAAGCGAGTTTGCTGTCAGGTAAACAGTTACGCCGACTGATGCTAGAAGAGGAAACTCAGATGTTCTAGTTAATGGCTACATTATTAGTGGAGAATCAAGCGGTGATTGAAGAATTTCTAGTAGTACAAGACTTTCCTGAAGTTTTCCCTGATGAAATTCCTGACGTACCACCTGAAAGAGAAGTTGAGTTTACGATTGATCTTGTACCTGGTACCAGACCTGCTTCTATGGCTCCATACAGGATGTCAACGTCTGAATTGATAGAGATAAAGAAGCAATTGGAGGACCTACTTGAGAAGAAGTTTGTGAGACCAAGTGTATCACCGTGGGGAGCTCTAGTGCTATTAGTGAAGAAGAAAGATGGAAGTATGAGGTTATGTGTTAATTATAGACAGCTGAATAAAGTGACTATCAAAAACAAGTATCCACTTCCGAGAATAGATGACTTGATGGATCAGTTAGTGGGTGCTCGTGTATTCAGTAAGATTGATTTGAGGTCGGGTTATCATCATATTAAAGTGAAAGATGAAGTCTTAAGGGTATCACTCTAAGGGAGAGAAATGAATCCTAGATGGCAAAAGATTTTGCTTCTTATTCTTTCTTTGGAGCAGGAAATTTTTTTGTGAACCACTCAGGTCTAATCTTTCTGGTTGCGAAAGGAGCCATAGAGGGAGTAAAATTGTGACGCTTTGCAAAAACAATCACAAAGTTGGTAAAAGCTTATTGGAGGTTGCGTCCTTCTTCGATTGGAGTTAGAAGAGCCTGACACGTTCCTTTAACTCTCCTATTTTTAATCTCGTCAGAGTTGGCATCAATAGGACTGAGATATGGTAAAGAAGTCTCGAAAGAAGCATTTAACCAGAGTTGAAGCAGCCAGAAGGGACCAGCGAACCGTAGGCTTCCTTTCGGTTTGGGGTTTTTGAGGTACGTGGCTCCTTCGCCAAGAGACTCATAAAGGTGGATCAGGATCATCTGGCTCAAACAAAGTTTGTTTCCAGCATTGTGTTGGTTGGAAATGATGATGAACTTCTTCGCCAATGGAATGGACCTCGAGCAGAAAACGTAATGCCATAGCCATAGAGCAAGAAATGCAATGTGCTCTCGATCAGACACTTCATCAATTTCCTTATTATGGTAGTGTTCGATGTGGGTACTATATGTTCCTCTAGAAACATCAAAGTCTATGGAATATTCGACTAGGTAGGAGGGGTCGAAAGTCTCACCGGTGGATTTGAGTCCAACAATAGTAGATATGTCAAAGAAGGTTTGTGTCATCATTCAACAAGAGAGATGAAATGTTTGGTGAGTACTATCCGAAAAATACATAGAAGCAACTAAGATGCTTGAACAATAAGCACGTCCTACCTTCAACAATTCTATTAAATTGAAGATACCCATATCTTTCCAAAATTGAGATTTCTTCTTTTCCACCTTAGCTAACCATGCTAAGTTATATGAAGCATCTTTAGATGAAAGGGACGATCGAAAAACCCTAAACCCATTATTCATAAACCCTAGTTTGATAGGATCATCAGTTGAAGGATTTCCTTGATGTTAGGGTGTGGTTGTTCATCAGTGTGAACTTCGTCTCTTGACTTGGGTTTCCTAATGTTTGTTATGGGTCTATACCTGTCGTAAGTAGGAAAAAACTGTCTAAGTTTTTCCTGATCAGCTGTTGGGTCCATTATACAACCTAGCATGGCTTGGGGTTTTGTAGTTATGGAGAGAGGAGGCAAGACCTGGGAGTTATAGATCTTCTGTTGTTCTTCAATAAACAACTCAATAACATATTGTTGATTCTCGACCACTTGAGGCCCCAAAATCTTGTGAATAAGAGGTAGGTTGGAAGCTTTCTTGGTCTCTTGAGTTTTCTTGGATCCTTTGATAGTTGTGGAAGACGACTCCATTGTTTAGATGGTTGAAATTGTTTGGAAAAATGAAGAAGACAAAGATTGTAAAGGAAAGAGTTGTAGAAATTTGGAGAGAAGAAAGGAAACGTTGGAAATAAGGAAGAAAGGCTATTTATAAGCTGAAATCGGAACCGTTTCAGTTTGGTAGTGGGAAGGTAGAGTGTTAAATGGGACGCATGTAAGACATTTTTTATTCGTGGAAAAGAGAGGTGGCAGTTATAGGCTACCCACGATTTTCTAGAACCTAGGAGTGTCTTAATTGTTGAAAATACGCACACCAGATTTGAAGAGACATTTTGCAAGAGGTGCCATAATGATTATGATGTCATTGGAACTAAAAGGTTTATGGTGTCGAAACGAAAGATAAAAAATGCCCTTTTCTTTAGTGCGTCGAAAATGACATTTTTGGGGCGCAATTTGTTAGCTGCAATTTTCGACACCATGGATTTAGTGAAGGAAAGAAAATATCTTTTAAAGATATTATGAGTTTTCGACAAAACAACATGTTTTCTGAAGGCCCGTCGAAGTCACTTATGATTGGAGAAAGTGTTTGATATGGACTTAGAAATATTTTCTAAGTTTTGTAGTTGCTTCAACAAAGAGAAGAGTTCGATTGGGAAGTTGAGTTTTGAAAGAAGATGTAATTACCTTTTGTCCTTATCTGTTTTCATTAGAGGACGCGTGGAGCTTTATGGCTAAAGAAAGGCATGCTGCGCAAAACGTGGCATGTTTTAATCGAAATACCGTTGGAAATGGTTATCTTCGATTTAGTATATATAAGAGTCTTAGCATTTAGGATTCAGGTGTTCATTTGTGTACAAAATGTCACCAAAAAACTCAAAGTATATGTGCATTGAGAAAA
Organism: Vicia villosa; assembly: GCF_029867415.1. Lineage (NCBI taxonomy): Eukaryota > Viridiplantae > Streptophyta > Magnoliopsida > Fabales > Fabaceae > Vicia > Vicia villosa. Next base: position 140,728,689 of record NC_081180.1, on the reverse strand, counting down.
GAGTCTTCTGAAAATGTACGTGTAAACACCATTTTATCTTCTTTTACAGTTTTATATAACTTATCATTTCTAGAATTTGCATTCTTGCAATTTACTTTCAATTGCCTTTACTTTACTTTCTTTACAAGTTTACAGCATTACTTTAAAGAATTAGGTAAATCAAAATAAACATTTCAATAAGAACATGAATGTAGTGGAAGTGTTCTTTATTATCAAGATTAAGGTTTGAAATATAAAGCACATCTTCTAAGATCAATCTAGTCGATCCTGTGAGTAACCAAAGATTGTTATTTTTGGAAGACTAGCGCTTGTTTACCCAAACTCCTGCCTTCGGGCTTTGTTATTTTCACGGTAAACAGTAACCCAAAGTCCTACCTTCGGGCTTTATTTTAAATTATATTATCACTTTTGTTTTTGACTTCATATTTGTATTCGGTATCCTAATTTAAATAATTCGAGGTGTATGTATCCAAGTCCCTCGGGCATGAAGTACATAGGACTTAAGTGCCCGATCATGAATGAACCCGGCATTATTTCATGGACGTCTACTCATGGTTCAACAAGATTAAGCTGGAAACCCTAGATGTTCCCAAGACGATATTAAGGTCAAACCACGACAACTACTATTATAATGTCATGCCTTTTAGCTTGAGGAATTTAGGCGCTGCCGCCTAGTGACTCATGTACGCAATGTTCTCCCATTAGATAATGCTAAAATTGGAAGTGTATGTTGAAGAATTGATAGTAAAATTTCCAAAGGGAAAGAGTCGTGCAACAGACATAGAGGATGTCTTAGCATCAGTCAAGAAGTATGATACGCGTCTGAACCTTGCTAAGTGCTCTTTCAGGGTGCAGGAAGAAAAATTCTTTGGCTTAATGTTAAACAAAGATTCATTACTTAAGACATTGAGGAGAGTGAAAGGTTAATTGAACAACTAAAATTCCAAAGATTCATTTGACAAGAGTGAATATGAGAGAGCCCTTCCATCTTCTATAGCTTGACATTACGTGAAAAAAATTCAAAATATTTTACAATTGACACACCAATCTTATTAAATGTAGGCCTTCTATAAATCAAGAATAGTGTAAATAGTTTGTAATGTCCTTAAAATTAAGTTTAGTTAAACATGGAATAAGAAGGGTTTAACTTTTAAGTTCCATTTCCAGAATATTAGATAGATGGAGTTTGGCCATTTTGAAAAAAATATATCTTGTATCCGATATATAGACTTTGGCCATTTGTTTTGATATTTTATATCCAAAATAGTACAGACATGAACTATGTCCAAAATTCTTCGCTCTCAATTAAACATCCACTCACCTTGACCATTTCAAAACCCTTCTCTTCCCTTCTCTGGTCAGTTTCCCTATTTCTTATATTTAATTAATTTCACCAGCAATTTGAATCTTGCTTTGTAGTGTGATGATGGGATGGAGATGTAGTTGTGTTATCATTGTAACTCTGATGCTTCTTCTGCCACTCATGATTTCTTCCGGTTCTTTTGTCAAGAACCTGCCGGGTTTATTTTGATGGCAAACTCCCCTTCAACCTTGAAATTGGTTCTATTGGATTTTCTTACTCCCAAACGCAACAAGGCTACTACACCAGTGATACACTCTGGGTGGATCATGCATATTCTATTTTACAAAAGGTAAACAGCTTTTTTTTTCCCGACTTACATAGTAGGTCGACTAATCCAGCTCGTGCTATGAAGGCACGTGCACTGGCCAAACATTGTTTCTGCCAGAAATCAGTAAACAACTTATTTTACTTCCATTATTTATACTATGTTTATAATTTATCAATGCAAAACAAATTGATCATGGAGTTTAGCAAATTTTTAGAGGTGCACGTAAAAATTATGTGACAAATTTTTATGTGACAAATTTTTATGGGAATCGGTAAACAACTTATTTTACTTCCATTATTTATACTATGTTTATAATTTATCAATGCAAAACAAATTGATCACGGAGTTTAGCAAATTTTTAGTGGTGCACGTAAAAATTGTGTGACAAATTTTTATGGGAATCGGTAAACAACTTATTTTACTTCCATTATTTATACTATGTTTATAATTTATCAATGCAAAACAAATTGAGAATTTTTTTTAAATATCCAGGTTAAAAAAACCAAGAAAACCAGTTTTTCAGAAAATTTACCAAAGTGTCTAGGTTTGGCAGTACACCATGGGGTATGCGCCAAACCAAATGACGCATTGGTTCACACTTTTGGTGAACTAGCCAAACCAAATGGCGCAAACATTGATGAAGATAGGGAAAGCCATTTGATATGGCGCAAATGTGTTGTTTACACATAGGAGCCATTTGAAATGGCTCATATGTGTTAGGGTTTCTTTTTTTAAAAAATTACCCCATTTCGTTTCATTTCGCGCAAAGTTTACGATTCCGGTCTTTGATTTTCGTAAAATTGTCCGATACGCCGATTTCGTAAAATTGTTATTAACCCTAATTATGTTATTTAATATTTGTGTTGTTGATTCCGCCGCTTAATAAAGTAAAGTTCATTGATTCTAAATATGTTACAAAGTCGATACACGAAGTCGATACATTATCGTAAAAATATGTTACAAAGTTGATTAAACATGCGATGAGTTGTTCCACGACTAGGACATTTCTTTTTATTGTGCCCTAGTTGACAAAAAATGCTACATTTTCTTTCCATTTTGTCATGCACGTCCATTTCAGTTCGAATACGAGTACTGTTGGGATGACCCTTTTTCTTTCGTCGCATCGTGTCATTATGAAAAATTACCTCCCCATCATACTCAGGCCAGTAACCCTCCTTTGCTACCATTGGAAATGCCACACTGTATACCTGGAGCAATGTCTCAGCCTTGTAAATTGGAGATAGTAGTGATAATGCGTCCCGGTGCACAAATGCACGTGCTGCTATGACATGTGAGCAAGGCATACGAAATGCTTGAAACTTTCCACAATCACACCAATGATCATCTAGTAGAACCCGATATTGTTGTCTTGGCAATTCTTCATTGTGGTCAATTGTCTCTTGAACACTGAAGGTGCGGTTGAATCGATCGAAAGTAGTTACATGATGACTGTTAGCCTTCGCTGATTGTTCTTTAATAAATTTCATGCAACTCTCGCGGAACTGTTGACCCGATTCTCTAACAGTACTCCACCTCTTACCTCTTGTTGAGAATAGTGAAGCCATCCTAAAGTAGGTTGCCTCCACCAGTTCAAATGCCCTTAAAAAGACCATTCATGGATTCTACTAGATTTGTTGTCATGTGACCCCATCGCACGCCGTTGTCGTAAGCCCTGGTCCATTTCTCCCTGGAAAGGTTATCAATCCAACTTCCCTTATTTGGATTTGACAATACAATTTCACTCCGATAATGTTGGAATGTAGGTTGAGTTAATGCATATCCTGCATTGACCAGTGTTTTTCGGAGGTGCCTATCCTTAATCTCCCGCATGAAATTCTGGGCAATATGGTGAATACAGTATACATGTGTTGATGGTGGGTGTTGCCATCCGTTTGCTGGATTTTTGTAAGCACTTTCAATGGAAGCATGCCTATTAGAGATTAAACAAAGATCAGGTTGAGGAGCAACATATTCTCGAAGATTCCTTAGAAAGAAACTCTAACCCGTGGCAGTTTCACCTTCCACTATTGCGAATGCTACTTGAAATATATTGTTGTTTCCATCTTGTGCAACAGCCATCAACATGGTTCCTTTGTATTTAACATATAACCAAGTTCCATCGATTTGCAGTACCAGTTTACAATATGCAAACCCTCGTATGCAAGGTTGGAAAGCCCAGAAAAGGCGATGGAATATTCCATTTCCTTGAACACGGGTTCCATCCGGGGCATGCGCTGGCAATGTCTCTAGAATAGAAACGGTGTCAGGAGCATATGTTTGAAGCACAGTTAGATAACGTGGAAGAATTTTGTATGACTCCTCCCAATTGTCGTACACAATTTCAATGGCCTTTGTTTTTGCTATCCAGCCTTTATGTAGGATGGAGTGTAGTTGTATCCTGTAGTGATATGCGAGATAATCGTTTTCACCTTCAGAGACGGGTCACAGTTGATAAGAGGCAAGATCTCCTAACAGATAAGATCATAACTAAGCTTCGTATGATCTTGGGATATGTTGGAGTTGACACATGTTTGTTGTAGTGAAATTGACCCGATAACCCAGGCATCACTTCTCTTCCTATACTAAGCACAAAGTCTGAATGCATAATCAGGGTTTTTACAAATGATTATATACGTTTCTAGGTTCGAGGGCCACTTCAAAATCAACATTGTGTGCCATGTGCCGTTTTTTGATAGTTCTCAGACATGCCTCCTTAGAAGGAAACTTATCTCCGGACTTTAACGCTTCATCACTTTGTATGTACGGATTGAAGAAGATATCAGATGAAGGTTCGTCGCCTTGTAAGTTTAAGTTAGAAATATGTGCAGGAGGTTCGTACACATGATCTAGAGGCACCGATATGTCCTGTTCGTCTTCAGATTCTTCATTGACCATGTCGTCAACATCAGTTTCCTGTTCATCTTCTTCTTCGTCTATAACATTCACCTCTGCTTGCTCGTCGACGGGTGGGTCAATAACTTGTGATTGAACAACACGTGATTGTTGTGTATCGACCTGTATGGTAACATACATCTCGATGCATTCGTACCCAGAATATTCGTGATTAGCAAACATATTTTGGAGGTCTTCGTCATTTTGAACCTCAACCTGGTAAAACTTAACCGGGTTGTTGTCACGGATAAAAGGATATTGGTAGAAAATTTGTGCAATATGACCCATTGCAATTTTCGCCTCTAATCTCTTATGAAAGTATTCAAAATTGGCTTTTTTGCTTAATGAAAATTTAACAACTTTAGTGTTTCTCATCAGAAAACCAACTCTTTCACATATGTATGTCTCATCGTTTAGATGGACATTGACTACGTATTGGGGTGGGGATGCCATTGTTTTGGATAAGTGTTTGGCTGTGTGTGGTGGATTATAAAGAGATATTGGCATTCTTAAGTAGCATAATATATTACTGTAGCATAAGATATTGGCATTCTTCGCCGTGTTTATACTTCTCATCCAAAAACCTCAGGATAGTCCTCTTGAGTTGGTCCACGGAATTGATATTCCAAAACATAACCGGCATGGGGGGTTTGACAGGAGAGAATATGACATGCCCGTTCCTTCTGCAATACTCCGGTTCATAGTCGAGACGCTTCATTGGTGGTCGAGGCTCTGATTTCCGGTGCGATCCTTCTGACCTAATTCGAGACATTGTTGTTTTGTTTGTAGTATTTCATCCATAGGAAACCCTAATTTATAGAAGAATTGGGTGACTAAGGAAACCCTAATGCGAGACATTGTTGCCTGTGTTTATAGACACATCTAATTTGAAAATTTTCAAATAAATGCAAGCACACTGATCAATGCCTGCTCTGAAGATTCAAAAATGACGGGACTAGACGAAAGCATGCGTATCTGACTGTCTAAAACACACACTGTTGATATGGGACATCAAGACAACTTCACTACAGGACAAAACAAAAACCCTAATTTTCAAATAACCTTTCTTGGAAGGCGCCATTTCAAATGGCGCTAATGTGTATAATTAAAGTGAATGCGCCATTTCAAATGACGCATATGTACACATGTCAAAATTTTTCCTTTTCTCCCATGCAGTCCCATACAGCTATCACGCATGCGTCTGAACCAGAAGACTGTATACATGCATGCGTCTGAATAGATTCCTTTCTGTAACCTGCATGCGTCTGAATGGAATCCTGTGACCTATACTACATGCATGCCACCTTATCTTGTCACCTAAACCTACACTGCATGCATGCCACTCTAGACTGTCTTACACCTATACTGCATGCATGCCACCCTAGTCTACACAAGCAACACCTAACACTACTAAATGTTGTGACATGTCCAGCATGCAGCATGTTATCGTTTCATCTTTCTCATTATATACTTGCAATCTCTCCTCATCTTTCTCATCAGCAACACAAATTTCCAGTCTCCAAATTTTGTTTCATCTTGCTTCTTAAGTATTTTTAGTCTGCAAATACCAAGTATGTCTCTCTTAACAATGGGAAACAAGCACCGAGGGAAGAAGGAAAACATTGAAACATATGTAAGTTTTTTAGTTATGCTTATCATTCTATATTATTATAACTGCATATTAATCTTGTGTTAATATTTTCAGGACGTTGCCTGATTCCGTACCCGTAGTCACGCTGTCGTCGCTCCTGGTGAATTTATTATACCATATTTACAAAGGGCTGGTTTCGAACACATCATCAGCATCACAGAATCAGCCATTGATCTAAAATTTTTGTTGGCCTTGTTAGAACGATGGAGGCCAGAGACTCACACGTTCCATCTTCCAACCGGGGAATGCACAATAACCCTAGAAGATGTGTACATGTTGTCGGGCCTTCCGATAGCAGGTAAGGCTGTTAATGGGGCTGTACAACAAGCCAATGCCCTTTGCGAGAAAGCATTGGCCATCGATCTGATAGAAGGTGAGGTAGGTTCTAGGGGCCAGGGTGTCAACCTAAAGGCCCTAAAGCTATATTATAGTACGTTTCATTTGGACGAAAATTCGTCTGAAGAGAGAATACTAGTGAAAACAAGGTGTTACCTGATGTTTCTTTTTGGAAACGTGTTATTTCCAGAAAGTACCGGTAACACAGTAAATTTTATGTAGTAATGTTTGCTTATGAATATTAATAGAGTGGGTCCATATAGTCGGGGGTCTGCTCTCCTAGCTATGTTGTATCAATCCCTTTGTAAGAATGCTAAGAGGGATTCTTGCACATTCTATGGATGCGCTCTCTTGGTCCAAATGTGGGGGTGGTGGAGAATGCCTATACTGACCCTCGTAAACAGAACCCACTGGACGTTCCCCTACGCAAGCAGGTAAGTATTTTAATCATATTTTAATTTAAATAAAATCTTTAGGGTTTACTTCAACTAACAACTGTGTACTTCGTTTTAGATTTTGCGTAAAAGGGATGGACTACACAAAGAATTCGAGGTCAAATATCACGATGTACTGCCAGCTTCTGGATCACTTACGATCGGAAGATGTATAATCTCTAATCCTTTCCTCTTTTATCAATCCCTTTTTTTTAACATATGACTGAAATAATTTATAAGTTTTATACATGCAGTTTATATAGAGACCATATTTGGAATGCAATCATAAACCTAGAGTTGAAGATGCCGCTATTTGGACTGCAATGACGACCATCATTCGGTACAACATCATCGAGATGCATCAAAGTGACCGGGTGAAACTCTAGTTTGGGATGCATCAAGGTATCCCTGATCCTCCAACTGATTTGGGAGAATGGAACCTTAAACGAGTCAACCATCAATGGGATGTCCAAAATTGGAAGGATTTCTCTACCGAATGGCGCCAGATGTGGAAAGATCGTGCCCAACATGTCCTTGAATTCCCTGTAAGTGATTATGAAATGAAACCATCACCACAATACATGAGTTGGTACATAACTATTACCACCTCGAATTTATTTGTGGCTGACCCGTTCTACTTAATAGACCCCCACTGTTAAAATTATATCATCCCACAACAACAACCTCAACAGCAACAATACACACAACAACAACCACAATAAACACAACAACAATACGCACAACAAAAACAATACCCCCAATACCAATACCACTCCAAACAAAAAAACTACCGACAGTTAAATCCGTTCCAAACTCAGTCCCAACCACTCTATCAACATGACAACCAACACCAACATGACAACCCATATCAGACCCATTCCCAACCAATTCTCCAACCTCGTAGTCAACCACCTCGTCAAAGCCTTAGACACCCCTACCACTACCAAGAGGCAGGCTCCTCAAGGTCATTCATCCAACACAACGAGGCTGGTTCATAAAGAATCCCACTAAGTCCCGACGATGGTCCACCTGATGAATATGATCCCCGCGACCCATTAATATCACAATCATCTCACCACCGTACCCCGTTTGGCTTTGTGACACCAACCAATCAATTTGGCTTTTATCGAGGTAGTTCAAGTGCCGCTGAGTGCTTCCAACCGGAATTCGTATCTCACCCTACTCCCCCACCACCATTTAGCATATTTGAGGGCTTGGGTAACCAACTTTACAATAGTCGGCTTCCGGGACATTATGATGGCCTTGACGAATTCCTTGACAGTGACATCCGAGACAACACAATTCCAGGGCCATCTACATAGACGCAACAAGAACCACAAAGGGGAAGGGGAAGGGTTGGCCCTAGGGTTCGCGGCGGCAATACACGTCCTCGACGTGTTACACAAGCACCTAGATGCGGAACGGAAGGGTGTTATGGTGATGACATACTCTAGGGGTTTTTTAAGTTTCCGTTTATCAATTGTTGTTTCCGTTGTATCTTTCCGTTCAAATTAATATAATTATTTACTTCCAACTTTATTTATTTCAATCGTTGTTTCAATATTTGTTTCCGGTAGTCCAAATGGGTCTCCAATTATTATTTGTAACAAAACAAAAAAAACCCACATAGGCACCATTTCAAATTGCTAACCTAATGTGGGTAACACTATTGCGCCAAATGAAATGGCGCATACACACAAGCAGTACACTACTGCACCATTTGGGTTTGGCGCATACCCTAGGGTGTGCTGCCAAACCTAGATACTTTGGTAAATTTTCTGAAAAAGTGGTTTTTTTTTGTATTTTTTTTAAACATGGTTATTTAAATTTTTTTCCACAAATTGATCACGGAGTTTAGCAAATTATGCTTACGTCCATATTGCAATACCTCTCATTTTGTTTAAACGGGCTTACAAATTACAACTTCTAGTCAAATACTAATGAGCTTAACGACCCTGCTCACTTGTGTCACTAAAATGGGAGTCATACTCAATATTAAAAACTTATGTTATATCAAATATATTTTTACGTGGCACCTCTAAAAATTCATTTTTAATTTTTAAAACAAATTATTTCTCTATTGGATGTCATGGGTTCAACACTTGATAATTACAAAAATCTATTAATTTAACAACTAATTACTAATAACTTGAATATAAAATAATTTATAAACTTTGAAAAATAGTTTATACATTTTTCTTGCAATCTTTTTATCTATTTCATCATTATTAATATTTTAAAATAAAATTAATTTTATCTGCTTATTCAATATTGATAAATTATTTATATCAATATAATACAAGTTTTGTTTAGAAAAAACAGTACAATTAACTACTTACAAAAATTTAGTTGATAGATGAACATATAAAGTACTAAGACAAAAAATAAAGTATCAACTTTAAAAGATTTACATTAGAATTTTACATTCGAACGACTCAGACTCTATGTAACCAATCATCACCGTTAAAATCAAGATCTAAGATAAATCTCTCTATTTTTTGAAGATTATATTTTTATATTTTTATTTTATTCCTTAAATCACTAAGTTATATCATAAAATTTTATTAAGATGGCGTGAATAACCTTATAGAAATAGATTATCTTTTATCTTTTAATCTTTGGTGAATTTGTCTCTCATTCATTTAACATTTTTAAAATATTAGAGTAAAAAACCGAAAAGGAAATATAAAATAAAATTATTGAAATTTTTTACTACGATGATTTGTTGCATAGAGTCTGAATCACTCCAATATAGAATTTTTCTTATTCATAAAATAATGACGATTTAACATTTTTAAGAATATTAGGAAAAAAAGGAAATATAAAAGAAAATTATTGAAAATTTTGACAGGTTACATAGATTCCGAGTCGCTCGAATCTAGAATTTCTCCCATCCATAAAATTATAAAGATTAAATATTTTTTAAAATATTTAAAAAAAACGAAATATAAAACAAAATTATTAAATTTTTTTCATTTATTTTTCATTTTAAAATTTAAATAGAAACATCTTACTTATCATTTCTATAATTCAAATATATTTTTTCCGTTTAAAATTGTTTTCTCTTTTTTATTATCTTCATCTTATCGTTTCAATTATAATTCTTATTAAATTAAATAATTAATATATATAATTCAATATTACTTTAAAAAAATCATCAATGCCCCGTGCATAACGCCTATATGCGGGGCTCAATTTAGTTATAATGATATAACGAGTTTCATCTCTTTAAATGGAATGGTTTACTTAGACCTGTCAAAATGGGCTAGCTCATATGGACCGACCTACCAGGCCCGATAAATTTTAGGGTCTGTGCCTTAAAATTAGAACACATATTTTTCAGGGCCTTTTTAGCCCAACCCTGAAAAGCCCGCTACCCATTAGGGCTAGCCCATATGGGCCGTGGGTAGCCCATTTGGCCCGCATACTTATAAATTTAAAAAAATATATTAATATTTATATTATCTTACTCCAAAATAGCATATTGATTTTTTTCACTTCACTAAATTTTATCTCTATTTTATTCAATCCTTCTCTTTTAAATATTATACATTAATATAATAAATATTTTTTCATCGTATTATATTAGTTTTTCTCTTATAATAAATATTCAAGTATTATTTTATACAATTTAGACTTATATTATATTTAGAAACACATTATAGTATTTATAAGAGATAATATATTATTTAAAAATGTATTATGTTTAAAATAACGTAATTTTTAATTTTATTTATAATAAATATTATGGATTTTTTATTTTATTTTTTTTAAATAAAAAAGTCCATTTAGGGTCAGGTAGCCCGAAGCCCATCTAGGGCTGGGCTCGGGTAGTAAATCTCGACCCCATATTATACAGGGTCTTTTTGGCTCAATCCTAAAAAGCCCAAGACCCACCCGTTTAGGGCCGGGTAGTCCATATCGACAGCTCTAAGTTTAGTGATCATCCAAAGTTTAGGTCAAATCCGTTTTATATTGGCGGTAGCTTGTATTCCGGAATAACTACTGGTCCTCTTGTTCAACAAGTAAAGGTAATTAAATACTAAGCAGCCAGTAACAAATGTCAATCGACTTAAATTTGGCATTGTGCTGTATTTTTTCATTGCTTCCTTCAACTTCAGGATACAAAGCCTAGTAGAGTTTTTGTTTTAATGAAAGGTCACAACGATAGTCTATCTAAAAAGCCTAGTAGGGTTTTTGGCGTGAAAGCAAATAGAATCCAAAGAGCTCACGAAATATCGATCTCCATAGTAGTGAATGTGAATCTTGATTGATCTTGATTGAAATAAATTTTGATTAAATCTAAAAAATAATAGAAACTCTAATCTTTCTAAAACGGATTTAAGATAATTCTTTTCAAACTAGAATTTGGCACATAACTCATTTTTACAAAACCAAAATTTATATGGTGAAACATGTTATTTTATATAGATCATTTGTGACCTTTATCATTAACCAATATAAAATTTAAAATGTGGTTTCTCTCGTTAATGTGTTTCATTTTCTTCTATATTTTTATGTGTTGGAACACTATAACATCTGTATTTATTTTTAACTAAAAAACCATTGAAGTTTTGTTTACAGAAATGGCACTTATCATTGTATTTCAAGATATGATATAACTATTCATGGCACTCATCTTGCCTAATTATTCAACTCTAGTTCGCTTTGTTTACCAGTGAACCACTATGAAGATTATTCAACTATAGTTAACTTTGTTTACCACAGATCCACTATGCATTAATAGTTTAAGCAATTAGGCAAAGGCATTGGAATAAGTTGCCATTCTCTAAGAATTATACGTTCATTCATCAATAAATTCCTAAATTTTGCATACTAGTCACTAGCTGATACTTTCTAACTAGTTTTATTTATCATTATTTTTCATTTCATGTATATTCTTTGCCAATAAATTTTCAGTTTCCCCACCTTGTGTTTTTGAAGATTGTTACTTCATAATTGAAGAATTAATCAACAGTGTGTAGCAATAAGTTTGAGATCAAGATTGTTGAACATGGCACTTTTGATAAGTTAATAAATTATGGCATTACCAGATGATACCAAGGTTTTGTTGAGCTCTTGAGTTTTTCATTTTATTACACATACAACGATGTTGGATTAGTGAATTGGGCAGTCAAGATTTTTATGGTTATGTATTGCAATTTCTAGTAGTGAGATTTTATGCTAATTTTCTTAGTCTGAAGGTTGTTGGCTATAGCCATAGATAAAACTAGTAATAATTGACATTATGATATCATTGCTAAAACGAAAATGGAAGATATTATACAAAGGCAATATATAGAGCCTTTATTTGCATGCAGAAAGGGCACATTGTGCTTTACAACTTAAAAGAGCTTTCAAAACAGAAAAGGAAAAAAAGAAAAATAAGAACATAAACACTTCATATGAAAAGCATAACAAACAACCACTCTGAATTTTACTTTACCAAGTTAAATGTGCACATTCTTCAGTGGTGGTCATTATTAGTTCTTAGATGCTGGGAAGAGTCCAAAAGGGCGGGGGTTGTAGTGTGGTGATTTCTCCATCTGTGATGGTTTCACAAGAGGAGGTGGCGGGTAAACAAGTGGCTTTACATGAGGAGGTGCGTGAAAGAGTGGACGATGGTACACATGTGGTGGGGGTGAGTTCTCATAAGGTGGTTTGTATACTGGTGGTGGACTCTCATATGGTGGTCTCACATGGGGCGGTTGATACTCTGGGGACGGATGTTCATGAGGTGGTTGATATTCTGGTGGTGGATTCTCATGAAGAGGTTTCTCATGAGGCTTATGGTCCTTTGGAGGTGTATGTTCATGTGGTAGTTTTTCATGAGGTGGTGGGTAATATGGTGGTGAATTTTCATGAGGTGGTTTCTCGTGAGGGGGTTGATACTCTGGTGATGGATTTTGATGTGGTGGTTTCTCGTGCGGAGGATGGTACTCGGGCGGTGGTTGTTCATGTGGTGGTTTTTGTTTAGGTGGTTGGTACTCTGGTGAAGGATTTCCATGAGGTGGATTCTCATGAGGAGGTTGGTATGATGGGGGAGAATATTCATGCGGTGGTTTTTCATGAGGTGGTTGGTACTCTGGTGGTGTATTTTGATGAGGTGGTTTCTCATGAGGAGGTTTGTACTCTGGTGGTGATTTCTCGTGTGGTGGTTGGTACTCTGGTGGTGAATGTTCATGAGGTGGTTTTTCATGAGGTGGTTGGTACGATGGGGGAGAATATTCATGCGGTGGTTTTTCATGAGGTGGTTGGTACTCTGGTGGTGTATTTTGATGAGGTGGTTTCTCATGAGGAGGTTTGTACTCTGGTGGTGATTTCTCGTGTGGTGGTTGGTACTCTGGTGGTGAATGTTCATGAGGTGGTTTTTCATGAGGTGGTTGGTACTCTGGTGGTGGTGGACTCTGATGTGGTTTTTCATGAGGTGGTTGGTACTCTGGTGGTGGTGGACTCTGATGTGGTGGTTTCTCGTGTGGTGGTTGGTATTGTGGTGGCGAATGTTCGTGTGGTGGTTGGTATTGTGGTGGTGAATGTTCATTTGGTGGTTTTTCATGAGGTGGTTGATACTCTGGTGGTGGACTCTCATGAGGTGGTTTCTCATGTGGTGGGTGATACTCAGGTGGTTGATGTTCATGTGGTGGTTTTTCATGTGGTGGTTGGTATTCTGGTGGTGGATGTTCATGTGGTGGTTTTTCATGAGGTGGTTGATATTCTGGTGGTGGATTCTCATGTGGTTGTTTCTGATGAGGAGGTTGATATTCTGGTGGTGGCTTCACATGAGATGGTGGATACTCAGGTGATGGTTGATACTCAGGTGGTGGGTGTTCATACGGTGGTTTTTGATGATGAGGTGGTTCATACTCTGGTGGTGGTTTCTCATAGGGTGGTTCATACTCTGGAGGTGGATTTTCATAAGGTGGCTTTCCATGATGTGGAGGTTCGTATTCTGGTGGTAAATTTTCACCAGGTGGTTCATACTCAGGTGGCGGCTCTTCATGTGGTGGTTTTTCATAAGGTGGTTCATACACTGGAGGTGGTTTCTCATGTGGAGGATGATATATTGGTCGAGGGTATACCGGAGGCTTATAAGCCGGTGGTTTTTGAGTTGGTGGATGCTCATAAGTTGGTGGGTTCTCAAATGGTGGTGATTCATAAGTGAGTTGTTTGTTGTAATTACCCAACACAGGAGTGATGAGCATTACCACTCCGAGCAGGAGTATTGCTAGTGAGTGTATAGATGCCATGCTTCAGCTTGTGATGAAAAATTAGAATGAACGAACGGGTATTTATAAGGAAATCATGTGAAAATTTTGTGTGGAGTCATCATCAACTCTTATGTCTTTTCTTTATGTAAAACATGCTATCAATTATTAAAAATTCTAATGGGGTCAAAAGAAAGTAGCAGCTTCGAATTTGATAATTACAATCTATGCATTAGTTAGGATTCTATCTATAAAATTGATGACAATATATTTCTTTTTAGCTTTTTAAAAGACTATTTTATTAGATGAAATTTATGTATATTCCTCCATTTTAGTGATATATGATTACCATATCCTATAGTCCACCAACTTATTAATACTATCTTTCTATGAATTAATGAAACATTTAAAATTTTAAATTATAAATAATATGTATTCAAAAGTGCAAGTAAAATAACCGTTTTTTTTTTTCACAAGAATTAAAGATGATAACAAAGAGAATAAACAAAAGAATGAGAAAATAATTGTTGTGTTCTCTATTACTGTTGTTAATAAATGATAGCTACTACAAGGCTGTTTATACAAAGAAAATCTTGCCACATAAGCCCTAATATAATAAACTTAGTGAACAAATTTAAAGTACAAACAGTACAATACTAAAAAATACTAAATACCCTTACTAACTAAATAGCTAAGCTAACAGGACCCAGAAGGTAGAACTTCTGGTCAACACTATCTTCTGAGTAACCATGAGAAGATCAGTCCACTTCAAAACTTCTGATACTCATCTTCTGAATATGAATCACTATTCAATATTTTTAACTCACTTCTTAAGTCACATTAATGTTTGTCCCACAATTTTAAAAATAGGTTCTACACAAAAATGAGACATAAATCAAAATTGAATTTGCATCCGAAGAGTAACTTTGTACTTTAAAATATTTTAAACACCTCTACACCTATCAAATGCTCACTTTCTTTTCTATTAAAGAAATATATAAGAAACAGTATGAGGTTTTAGAGGTGTGAAAATATGAAAAAATGTTCCTACCACAGCCAAAATCAGCACTACTCATAAATAACTGCTCTGTTACACAGTTAAGTTTTATCTCGTCCAGCTCAAGTGGATACCATTGAATAGAAACTTCAACTGTTGAAAAACTATATTGAAATATATAAATCACATTTTCTGCTGATACTCTAAGAAATTTTTTGTTGATTTTAAGTTTTGAAGCTCAGCATTTTTCCTATTATAGTGGATACATCACTACTAGAAATACACGATTTACCTGCGGAATTTCCTGCGGAAATTTTTTTGCAGGTTTACCTGCGGATTTTCCTGGGAAACTTTTAAATAAAATAAACTTTCCTGCAGAAACAAAATCCGCAGGTAAATTCGCAGGAATACCTGCGGATCTTGCTGCCGATATTGTATTTAGAATAAAAGCCCAAACTACATTAAGAAATCCGCAGGTAATTCCGCAGGAAATTTTGCTGCGGATTTTGCTGCGATATTTCTATTTTGACTAAAAACCAACTACATTACTTAATCCGCGGGTAATTCCGCAGGAAATGTTTCTGCGGAATTACCTGCGGATTTTCTTTTGTATTATATTTTATTATTTTTTGAGTAAAAAATAATATAAAATATATTTCTTTTAAAATAAAATGTTTTTTTTTTCAAAAATAATAGTAATAAAATGTTTTCTAAACATAATATTAAATTCTTAATTTCTTTTAAAATAAAATGTTTTTTTTCAAAAATAATAGTAATAAAATGTTTTCTAAACATAATATTAAATTCTTAATTTCTTTTAAAATTTAATAAAACTAGTTTTTAAATTTAATGTAATTCTTCAATTCATATTTTAATAAATGGTATGAAAAGTGGGCTTAAAAATGAAAATAAAACAACGTTAATCCAACTCAATATAGAAGGTTGAATGGATCAGACATAAAAAATAATTTGTTTGATTTATCGATTTCAATTGGTGGATAGATAAATATGACCAAAAGTCTACCATTAGTATGCAAATTAATTATGTTTATAATGTATTTTAATTTTAATTTTAATCTTAGTTTTTAATAAAATAAATGGTATGCAAATTTTGATATATATTTATTTAATTCTTCAATTTATATTTTAATAATAGGTATGAAAATTTGAAAAATAAATTAAAAAAGATTTTACATTAAGAATCAAACTACTATCTACCTTATATTGGATCAAAGATTCTACCAATAGGACAATACCTTAAATTGTGATAAATTTGTATTAAGAAATTATCATATATTTTCATGAATGTTCTGTAAATTTTCCTATGAATTATTCACCAATTTTTAAAATTTAGATATGTTTGTAGAACTGCTATTGGTTAACTATGTTTTATACCGTGATAATCTTGTTTATAAAATTTCTCATCTGAAAATACTTTTATAAAATATTTTTTTGTAATATTTTTAATAAATTTAAATATTTCTAAAAATAATAATATCTTTTATAAATTTTATCAAAAAATATTTCCTCTTATTAGACTCACATTACAAGGACCAAAACTGATATTGTCTCTTATAATCATTATATAATAAATATAATATAATAAATTCCAATATTCCACACTTCTCATTCTCTGCTTCAAAACTTGTTCGATTTTGCAGTACTCACTCTCCAATTATGGCCAAAGGCGTGATGTGTGATGACGAAGGTGAACCCTAGAAATCCTCTATTTCATTCGTAGTTTATCGTTTTCCTCTTCTAAGTGCTTCTTGGTTCTAATCGGAACCCTAACTTTTTCGGTTGTTCTATGATGCAGATGAGGTTGAGGTTGAGATGGACGAGAGAGAGCCCGTTGATGGTGAAGAATTGGAAGAAGGAGGTCGAGATATGGACGAGGACGATGTGGATGAAGAAGAAGAGGGTATGAACTTTGATTGTTCTGAAGTGTTTTTGCTGTTTACAATTTCTATTGGGTTTTTTCTTACTTTTTGTTCTCACTGGCTGCGGATAATTTTTTAGAATACTGGGGATTTCAAATTAGGGTTTTCCCTTGCGGCATTGTTTGATTTTGGTATGAAATATGACTTATGTTAAGTGCTTGAAAGTTGTTTTTTATTAGATTGATGATGCAAGTTTAGAAACGAAAATAGATTTGGAATAGTATTTCTGAGTTGTGTCGAGTTAGGGGAAATACTCGAGGTCGACCTGTTTGGTATTTAAGCAGCAGCTTGATACGCATCATGGGAAGGCGACTGCAGTATTCCAAATATCGTAAGTTACGGATCTTTATTTGACGAACACTGTCATGTTTGGATAAACATCTTAATCAATATAAGCACTTATTATATAAGCTATTATAATAACAGAAGATAAAATTGAGCTTATGACTATGGACATGAAAAACATTAACCTCTTAGTTGTAGTATTCCTTCACTTACCCAAAAAGCCTTTTAATTCATTATTGAACAAGGAATCAAAAGACTAAAATAATTTGTTAGCAGAATTCAAAAGCTCAAACTGATTTTTAACATGATGTTGAGCTGTTCTTAATCCATAATTCCATCTACACAAGCCTTGGTCTTTCAAGGCTTCTACAACTCCAACACTAGTTGCAACTGTCCAAATTCTTCTTGTTGAACTCATCATGAAATTATTTGAAATCTTACTTGTATAGTATATAGTGTAACAGGGTTTGTAAAAACCAGTGACATGAAGAAGCTAGCTACTGGTTTTGGTGGAAACTATGGTGTTTTCCTTATGAAAGTAGTAAATGATAAAAGTTAATGTGTACAGCTGCATAGTCCTGTCCTATCCTGGTTTTTTCCTTTTGTTTCAAGCTTCATAAGAGTAGTTGATGAAGTAGAAGAGGTAGCTTCTTGGTGATGCAATTCACTATCCTTGTTGTTGTTAACCAAGTTTTTATCTTAAAATTATAATAAATGTATACCCTGATTAGTTAATTTCTCATTAAATTAATTTCTCGCAGTTGGTTCATCATCTTCACGGTGAGTGATAAGTATGCATGTGTGTATGATAAGTATGCATGTGTTAGGAATGCATAACTAGGTTGTCATTTAATAAACCATTATATTAATGTTACACACCGAGTGTGTTTTCTAGCCAATATGAATTTTAATTAGTTAACATTACTCTAATATATAACATTGCTTTAATCTCTTTTTGTAATTTCAAATGCATGTTAAAAACGTGTGTATAGTATACCATTGCACCTTTGAAAACCTAAAAGTATGAACTAGTATTACTTTTGTCTCAAATAATCTCTTATATATTTATCATGGATTTATGAATTATTGTTAAACCATATTTTCTTGACATTGACATGCCTATATGAAAGGACTTCTGCGCATTGAGTATTTGTATCGACTTTGGATTCTGTTTAGTGTCATTTTTCATTCCAATTTAATTATCAATTTAATGCCTTATGTCAGTATGATTTAGGGTTTTCATATGCTCCAAGTGTGTTTTCTGCGTAAATCTCTGGTGAAGTGGCTGTTTGTGAGACACTGAGAAAGGTTTGTCTTCTACAACTTACAAACATTTCTTTCTTTACTAGAAATGTACAATAGTTTACAATGCTTCATATTAGAAATATGTCATGTACTATTGCCAGAGCTTGATTCACAAACTGCATTTCTGTCACTGCATTTAATATTGTGTAATAAGATGTCCATGTAAGAAATGCAAAAATGAGAACCACCTCACCCCGGATGAAGCAAACACTCATATTCACTAACATGGGTTTACAACGGAATATTGGAATTGGACATGCCATGGAGAGATAATCCCTCACATCAATGATAGCGACAATGATGATATAGATATGGTTGCCTAGCTTGCCTAACTAACAGTGGCTAATAAAGAAGGCTCTAGAACATTTGTGTTGATTAATTTTGTGTATGAGTTCATTGGGTCAAGCTGAATTTTGTGTATGAAGACCTTTTCATTGGGTCAAGCTGAATTTTGCAATAACTTGAGTTTATTGAATCAATCTGAATTTTGCAGGAGTATGCTGATTCTCATTAATGGGTGAAAGTTGATGGATACTAAATCAGGTTAATTTTGTTTAATTTTCTCAACTTGCTGAAACCATGATGTGTTTGTTGTTTTAATGTGACCAACAGGATAACCTTTTGATTAAGACTGTGAAGAAGCATGATGAAAGAAACTGGAAAATAAGTGGATGTGGTAGTATATTCAAGTTACAAAATAGAAAGAAAAAAACATCGTTTTCTGCTATGAGACTCTTTTTGGGCCATTGAGCTGACTGACAAAGTGAATGGTTTTAGTTTGTTTCGTTTGGTTAGAACTAGACTATGAATGAAAATGTCTTATATTGAACCACATATGTATGAGCTTCGTTTTTGAATGGTCTCCGCTTGTTCTGTGTTGAAACACATATCTCATTACTTATTTCTTTCATTCTATTTGTGCATTTCAGGCAGCAAAGTTGGCAGGATTGCTGAACTTTCCAAGCCAGAAGAGGTAGTTGAGCAGGTTGAGATAAGAACGATTTCCGCATCTCCATTTGAATATAATGTGAAGCTTGAAGAAGTGGAGTCGTTCTTTGGTCAATATGCCAAGGTAATATTAACTTAGCATTTGATTCCACTTGTCAATATAGATTTACTTAAAAAGGCTCTGGCTCTCTAGGGTAAACAGCAGTCTCTAATATATACTGCCATATCATTGTTCATGAATCATCAACGAATTTACTTAAAAAGTGTGTTAAAAAATGGAATTAGAATTTTCTAAAATAAGTTTGAATATATATACTAACATTTGTTATACTGAGTCACTGACTATTGATGAATTTGGACTGAGCTAGCACTGCTTATTGTGAAAATGGTTTCTTACTAACCTTTTTGTTTTTTATTTGGACTTTTTAGCACTTTTAAAAGGATTAAATTTCCTTTTGTTTGAATACCCTGATGTTGGTTTAGATACTAGACCATTATGTCTCACTCTCATTCGTTACTAAATTATCAAGCTTTTTGAATTTGCTTAAAACTGGTTTTCTGAATTTTTTGCTTATGGCATGCATATTAATTTTATATTCATGTTTACATGCTCAGTACATAGATTTCAAAATGGGAGCTGAGTCAGGATTCATTCGGTTTGATGTAGGTGAAGCTACTCAGAAAGCACGTGCTGCTGCAGTTCTTTTTGTTTGAATACCCTGAAGCTCGTGTATGGAGGACTGTGTAGCGGTATGATTATACCGACTTTTACTATTCTGTTTGTGGTGGTCTAGCTATGGGTTACTCACCTAGCATAATTATTTTTTTCAACCTAATCATACACTAATTGACAGCTGATAAGTGTTTTTAGTTTTGGAAAATTCAGCACCATATACTCACTGATTTGGAAATTTTAGGATTTGTTTGACAGCTAATATGATGTTAGTGTTCAATTTGGCTTATGTTTATTTAGATTTGAACTCATTACTTTCCAGGACTAATGCGCCAAGGTGGAAAGTTAAGTTTATCATATGAAGCAGAGAGGTATCAACTTTATTCCGTAAAGGTTTTGCACTTAACATTACATTGTTTATTTTTTTTCATAATTTAACTTTAGCTTACTAATCATAATTTGATATGGTTAATTAGAATTGGTCCCTATTTCAATTTGTACCAATTTTCATTCATTACATGTTAATTTCTAGCACATGATTTGTCTTTTGGAGAAAATCACTGTTGCATAACTTTGGTGATTATATATATTGTTTAGTATTTAGTAGAAGCAATACAAATCAAGAGACTGAATAAACTTTTTATTATTTTTTAAATAAATTACCTGCGGATATTTCCTGCGGATTTACCTGCGGATATTTCCTGCGGATTTACCTGCGGATATTTCCTGCGGATTTAGCTGCGGAATTACCTGCGGAACTTCCTGCCGAAAATATTACCCACGAAGGTTTTAGCTGGGGACAAGAAACCGCAGGAAAATCCGCAGGTAAAGTGTTTCCTGCGGAAATTTATCTAAAATCCGCAGGTAAATCCGCAGGAAAATCAAGTATTTCTAGTAGTGCATGTGGCGTTTATGTTATTTAAATTTTTGTGTAAATTGTTTCATGATGTAAAAAATATGTTACTTATTATTAAATATTAGTTTTGATAATTATTGATAGAGTCAAATATAAACAATAAATTGTTTATGATATTGGAGTATAATTAATTTAAATTACTTAAATGTTATTTAAATGCAATGTGATAATTGGTCTCGCACAAAATCACTCAAACAATTGAAAATTAATTTTTTTCATTTGAGTGCTCTTACATGAGCTTCTTTCAAGATCGGTGAGTGTAACCGTGACACTTTTATTCATATGGATCCAAAGTCTAACTCCAAGAAAAATAAACATTTGATTAATGAGTGGTCGATATTTAAATTCATCAAGCAAGATCTAGAATTTGAGTTTTGTAGATGGGGAGATCTCAATGATAGACAGCTAAACTTTTCAGCTTGAGGTGTACATTTTATGGGCTTATACTTTTGAGACACAACCTAGAGGCTAAAAACATCTAAAGACCTACTCCCTCATTTTTTTAAGTGTCGTTTTAGAAGATTTTTTTTATATTTTTTTTAGTGTCATTTTTATAGTTTAATTTTATAATTTGTCAATTATATCCTTATTTTTTCAATAATACCTCTTCACATTTTCCATAAAATTAATTATTTTCTCAATTATGCTATTGGAAAAAGAGAGAGTGTATTGTTGAATTTAATTGGAAAGAGAAAATAAATGAGGGTATAATAGAAAAAATAACTCTAACAATACACTATCTTGGTTGAAGAGCTTCTAAAATGCCACTTAAAAATGAACGGAGGGAGTATTTCGCATAAAGGAATTACTTTTTCTATCTTTAGGGTTCTCATCCATCATAGTGAAAAGTTACAATTGTCTCTATCGTTCGAACGCACCTTTTTTATATATTCTTCAGCACAAATTGATGAACTACCCTTTTTTACCAAAAATTTTATCTGAAGATGTATCTCCATATAACATAAGGGAGACTCAGGAGATGTATCTTCGTAAAAATCATTAATTCAAAGTTCAATGAATTTTACAGAGATGCATCTCTAGACGCGTATTATTCATAAACTCATGTCAGGCCCTTCCCTCTTCCTCCTTCATATTCTGCAAAGTCACTAAAAAAACCTCATTTGAGCTCTCTTTTGTTCCAGCCCCATTTGAACAAGTTTCTTTAAATTCACTCACTCCATTCTACTACATTTGTTGCAAAGTCACTCACTACATTCCAGCTTTCGTCCACAACTCTAATTTGGCAAGTCTCTCATTTTATTTCTTTTTTTAGATTCGAATAATGTTTAAGGTAACATAGGTCGTTTAAGATGCATTAATTAGTAGTACATTCAAAATACACTGCTAGTTTAAACATGCATTCCAATTTGGTTGGAGTTTAGGGCATCAATGATGTTTCTTCCATTGCTGAAAATCATGAGTTCATCTAGAGATGCATCTTAAGATTTTGTCTGAATTATTTTTGAAGATGTATCTCCCGAATTGGGCCTGGCTACATTTTAGTTGAATTTTGATGTGATTTTCTAGTTTTATTACAAAGGCAATGGCTAAAAACAATCAGGACAGGATTAGGCTCGACCGTGTATCCCAACATTGTTAGAACAAGAATTGTTCTGATCAATAATCTTAGTTTTGATGATAACAATGTATATGAATTTTGCTCAAGATAATGTGGTACTCTAATCCTATGCAATTTCCTTTTCAGGAAATATATAAAGAGTATGCACAAATCAGCGCTAAGAAGCTTTGACTCAGAAGGTTCACTATGCAACTTCAGCACATGGTCTGGCAAGACATCAGAAGATGGTCAAGCAGAATCAGAACATGGTCTATTAGAAGCATCATAAGAACTTGAGTTCAGAAGCAGAAGCACTGAAGTCATGGAATCACGCTCAGAAGCATATCAAGATCAGAAGATCAGAAGATGCTCTGCACCAAGCTGTTTGTACTCTGATGATTTTCAACGTAGTATTTACAAAGAACAAATCAGAATCAAGTACTAGATGGCAGGCTACGCTGACTGACAAAAGGAACGTTAGAAGCTATTAAAGGCAATGTCAGTAGTCACAGCAAAAGCAAGGCTCGAGGTAGTTGACAAAACAGTGAAACATTAAATGCAATGCTGTACGGAATACGCAAAGCATTAAATGCTCCCAACGGTCATCTTCTCAAAACGCCTATAAATATGAAGTTCTGATGAGAAGCAAGGTTACGAATCCTGAACGAACTTATTCTAAAAAACTTGCTGAAACGCTGTTCAACTCAAAGCTCAGAAACTTCATCTTCAACCTCACTACATTACTGTTGTAATACTTTAGTGAGTCTAAGCTTAAATCTGTAAGAGAAATATCACAGTTTGTGATTATCGCTTTTAAGAAGCAATTGTAATACTCTTAGAATTGATTACATTAATTTGTAAGTAACTAGAGTGATCAAGTGTTGATCAGGATACTCTAGGAAGTGTTAGCTTGTGTCTAAGCAGTTGTAATTAGAGTGATCACGTGGTGGTCAGGATACTCTAAGAAAGTCTTAGCTTGTGTCTAAGCATTTGTTCCTAGAGTGATCAGGTTGTGATCAGAAGACTCTAGAAGACTTAGAAGTTGTCTAAGTGGAAAACCATTGTAATCTTGTGTGATTAGTGGATTAAATCCTCAGTTGAGGTAAATCACCTTGTATAGGGTGGACTGGATTAGTTTAGTTAACAACGAACCAGGATAAAAATACTTGTGCAAATTATTTTTATCTTACGAGTTTTTAAAACTACATTTATTCAAACCCCCCTTTCTAAGTGTTTTTCTATCCTTCAATTGGCATCAGAGCGCCGGTTCTAAGGTGCAAGAACTTAACCGTGTTTAGAAAAGATTCAGGAAGAGAAAAACGCTTCAGTAAAAGATGGCTGGTGAAGTTCAAACAAATCCAACTGCATCTACATCTGGCTCTGCTGAGCAATACAATGGTAACAATGGTTATACTAGACCACCAGTATTTGATGGTGAAAATTTTGAATACTGGAAAGATAAACTGGAAAGTTACTTTCTTGGTCTGGATGCTGATCTATGGGATCTTCTGTTGGATGGTTACAAACATCCTGTTAAAGCTACTGGTGTAAGGCTCACGAGAAGCGAAATGACTGATGATCAAAAGAAAGATTTCAAAAATCATCACAAATGCAGGACTGTTTTGCTGAATGCTATCTCTCATGCTGAGTATGAGAAGATATCTAACAGGGAAACGGCCCATGACATATATGAGTCCTTGAAAATGACTCATGAAGGAAATGCTCAAGTTAAGGAGACCAAAGCTCTTGCACTAATCCAGAAGTACGAAGCCTTCAAGATGGAGGATGATGAAGACATTGAGAAGATGTTTTCAAGATTTCAAACTCTGACTGCTGGATTAAGAGTTCTGGACAAAGGCTACACCAAAGCTGATCATGTAAAGAAGATCATCAGAAGCTTGCCCAGAAGATGGGGCCCAATGGTGAATGCATTCAAGATTGCGAAGAATCTGAATGAAGTTTCTTTGGAAGAGCTGATCAGTGCCCTAAGGAGTCATGAGATTGAACTTGACGCAAATGAACCTCAGAAGAAAGGTAAGTCTGTTGCATTAAAATCTAATGTTAAAAAATGCACTAACGCTTTTCAGGCTGAAGAAGAAGATCCTGAAGAATCAGAATCTGAAGAAGAAGATGAATTGTCCATGATCTCCAAAAGGGTAAACCAACTCTGGAAGAGCAAGCAAAGGAAGTTCAGAAGCTTCAGAAGTTCAAAGAGATTTGAACGAGGAGAATCTTCTGGTGACAGAAGATCTGACAAGAAGAAGGCTGTCTGCTATGAGTGCAATGAGCCTGGACATTACAAGAACGAGTGTCCAAAACTTCAGAAGGAGAATCCCAAGAAGAAGTTTCATAAGAAGAAAGGTCTTATGGCAACATGGGATGATTCAGAATCAGAATCAGACTCTGAAGATGAGCAGGCAAATCTGGCACTAATGGCCACAATGGATGATGGATCAGAATCTACATCAGAATCAGATTCTGAAGAGGTATTTTCTGAACTATCTAGAGAAGAGTTAGTTTCCAGTTTAACAGAACTTTTGGAACTCAAGGCTCATCTTAGTATCAAATACAAAAAGTTGAAAAAGCAGTTTGAATTTGAAACTAAGAAGCTGGAATTGGAAAATTCTGAACTGAAGGAAAATTTTTTAAATCTATCCAAAGATATGGATCTCCTTCTGAAACAGAAAAATCCATTCCTAGCATGAATCATATTCTGAAAGAATATGACTCGAGCTTCAGAAATTTCTTATCTAGAAGTATTGGCAGAAGTCATCTTGCTTCTATGATATATGGTGTTTCTGGAAACAGAAGGTTTGGCTTTGGCTATGAGGGTGATACCTCACATAAATTTGAACCTGTTGATGATATGAAGATCACATACAAGCCATTGTATGATCAGTTCAAATATGGCCATGCTCATGATATTAGGCTCACTTCACATGCACAGAAGTTTAACACGGTTCACACCAAGAAGCATGTGACACATCCTAAGAAATATCATGCTGACAAACCTAAAGAATATCATGCTGTTCCTCCTGTTAAATATTTTGCTAAACCCAAGTTCAATCAGAACTTGAGGAGAACTAACAAGAAAGGACCCAAGAAATTGTGGGTACCTAAGGAGAAGATAATTTCTGTTGCAGATATCCTTGGCGGCAAAGAGGACAAAAAGCAAAATGTCATGGTACCTGGACTCTGGGTGCTCGCGACACATGACGGGAAGAAGGTCTACATTCCAAGACCTGGTGCTTAAACCAGGTGGAGAAGTCAAGTTTGGAGGAGATCAGAAGGGCAAAATCATTGGCTCTGGAACCATAAGTCTTGCAAGGCTGTAAGTCAGAAGGATGGCTCAATCCTATTTACAGGCAAGAGGAAGAACAACATTTATAAGATTGATCTTTCTGATCTTGAGAAGCAGAAGGTGACTTGTCTTATGTCTTTTTCTGAAGAGCAATGGGTCTGGCACAAAAGATTAGGTCATGCTAGTTTGAGAAAGATTTCTCAGATTAACAAACTAAATCTGGTCAGAGGACTTCCAAATCTGAAATACAAATCAGATGCTCTTTGTGAAGCATGTCAGAAGGGCAAGTTCTCCAGACCTGCATTCAAGTCTAAGAATGTTGTTTCTACCTCAAGGTCGTTAGAACTCTTGCACATTGATCTGTTTGGCCCAGTCAAAACAGCATTTGTCAGAGGGAAGAAATATGGATTAGTCATCGTTGATGATTATAGCCGCTGGACATGGGTAAAGTTCTTGAAACACAAGGATGAGTCTCATTCAGTGTTCTTTGAATTCTGCACTCAGATCCAAACTGAGAAGGAGTGTAAAATCATAAAGGTCAGAAGTGATCATGGTGGTGAATTTGAGAACAAATTCTTTGAGGAGTTCTTCAAAGAAAATGGTATTGCCCATGATTTCTCTTGTCCTAGAACTCCACAACAAATGGAGTTGTAGAACGAAAGAATAGGACTCTACAAGAAATGGCCAGAACCATGATCAACGAAACCAATATGGCTAAGCACTTCTGGGCAGAAGCAATAAACACTGCATGTTATATTCAGAATAGAATCTCTATAAGACCTATTCTAAATAAGACTCCTTATGAATTGTGGAAGAACAGAAAGCCCAACATTTCGTACTTTCATCCTTTTGGATGTGTCTGTTTTATTCTGAACACTAAAGATCATCTTGGTAAGTTTGATTCTAAGGCACAAAAGTGTTTCCTTCTTGGATATTCTGAACGCTCTAAAGGCTACAGAGTATACAATACTGAAACATTGATTGTAGAAGAATCAATCAATATCAGGTTTGATGATAAGCTTGGTCTTGAAAAGCCAAAGCAGTTTGAGAATTTTGCAGATTTTGATATTGATATCTCAGAAGCAGTAGAACCAAGAAGCAATGCTGCAGAAGCTGGCAGTCTCAGAAGCAATGGATCAGAAGATCAAGTTGCTGCATGTAACACCCCAATTCTACCCAAAGCATTTAGGCAAGAAAATATCAGAGTATTAAAATTTCATACAACACAATTAGGATGTTACACTAAGTAACCAAACAAACACCTAGAAAACAAACGGACATCAACGATGCCAAAAGCATACACACCTGCCAATAAAATGATACATAACACACGGAAGATATGAACATATATATATACGTATAGCTCTCACTCTCAAAGAGGAGTTTTCCAAAATAAAGTGTTTACAATATACAATGGCACGTTATCACATATACATGTTCAAAAGAGTCATATACAAATAAATAACAACAGACTCCCGACTACCCAGTGTTACATATCAAAGCGACCGACAAGACCAACTGGAGAACTACCTCTTCCAAAAGACTTCCAAAGCGGCTAATCTGCAGGATGCCACTCAAGCATCAAATCAGCAGAAGGGTGAGAATATAATTCATAATGAAAGCATGACAATTATAGTAATGCCAACAAGTATCATCAAGAATCATACAACAAAGTAATCCACTCATTTAACCACAATTAATATATAAGTAATGTGACACATGAATGATAACATAATTATAAAGACAGACCATGATGAATGAGACTCAACTATGCATATGCATGTGGTACCAAATCCGGAGTAAAACTCCCCTTGTCATTATGACAAATACACCTTTGCCGAGCATTATGCTGGGACTTCTTTCCCTCAGGAAAATACACCTTTGTCGAGCATCAAGCTACGACTAAACGTCATCGAGCATTTAGCCCCCACTGATGACCTCTTGCCACTCGGGCAAATACACCTTTTTACCGAGCATTAAGCCCCCACTGGTAATAATTGCCAATACTGGCCACCTGCTAATAGCATTCCGCCATTAACGTAATGAAATGTTATGCTGTGCAAATATATGACTCTATTACACGACAACAACATCATCAACAATATAACACGGTCACATACCCACGTTACACCGTTTATATTCTATCCAAAAGGATACATCACCAATTAATAACATCGTTATCAATTACATCACACCATAATTACCACACAGGCATTAATAAGCACACAACACACATTCACCGTTCAAACATACTGGCCACATCGGCATAGATGAACGTATAACACACTTATACACATCAAATTAATATTGGCCATCGGCCCACAACTTCATCAATACATCATCCACAAGTTGTAATAACAACAATTCAACAATGATATTACATCATTCTCATAACAATAATTACTTGCCATAAGGCCACACATCATGTTAATAACAAACAACCAAACATCGTCACATATCAAGAATGAACGTTCATTAATACATAACACATATGAACATGATCTCATGTTATCGATAAATAATCACATACCTCGTACCATTACGATAACATTCACACAACACATCATAATCAATTACAACCAAGCACTATGATTATTTACCAATCATATCGCGCATATAAACAATTATGTGTTTTCATCAACAACACCTCATAACTAACTAATAACAATCTAACCAAGCCTATACTATCATATATAACATCCAACTAGCTTCCTAACACTTCGAACGGCGTACGAAACGGAGCTAAGGATCAAAAGTTACCAGGTTTCAAAGTTTGGTTAATTGAACATACTACACAACTCATCACTTGATCCTAATAAAAATAATGGGATACTACATCCTATGAATCATTTAATTAGATAATAATATAGGTTATTGCGTTAACTTTCCAACGCTTCGAACGGCGACAAAATCGGAGTTACGGTTCAAGAGTTACGAAGTTTCAAAGTTTTGGAAAAACAGAAAAAGCTGTCATCCGCTTCAGCTCCGCTCAGCGGACCTTGGCAGAGAATGTTCTGCAACAGGACCTCCGCTCAGCGGACCCACCTCCGCTCAGCGGACCTGCGTAAACCCAGAAAAAACCAGAACGAACCAGAACGGTTCCAGGCCCCCTATACCCACCAAAACCACTCCAAAACATCATTACAACACCAATACAACACATACAAACCATAGAAACAACCTATTATCACACTTTTCATGGTTAATTCATCACTCTAACTCAAAACCTAACTTTATCTCCAGACTCAAACAAGCCATAGAAAAGGAAAACAAACATGATCAATCACCACAACACAACAAGGATATCATGTATTCATCATACAATCATTCTCAAACAAACTTAGATCAAACAAAGATCACACAAGAAAATTGTGGAAATTGGAACAAGAAGAACAAGAACAAGAACAAGAACAAAAACAAGACTATAAGAATCATACATCCAAGATAAATTAGATTCACCCTCTTACCTTGCTATAGCAACGATCGGAACTCGAATCGGTCGAGAATCCACCAATCTACACTTTTTCCTTCTTTTCCTCTTCTTCTTTCTCTCTTCTGTTTCTTTCTTTCCTTTCTTTCTCTTCTTTCTATCTTTGTTTTCTTTATAAAGAAAATATCTTCCTCGCGGAAATGACCAAAATGCCCCTACGCTCAAATATCGTTCAAACGCCCCAAAACGCGGAATATTACCTTAATAATATTTCCGGTACCAAAAATATGAAAACCTTCAATTAAATATTAGTCCGCCATCCCGAACTAATACCGACTGAAACAACTCCAAAACGGTAAAATTCCAATAAATGTCACAAACGTCCAAATCAAGTATATACTTATTTTCCGGGCGTTACAACTCTCCTCCACTTAGAAGATTTCCGTCCTCGGAAATATCCCAAACACAAACGAACTTGGATACGCTCTTGCCTCAGACTAACCAACTATCAAGCCACGAAAGCAACGACACAATCAGCGCCAAACAACGAACCACTCTAGCTAAAAGCAAAACAACCAAAACACAACAACGACAATGAGATGCAATGCCCATACAATGCACTTATCGACTAACACCAAAACACAAGAAATAATCAAGACACAGACAACAACCCGGTCGCACAACATCCAAACAACCATGTCCAGACATAGCAGTCAAACATGTAACCAAAGCATCTGGTGGTCTTATCATTCCTACCACATGCACTGTCCACAATTTGAACTTTAACAATTCATACACACACGAACCGCGTCATTTCACGCTTCCGATGCGCACTCTGATCTCCCACAACAAACAGATTTACAAATTTCATAACCTACTTCCAACTCCTTCTAGTATTCACCAGAAACCCATTGTTCTCTCTTAACATACTCAACCTCTTAATCTGCTGTGTCAGCTTGCACACCAGACAAAAGTCTTTGTATTATCCAATCAAAGGCAAAAAGCTAATCCAAACACATCCTTGTTTCACAACACAAGCCCTCATAGATCCTTAAGTGACCAAATCGTCCTCTCAGTCTGACCATCCGTTTGAGGATGATACGCAAAATTCAAACGCAACTTCGTACCCAAAGTACCTTGTGAACCCTCTCTAAATTTCAAAAATAAACCTCGGATCTCAATCTGAACAATACATTTCGAAACACCATGCAAACAAACAAACCAACAAACATCTTTATCAACATACCACTCGCCAGTACTCCCATCGGTTAATCCATTCTTATCGAAATAACATGAGCAGATTTCGTCAATATATCCACAATGACCCAAATCGCCTCACAATTACTCAACGTCCTCGGCAAACCAGAAACAAAATCCATAGAAACGCTATTCCACTTCTACTCAGGAATGGATAACAGTTACATGAAACCAGACGACTCCTGACAAGTCAAACACAAATAAACAAATCCCTTCATATCCTTCTTCATTACCTTGCCACTAAAAATGACCTTCTCAAATCTTGATATCTCTTAGTAGCATCAGGATGAATACTCAAATCACTACGACGCACTTCATCCAAAGTCCTCTTTTCAAATCCGAACATTAGGAATGCAAACTTGATCATGACATCCCATGACATTGCTCTTATCAATCCGAAGATCACCATCTTTACCTTTGACTAATAAATGTCATCTTATCAACCCATTCAAATCCGATTTCTGACCTTTTCTAATCTCATCAAGAATACCATAAGTAAGCTTCCACATATAAAGCTCAACACTTGAAGAAGTCTCTTTACACACCCAACTCAAATCTCACAACTGTTTCAACAATCACAATACTCGAATCATCAACATAGACGTATGCAATGGTTTCTCATATTCAACTCGTTCTGATCAAACGAATGCTTCAAACTCTTGTAGTCACGTACACACACAAATCTCGATCCGAATAATTAGTGCCTTTAAATTTCCCAAACAGAAATAACAACTGCCAACTCTAAATCTTGTGACGATTAATCCTTTCAAAAATCTTAACTTGCATAAAAGCATAAACCTCCACTTACTCCTTGAAAATTCACTTCATTCAACCAAAAACTCACATAAGGAAACTTAGCAAACAACTTCTTCTTCCCAACACGGACAAAACAATTCTCAAATACTTAGCATGATCATCTTCACACTGATGATACCCATACCTCAAATCAAACTTGCAAAACAAACAAGCTCCAACCAACTTGATCCATCCAAATATCAATCCTCGAAAGTGGATACTTTTCCTTAACTGTCACTTTTCTCAATTGCCTAAAATTGACACAAAGCCTGACTGAACCTTCCTTCTTAGCCAACAAAACACATGCACCCTACGGCGACACACTCGAATGAACAAACCTCTTCTCAAGAAAATCCTTAAGTTGACTCCTCAACTCTTTCAACTCAGAAGTTGGCATCCGATACGGAACCCTCGACACAACAATAGTTCTAGGAACTAAATCCGTCAAAATAGAACTCCAAGACAGAATTCCTCTTTTCAATGACGAATCAATTAAACCTTCAAGAAACACTCATACATATGCACAACTATCCGCAATTCCCACAATTGCTCTTTCTCAAGGACATCCAAAGTCGTCGACAACATAAACAACGTCGTACCATCTTGCACCGACTCATTCACTTCCAATATTATCAAACTAGCCAGATAAGCCTATCACATCCAATACGATTCCGTCTACTATCAACAAGAGATTAAGGGTGATCAAGTCCTCAATTTGTCAATAGGTAGCCGACAATCATAATAGAGTATAAACTATCAGTACTAACATTAATAATATTCTTTTCCAACTTTTGCTCATAGCACAGAAGCACTATGATTCCATAATTCACAAACCTCTCAAGATCATCTGAACCAGCCAACCCGACGTCTTATAGCTACGTACCAAAACACTTCTAACAACGTCAATAACTCCTACAACAAAGTCTACCACAATGCTTTCCTTAATCATTGATCCAACAATGACACCTCACACAAGGCTACTCAAACAACAACTTCATAGTCCATCAGCAGCGTTAGAGCATCACAACTCTCTAAATTCCATTCCTTAGAAATAACAAAATCTACTCCGAGACACTCCAACTCGATTAACAACCGAAGTCTTAAGTCCAAGTCGCCTTCACTTCAGAAAACAACAAAGTCCAACAACACTAGTACTGCTGCCCTCAATAGCATACTAACATCTTGCAACTGAAACATATCCGAGAAGCATATGTTCTCCCCCACTTAGCTTCAAACCACTCCTGCATACATCCGACTAGAGGCACAACAAGTACTGACAGTGCTCCACACACTTATCACGTACTGAGGAATTAAACAACATTAGACAACACTGGCCGGACAGACCGACCTGCTCTGATACCACTAATGTAACACCCCAATTCTACCCAAAGCATTTAGGCAAGAAAATATCAGAGTATTAAAATTTCATACAACACAATTAGGATGTTACACTAAGTAACCAAACAAACACCTAGAAAACAAACGGACATCAACGATGCCAAAAGCATACACACCTGCCAATAAAATGATACATAACACACGGAAGATATGAACATATATATATATATATATATACGTATAGCTCTCACTCTCAAAGAGGAGTTTTCCAAAATAAAGTGTTTACAATATACAATGGCACGTTATCACATATACATGTTCAAAAGAGTCATATACAAATAAATAACAACAGACTCCCGACTACCCAGTGTTACATATCAGAGCGACCGACAAGACCAACTGGAGAACTACCTCTTCCAAAAGACTTCCAAAGCGGCTAATCTGCAGGATGCCACTCAAGCATCAAATCAGCAGAAGGGTGAGAATATAATTCATAATGAAAGCATGACAATTATAGTAATGCCAACAAGTATCATCAAGAATCATACAACAAAGTAATCCACTCATTTAACCACAATTAATATATAAGTAATGTGACACATGAATGATAACATAATTATAAAGACAGACCATGATGAATGAGACTCAACTATGCATATGCATGTGGTACCAAATCCGGAGTAAAACTCCCCTTGTCATTATGACAAATACACCTTTGCCGAGCATTATGCTGGGACTTCTTTCCCTCAGGAAAATACACCTTTGTCGAGCATCAAGCTACGACTAAACGTCATCGAGCATTTAGCCCCCACTGATGACCTCTTGCCACTCGGGCAAATACACCTTTTTACCGAGCATTAAGCCCCCACTGGTAATAATTGCCAATACTGGCCACCTGCTAATAGCATTCCGCCATTAACGTAATGAAATGTTATACTGTGCAAATATATGACTCTATTACACGACAACAACATCATCAACAATATAACACGGTCACATACCCACGTTACACCGTTTATATTCTATCCAAAAGGATACATCACCGATTAATAACATCGTTATCAATTACATCACACCATAATTACCACACAGGCATTAATAAGCACACAACACACATTCACCGTTCAAACATACTGGCCACATCGGCATAGATGAACGTATAACACACTTATACACATCAAATTAATATTGGCCATCGGCCCACAACTTCATCAATACATCATCCACAAGTTGTAATAACAACAATTCAACAATGATATTACATCATTCTCATAACAATAATTACTTGCCATAAGGCCACACATCATGTTAATAACAAACAACCAAACATCGTCACATATCAAGAATGAACATTCATTAATACATAACACATATGAACATGATCTCATGTTATCGATAAATAATCACATACCTCGTACCATTACGATAACATTCACACAACACATCATTATCAATTACAACCAAGCACTATGATTATTTACCAATCATATCGCGCATATAAACAATTATGTGTTTTCATCAACAACACCTCATAACTAACTAATAACAATCTAACCAAGCCTATACTATCATATAGAACATCCAACTAGCTTCCTAACACTTCGAACGGCGTACGAAACGGAGCTAAGGATCAAAAGTTACAAGGTTTCAAAGTTTGGTTAATTGAACATACTACACAACTCATCACTTGATCCTAATAAAAATAATGGGATACTACATCCTATGAATCATTTAATTAGATAATAATATAGGTTATTGCGTTAGCTTTCCAACGCTTCGAACGGCGACAAAATCGGAGTTACGGTTCAAGAGTTACGAAGTTTCAAAGTTTTGGAAAAACAGAAAAAGCTGTCATCCGCTTCAGCTCCGCTCAGCGGACCTTGGCAGAGAATGTTCTGCAACAGGACCTCCGCTCAGCGGACCCACCTCCGCTCAGCGGACCTGCGTAAACCCAGAAAAAACCAGAACTAACCAGAACGGTTCCAGGCCCCCTATACCCACCAAAACCACTCCAAAACATCATTACAACACCAATACAACACATACAAACCATAGAAACAACCTATTATCACACTTTTCATGGTTAATTCATCACTCTAACTCAAAACCTAACTTTATCTCCAAACTCAAACAAGCCATAGAAAAGGAAAACAAACATGATCAATCACCACAACACAACAAGGATATCATGTATTCATCATACAATCATTCTCAAACAAACTTAGATCAAACAAAGATCACACAAGAAAATTGTGGAAATTGGAACAAGAAGAACAAGAACAAGAACAAGAACAAGAACAAGACTATAAGAATCATACATCCAAGATAAATTAGATTCACCCCCTTACCTTGCTATAGCAACGATCGGAACTCGAATCGGTCGAGAATCCACCAATCTACACTTTTTCCTTCTTTTCCTCTTCTTCTTTCTCTCTTCTCTTTCTTTCTTTCCTTTCTTTCTCTTCTTTCTATCTTTGTTTTCTTTATAAAGAAAATATCTTCCTCGCGGAAATGACCAAAATGCCCCTACGCTCAAATATCGTTCAAACGCCCCAAAACGCGGAATATTACCTTAATAATATTTCCGGTACCAAAAATATGAAAACCTTCAATTAAATATTAGTCCGCCATCCCGAACTAATACCGACTGAAACAACTCCAAAACGGTAAAATTCCAATAAATGTCACAAACGTCCAAATCAAGTATATACTTATTTTCCGGGCGTTACACTGCATCTTTAGAGAATCTCAGGATTTCTGAAGAGCCAACAATCAGAAGATCACCTAGACTTGCTTCAGCTCATTCAGAAGATGTCATTATTGGAAAGAAAGATGATCCAATAAGAACCAGAGCGTTCTTAAAAAGTGAGAATCAGAATATGCTCTCAGAAGCTAAAAACTAAAATTCTTGTTGTCATCAGCATCTGAAAGCAAGACGACAGCTGTAATCTGGTATCTTCTGGCTGTAAGCTCGTGTTGGCTACAGGTAAAAGCGTGCATCTGAAGGGACGTCTTCCTAGGTAACTGTGTAAATCATTTCAGAAGTCACTCTCTCACCTAACGTCATTCCTCATTGAATGCAATTGATTTTATTTGATTTTGTAACTGTTCGCTGTCATAAAATGCATTACATTGTCTTTTCAAATCCGTGTCTATAAATTCATTTCAAATTCTTTTAGGGTTTCTTTTCGCTCTCTTTTCATTTTCCTTGTGTATGCATTTCTGAAATCTGTTCTCTCTTTTCTCTAACCCTAAGCGAAAACCAAGTTCTTGTTCTTCTCTCAAAGTTGCTCAAATGGCTGCCTCATCATTTCTCAAGGCTGGTCCCTCTGCACCCATTCATCCTCGCGAAGGAGAACAACCGTTGGTTTCGGTCATCACTTGCTCAATCCCTAAAGACAAGTTGGAAGTTATTTGTGAACTCATGGTTGATTTTGACAGTATTGAAGAACATGAGTTTCTTCTTAAGGAGGACATGATTTTTCAGGGATGGACATCACTTTTTGCTGAGTTCTGTGGTCCTACTTACCCAGATTTAGTGAAGGAATTCTGGATTCATGCCGTCGTCACTCCTACCTCCATCCTATCCTTTGTTCATGGAAAATTTGTGGTAGTAACAGAAGCAATTCTGAGAATGATGTTTGATCTCAGAACCGCTGAACGAGCATTTGAACTTAATAAAAGAGAAGACTGGGATGACGTTCTATCCACTCTCTATGATGGAGGAAAATACAACAAGCCTGTCAAAGATTTGAAGCTCATTTATCAAATCTGGACAAAGATTCTCTAGGGGTGTTTCTATCACAGGAAATCAACCCACTCTGCTGATTATGTGAACAAGGAGCAACAATACATTCTGTATTGTATTGCTACCCAGAAGAAAGTTGATGTTATTCACATCATTTTCAAACACATGTGTAAGGCTGTGAAAGAATCTAGGGATACTTTCAAATCGAAAAAGAGCTACATCATTCCGTTTGGAAGAATCTTTACAAATCTTCTGGTCCACTCCAAGATTGTGGAAAGTCTGGAATCAGAAGGAACCATTAAAGATCTTGCAGTTTGCACAGGAAGCTGCTTGAATGCTCTTACCTTGAGAAAGATGAATGTAATCAGTTCTATAAAGAACGTTCCTAAGCCTCTTTCTGGAATTGAAGACAGAAGGGATCCTATTCTTGCTGAATTTGAATCCTTCTTCAGAAATGAGATTCCAGAAGTTAGGACAAGGTATCTCAACTCTCTCAATGAAGAAGCTGTCCAAACTGTCCCTGAAAAAGGAAAAAGGAAAGGCGCTCCTTCTTCAAAAGCTGCTGACTTAGAAGAACCTGCTCAGAAAGCTGCTGTCAACAAAGAAAGAAGGACTAAAAGGAAGCTTGACCGTTCCTCTGGTAGTCAGGATAAAGAAGTTCTTACAGAAGTTATTCCTGTAGCTACTGACAGTTCTGCTACACTTGAAGCTATAGTTGAAACAGAAGCAGTGTCTGAGAAAACAGCAGAAAAGGAAGAAGATGTTGCTGTTGAGAAAAAGAAAAAGAAAAAGGCATCTTAAGTTGCTGTTGTTCAAAAAGTTGCTGAGAAGAAGAAGAGAAGAAGAATGATTGTGACTGATAGTGAGGAGGAAGAAGTTGCCTCAGAAGCTGTAGAAAAGGAAGAAGACAGTCGAATGGCTGCCAGAAGAAAAGAAATTGCTTCTGGAAAAGCAAAGGTGGTGGAAGAGAAGAAATCCAAGAAGCAGAAGCGCCGTGAAGCTGAACTTGCTGCTCTTCAGAATGTCTCTAAAGGTATTGCCTTCTCTGAACCTATTTCTGCACCTGCTTATCAATCAGAAGTTGCACCAATATCTGTTGCCCCTCCTTCTGAATCTCTAAACCAACCAGAAACAACCCCATCAGAATCACCCATTCTTGTCCGTGTTCTCACACCTTCTTCCTCTCCAATAACTAAAATCACTACTCCTTCTTCTTCACCTATTTCAAATGTTCTCATTCCTCCCTCTCTTTCTCAAACAAAAACTGTGTCTAACCAAGTCATTGAACCGACTGTTCTTGACATACAACCTCTCCAAACTGTCATTCCTCCCACAACATATTCACCCTTGTCTCTACCCCCTCCTTCTGAAAATAATGAACCCATTCCCTCCACCTCACTAAATGACTTTTCAGAAACCGTAGAAAATTTCCTTTTTCCACTTAACCGTGATCCGCAGCCCTACTCCATACTTAAACCAGATTATGGGCTACACAAAATCAAACCTCGTCGTCCCTACAATATTGGTGTACGCTTTACAATTGTAAAGCAGCTTGTAGACAGAGGTGTGGAAGACCTTCGTGCAGCTCATCATGGTGGAATAGATGATGAAGCAATGCGAAAGATCTGGCGGTCCTTTAGATTCATGTCTGATGTTGCCTTTAAAGCCCTTCAGGAGTCTTGTGAATATCTTGCTCCAAGACCTAAAAGGTTTCTAAGGGATGCTGAAGATTTTTGGTTTACTAGTTGTAGTGGCTGATTCTGCTTTGAAGAGAAAAAATTCATTGATGAGCATGAATTAGCAAGGCTCCTTGCAGAACTGGAAGCGAATCCCTGCAGAACTCTTGTGGTCTGGCGACCAAAGTTCATGGTTCTGACTGGTGACTTTCAGGGGTTGTTCAATTGGTTCAGAATGAACCCTTCTGAAAGTGCTCCTGATATGGACTTTCCAGAAGTGGTCTATCCTGCAGCTGTTGCTGGTCCTCCTTCTCCAACAAATCTTGCAACCATTCTTCAAGCTCTGGAAGATGGAAATTCTGAGTTCCCAGAACCAGAATATGCTGAAGTTATTTCTGAGTCTGACTCAGATGTAGAGATGGAAGATGCTGAAGAGATTGACTGTTCTCATTCAGAAGATCATCCTGCTGAGAATATGGTGGTGCATTCTGATGATCTCCCTGAAGAGACTACCATGGAAGCAGCAGTGGAAAATGCTATGCCAGTCAATAGAAGTCTGGAAGTTTCTTCTTCTGGTGAACCCTCCTATCTGGTGCGGACTTTGGAGGCCATGCAGAAGAATCAAAATGACTTGGCTTCTCGTCTGGATAGGCAAGATGAGACCAATGCAGAATTCAGAGCCTTCATGACAAGGCAGGCTGAGAGCAACAATGGGCT
The DNA here is from genome assembly GCF_029867415.1 of Vicia villosa. Classification (NCBI taxonomy): domain Eukaryota; kingdom Viridiplantae; phylum Streptophyta; class Magnoliopsida; order Fabales; family Fabaceae; genus Vicia; species Vicia villosa. The sequence goes on along the minus strand of NC_081180.1, from coordinate 140,689,656 downwards.
TCATGAGACACTAGCCAAGATTTTGTCAATGCTAGGGTCTTAGTCTTTGTGTCTTAGTTGTTTTCTGTTTGTTTGTTGCATCTGCGTTCTGCATAACTCTTGTACTTCTGCTTTTTATCAATGATTATGTGTTTTCTTTCCATTTGTCCTGTGCTTACATCTGAATCTTTTACATTCTTTTTGATGTTATGACAAAAAGGGGGAGAAAATAGTGATAAATGATTTGATTTATATTAGCAGTTGCTGAGAAGAAAGCCCCCACATTACTAACAGAAGCTGCAAGCTTCATATGTTTCTAAGTTGTTTTGCAGGATTGAAAGCTCAACATTAGAAGCAAAATCATGAGGAATCGCAAAAGGAATATGCTCTTGGATTCTTGAAGCAAGCTGAGTGCTATGAAGCTTCAGAATCAGAAGCAAGAAGGAAGAATGTTCAGATATTCTGATGATAGAATATGTTCTGATACATTCTATATGGCTTATATGGCTCTAATACATATTATGTGTTCTGAAACATATTTTATGTTCTAATTCATTCATGCTGACTTTTGTCGTTTAGTTTTGTTCTATAACATTTCAGGATGTAGAGATGCTCTGATGATGCTCTGGTACATTCAACAATGTTCTGATACAATCTAGCATGAAGTGATGTAAGAAGAAATTCAAGCTCTGAAGCTGTCCGCTGGAAGCAAAAATCAGAAGCTGTGAATGTTCTGAGGATCAAAGAAATTCAAGTTCTGAAGTTGTCCAATGGAAGCAGGAATCAGAAGCTGTGAATGTTCTGAGGATCTAAAGAAATTCAAGTTCTGAAGCTGTCCAATGGAAGCAGAAATCAGAAGCAGTGAATGTTCTGAAGTTCAAGCATATGTGAACGTCTCTACTGAAATACTCAGGGAAGTCTTTTATTTATAAAATTCTTCTAGTATTAATTTCAGGGGGAGATTGTTAATCTCAGGGGGAGACACATTCACATTATGTTTATATGCTTATGCTATAACTGGGCAATTGTCTTTTGCCGTCTGTTATTCTGATTGCAAATTCATATCATTTATATATGTTTTTGTCATCATCAAAAAGGGGGAGATTGTTAGAACAAGAATTGTTCTGATCAATAATCTTAGTTTTGATGATAACAGTGTATATGAATTTTGCTCAAGATAATGTGGTACTCTAATCCTATGCAATTTCCTTTTCAGGAAATATATAAAGAGTATGCACAAATCAGCGCTAAGAAGCTTTGACTCAGAAGGTTCAGTATGCAACTTCAGCACATGGTCTGGCAAGACATCAGAAGATGGTCAAGCAGAATCAGAACATGGTCTATTAGAAGCATCAGAAGAACTTGAGTTCAGAAGCAGAAGCACTGAAGTCATGGAATCACGCTCAGAAGCATATCAAGATCAGAAGATCAGAAGATGCTCTGCACCAAGCTGTTTGTACTCTGGTGATTTTCAACGTAGTATTTACAAAGAACAAATCAGAATCAAGTACTAGATGGCAGGCTACGCTGACTGACAAAAGGAACGTTAGAAGCTATTAAAGGCAATGTCAGTAGTCACAGCAAAAGCAAGGCTCGAGGTAGTTGACAAAACAGTGAAACATTAAATGCAATGCTGTACGGAATACGCAAAGCATTAAATGCTCCCAACGGTCATCTTCTCAAAACGCCTATAAATATGAAGTTCTGATGAGAAGCAAGGTTACGAATCCTGAACGAACTTATTCTAAAAAACTTGCTGAAACGCTGTTCAACTCAAAGCTCAGAAACTTCATCTTCAACCTCACTACATTACTGTTGTAATACTTTAGTGAGTCTAAGCTTAAATCTGTAAGAGAAATATCACAGTTTGTGATTATCGCTTTTAAGAAGCAATTGTAATACTCTTAGAATTGATTACATTAATTTGTAAGTAACTAGAGTGATCAAGTGTTGATCAGGATACTCTAGGAAGTCTTAGCTTGTGTCTAAGCAGTTGTAATTAGAGTGATCACGTGGTGGTCAGGATACTCTAAGAAAGTCTTAGCTTGTGTCTAAGCATTTGTTCCTAGAGTGATCAGGTTGTGATCAGAAGACTCTAGAAGACTTAGAAGTTGTCTAAGTGGAAAACCATTGTAATCTTGTGTGATTAGTGGATTAAATCCTCAGTTGAGGTAAATCACCTTGTATAGGGTGGACTGGAGTAGTTTATTTAACAACGAACCAGGATAAAAATACTTGTGCAAATTATTTTTATCTTACGAGTTTTTAAAACTACACTTATTCAAACCCCCCCTTTCTAAGTGTTTTTCTATCCTTCAAACATATGTTTGTATAATGTGAGAAGGCCAGGGGCAGGGCCACGAGGCCGCAAGTTGATGAATCCACATTTGATGGTTCACAAGGTTGTGAGGTTCACAACTATTTGGTTCTACTTTCCGTAGTCGCCTGTCTCAGGATTCTACTTCATGGGGCCATGTGTCCCTGATCAATTAAGCCCCTAAAGCCCAGAAGGAACCCCACTACTAATTCCCCTATTGATAATTATCCAAGAGGCTCATTTGACACCTTCTTACTTCATCTCTATGGACCATCCTGCTAGGCTTCTTTGGGAAGGAGAGATATATTGAATTATCTTTGCATTACATATCTTGGCACGTCCATCTTTATGGACAAAAGTGAAATACACATCAATGTGGTCTACCTTAAATACTTAATCAACTTGATGGCGATTCACGAGTATAACTAGGGGGCGCCTGTTTGGTTTACCTATATCCGAAGTTGGGCGAGGGTTGTCTTTGGAATACAAAGTAGATGAAAGGAAACAATACAGTACTTACGATAATTTATTGTTACTAGTATTGTCATAATTCTTTGGTTACATATTTTATTTGAACCATTTTCAAGGATGGATCATGTCCTACTTTCCTCGCATCTTTAGGATGGAACCTGTGTCTAACTACACAGAGAATTGGCCATGTGCTTCTGCCTTCACCCCACTCAAAAGGAATCAGGTGATCGAGCCATTTTGAATGTTTATTTGTGAAGACAATATACACCAAGTATGATGTTTTAGTGAAGACACAATAATATCTAGTTCAAGTGTCAAAAAGAAGGAAAAGACTTCTCAACATAAATTTCGAGACTCTCTTAAAAGGATATAATATGAACTAAGTTAATTGAATTCTAATGATGGAAATAGTCTTTGATCAAGATGATAAAAAAGTTGAAGTACAAGCTCATTTGAGTACCAAGATTAAATAAGCCTTTGAATATTGATTTTAGAGGAATTGATATTGTTGCAAAGGTATTCGATTATAATTCATAGTATATATATATATATATATATATATATATATATATCCATAGATGCTCAAAAAATCATTCATCATTTAATCTTAGATGTTTCTAAGCATCCACTCATCAATACCTTGCATGCCAGTCTTTTGAAAAAGTATTTTTCAATTTTTACATCAGTGTAACTAGCTACACTCTTTTGCAAATCGGTTACAAATTTAAATTTTTCTATTTTTGAAAAATTAACTAAGTGTAAGCGGTTACACAAGTTATATAACCCGTTACACTCTAGAACTTTAAAAATTCAGCTCATTTCAAAATTGCAGAATGCGTTGTTTCATAAACGATTTCTACTATAAACCAATACAAATCTTCGTGAAACATCTACCAACATGAACAAATGATCCAAGATGTTTCATAGAATGTATATAAGACAATGGTCATGAAAAATTCAGATTTCACCTCTTTTACTCAAGTTTTTAAACTACAATTCAAAATATGTTTTTCTCCATCAAAAATCTTGAAACTTTTCCTGTATAAATTGTCATATTATTGCAAAATGTTTATGAGCATTTAAAGTTATTACATTTGAATTTGCATTGAAAAAGAAGATCAATTTTCTATATTGGAATTTATTTAAGAGCAACTTCACAATCATATTTGTTCAAGACTTGTATTTGATCGCCAAATGTGTGGTAACTTATTTTGTAATAGAAAGTAGTGTGCTTTCTTACCATTGTAAACAAAAAATGGCACGCTTTCTTGTTTATGTGATAATCAACATAGTGTTGGTGATTATCGGAAAAAGTCCTTTGAATCGTGTGCTTATTTATTGTTTCTAGAAAATTATAGGAGAAGTCTTGGTGTAAGGCTTGTACAAAGATATAATGACATTGAAAATTTTTCACGGGGTGGGAGTGGACAAGATGTACCCTTGGATGAAAAGGAGATCTAGTATACATCATTGTGTTCTTTATTTTTCTGAATTTAAATTCTACATTTTACTTCCTAAGTTCATCATCATATTTCTGGAAAAATAAGAACGTAAGAATTATTGTTTAAAAAGTCTAAAAATTTGGAAAATCTAATTCACTCCCCTCTTAGATTGTGTAATACGGTGAACTGACTTTTAAGAAATATTGCGGATAGCAAGAGTCGCCACCGACTTTTATTTTATCCAAATTAACAGAAAGGCTAAAAGAACAGGAAAAACCTTTTAAACAAAAACTGAGTTCGGGGGGTAATTTATGCAAAGGGAAGGTGTAAGGCACCCTTTGCATCCATGGTTTTCCATGGGCTCTTAATTGCTTTGCTCTTTTTAAAAACCAAAGGTTTAGAAATGTATAGAAGAAGAAACAAGGACTTTAGCTCGTAAATGAGCGTAGCCTTTTTGAAGGTTTGTGAAAAAGTGTAAGAAAAAGATTTTAAACCAGAGCATGCAATTAAGGGCAAATTACCTGGTTATATGAAAAGTGTTCTTTAGCCTTTCAGGGTGAAAGGGTATATCCATACCATAAGAAGGCAGGAAGTCTTTCGTTTGGATGTTTACGGGTCATCGAGTTATCGTTCGCCATAAGACTGTCCCATGCCATAGAGGGGCAGGTAGTCTAAGGGAAGGATCAGAATAGCCATCTTCGTTAGGCAACCAGAGGATACCTCAGCACTTTGTAGGCAACTTCGAGGGACGGGGTCATATTTAGCGAATCGAAGGCAGCATCATTAGGGACTTATGACCTTGAGAATGAACTGAGGGCAACATTGCTGAGATATCCTCGTATTCGATGGACAAGGCTATTCTGCAAAAAACACAAGGCAACAGGCAACAAGCAACAAGAGGGGTACCATAAAAGGTGTGTGGGTGCATCAATCATGTGATTGTATTCAAATATATTATCTTGTAATTTAGGTGATTCTAGATTAATTACAGGCTTGCACTCCCTAGGATTACTAACCACACAATATTAAAACATAACAGTTTAAGTGCCTTCAAGGCCACACAATACAACCTCGAAGCAGTTACAAAAATATGGGGAAGGGAAAAAGAATCCAGTGGATCTGACTCAAGTAATAATATAAAATAAATGAGGTCAAGATTTAGGGTTACCGACTATTGAGCTTTGGCGGTTGGCCAACCCTGAAATTTGGGAAAAGAGAAAACAAATACGAAGGGGTGAGTGTATGGACAGTTCATTTGCCAAAAAGGTGAAAAATATAAATAAAAAGGAAGAATAATTAAATTAACTTAAAGGCAAAATAAAATAAGTTGAATCGAGACTTAGCTTTGATCTGATATGGTTGGTAGTCGGAGGTAGCCTCGAGGTTAACCTTGAAAAATGGACAAAAATAGGCAAAAAGAAGTGAGTGTAAAAGAGTTCATTGACTTTCGAGGTTTTAACCCTAATAACAAATTTTTTTAAGGCAAATAAACATTCAAATGAAAATAAAATCGGGACTTAGCTTCGTAATAGGCGTGGCGCATAATCGGATGAAACCCTGTCGCTAACCTGAAAAAATTGCACAAAGAAACAGAAAATTCTTAGTGTAAGTGTGATCTTCGTAAACCCTGATTAGGGTACGAATTAAACAAAATTAACGGAATAAATAATCGATTTAATTAATTATTGATTTTTCAACCTAATTAATTAAATCGGTGAAAAAACAGATTTCGATTAAATATCTAACCCTAATATAAATTTTTTATCAATTGATAAAAATATTAATAATTTATTAAATAAAAATAGCACTAATAATCAAATTAAAGTAATTAATAAATTATGGAAAAAATATTGGAAATAAATGATTTTAGAAAAAAATAGAATTTAAAGAAGTTTTAATTAAAAGGAAGATTTATTAAATAAAACAAATAACAATATAAAAGAAAATAAATAAATAAAACTAAATTACACAATTAAAAATAAAAAGGAAATTGGAACTTAGCTGTATATTCTGGTGTAGCGCATCCCTGGATATCCATGGTAGACTAGCGCTTCTTGGCCTCTTGATCTGGAGACTTGTCCATCCAACGGTGAGGCACTGAGGGCACATGACGGATCTGCGCGTGCTGGATACACAGGATCTATAGGAGTCACTTGAGGGAAATAAAGCCAAAAATATATGGTCGAGAGTAGGATTCGATCCCCATCTCTTCCACACTAAAGCCTCATGACGCACTCCTCTACCACTGAAGCACTTTTCATATGTTGAAACTATAACGCACGCTACTCAAAATATGCAAAAACGAATTAAAAAAAATTTTAAAACACAAACTCGCGCCATGGGCTTCGTCTTCCTCGCTGGTATTATGAAGAAAAGGCAACGCTTTTGGCCACGGTTCTCACTCGTGGCCATAGCTTTTCGTCCCTAAACCTGCAAATAAACACGGATCGAAGCACAACAAGAATCCAGATCACTTCAGAAGGGCCTCACGGTCCCAAATAACCTGTTAATTGGACCTAAAATTGGCTCTAACTTAAAATCCCCTTTTTGAAATACAAGAACCCTAACAATGGCAATTCGTCTTGTCTGCATCAAAGCTTCAATTGAATGATTCAAATACGTTCTATGCATTCATACAAACATGTACATATCATCAAAACACATTTATGATGCATAATATTAAGAATTCGATTCTTGGAAAGAAAACGCAAACCGTGAGGTTTTGAGAGCAGTTCTGAGAGCGGCAACCTTAGGGAATAGATGGAAATCATTCACTGAAGCACCAGGAACGTGTTTGAATCTCCGAGACTCTTTGAATCCGGCTGCAATCGAGAAAACGATGTTGACTTTTTTGGAGAATTTTAAGGACTCAGTCAGGGTTCTATGTGCAGACCAAAAATCGTCCCTTTAAGTCTGAATCTCTTCCATATATATGTGTGATGGATTTAGGTTAACAATTTGGATCAGAATCAAGGTAAATGGAATGATTGAGATTTGATTTTCAATCATTCATAAATCCCTCTAAATTTGCTCAATCTTCTTCAATTACTTGCTTAGTTCACAAATACTCAATCCTTGATTGATTGTGATTGAGAAATCACGTTTATTGCACCTCCTTCTAATTATTTGATTTTTAGGTGATTTATTTTGATTTAATTTGAACTTAAATGGATGAAAATTCAAAATAAATAAAATAAATATTAGAAAAAAATATGGATGGGCCTAGAGGTCGTGGACCAGATTAGAAACACATTCCAAGCATAAAAATATAGGCCCATTTAGAAGAAAATCAATTTTGATCAATATTCACTTTATGCATTTTCTCAAAAATCACCCAACTTGTGCAAGTCATAACTCACTCAATATTTATCACATGAATATGATCTAGTACTTTTTGGAAACCCCAAGATGTCCTCTACAAGCCACTTTGGAACATATTTCCCATTTGGAGATTTTATCTTGATGATATTGCTCCTGGCAAAAAACAGCTTTTTGCGATCTTTCGGAAGGACCTGTAATGTTTTGACTTATATCTCATATGCGGAAACCTTTCTTGACCTTGGGCCCAACATCACAGTTGTAGAGAATCGAATTTCCTTGAGAATGAGCTTTGGTTGGAGAATTTCTGAGAAAGTATGAGAGAGTTATGGCTAGTCAAAGTTTAGTTGATTTTCTCCTATGAAACTCTAATTTTGGATCTGTTATTTAGGAGAGAGACTGCATGCTTCTTTCTTGTGTATCCTTGAGTATTTGAAAGTCAGATGTATTGAAATATGAGTAAATGTAATGGGCAAATTTTGGGGTATGACAGATTGCATTATATACTTACAATTGGCATTAGAGCATACTAAAGTAACTTGCACCCTAATCTCGTAAATCTAATGCACTCCCTTCTTAGATTGCATGAGTATTGTTAATGGTGTTGGTACATCCAATATTAAAAGTTCTTGGAATGATGATGATGATGAAAAGAAAATGCTATTTCACAAGAAGGCTAACAACATGCTTCAACCAACCCTAGGTATGGAAGAATTCTTTCGTATATCTCATTGTAACACATCAAAAGAAATTTGGGATACTCTAGAAGTAACACGTGAAAAAATGGTAGAGGTAAAAAGATCTAAACTAAACACATTGTCACAAGATTAAGAAATGTTTAGAATGCAGCCGCGTCAATTAATTCTTGATTTACAAAAGAGATCCGCTCACTTAACAAATTATTTGATGGCTCTCAGATAATATTTTACAAATGATGAATTGAATTTCAAGGTTCTTAGATCCTTTTCAAGGCATGACAACCAAAAGTAAAAGAAATATGAGAAAATAAAAATATATCTAAAATGTCTTTTGCGACATTGTTCAGTAAATTACAAGAACATGATATATATTTGAAAATTAGAGAAGCGTGAAAATCAAGAAAAGAATTCTAAAAATATTGCCTTAAAAACTATATTTAAATACCATCATAGTGATCAAGATGATGAATCTCAATCGATTAGTAATGAAGATGATTCTCTAATCAAGATATTTGAAAATTTATTAATGAAGGAAAAAACAAAAGAAATAAGTAAAAAAGAAGCACCAACAAAGCATATGTAACATGGGATGACAATGAAATAAGTCCATATTTAGATGAAGATCATGCAAACAAGGAATTGATGGCATCACATCATTCAAGTGATGAAGAAAATGAGGTTAGTGATTCTGAAATTGATGATAGACCTACAGCTGATGAATTACAAAATGCTTTTCATAAATTACATGAAGAATTTTCAAAACTTTCTAGATAATGCTCAAAACAAACGAAAATTATTTTAAATCTAAAAAGTGTGGCTAATGACACAAAAGTAGAGTTAGAAAAAGTCAAAAAGTCTACATGCAATAAATGTCAATATCTTAAATCCAAAATTGTTGAACTAAACTTGGTGCTCAAAAAACATTAAAAAGGTTAAATTGGTTTATAAAACATGTTAAGTAGTTAGAGAAATTCAAGTAATAAAAGTGAACTTGACTTTTCTAATTTTTATAAACCTACTACAATTAAATCTATCTTTGTAAAGGATACGAGAAAATTCAACAATAAGGAATCAAAGTAAGTACTTGTTGTAAATCATCATAAAAGATCTTATGTTAGAAATGACTTTTATGTCTATAAAAGAAATGGTGTTTTTAGACCTACTTGTTCTTAATGTAATACAAAAGGTCATACCCCTAAGGCTTGCTACATAAGAAGCTATGGTGTTCCTTACATTGAGTATGCATGGGTGAGAAAGGGATCTAGTCCAAGAGGACCCAAAGAATATTGGGTACATAGAAAGTAGAATTAATTGTTTTATATGTACCTGAAAATCATATGCTAGTATTGTAAAATTCAATATTGATCTTTCAAGATACAAGACCATATAGTATGGCAGAATTAAAGCTTCGTTGTATTAAATATGATTTTAAAAAGATGGACATCAAATCATATATCATGAAGAAGATAATCTCTTTTACGTTTAATGTATCATTTCCTTTATATTATTATACCCCCTTTTAATTTTACTCCGTTATTTTTTATAATTTCAAAAGGGGGAAAGAGATATGGTTGTTTATGTTGTTTTTCACAATACCAAAGGCAAAAGAATAAATTGCAAAAGAAAGTGGGATTTATAGAGATAGGGGAGAAATCAAGTGTCAAGTGAAAACTTCTCGTCAATATATTTTGTCATCATCAAAATGGGGGAGATTGTGAAAATACTATGCATCAAGTATGATGTTTTGATGAAGACAAAATAATATCAAATTCAGGTGTCAAAAGAAAGAAAAAGCTTTTCAGCATAAAGTTCAAGACTATCTCAAAATGGTCTAATATGCACTCAGTTAATTAGATGACAATGAAGGAAATAGTATTTAATCATGATGATAAAAGGTTAAAGTCCAAGCTCATTCAAGTATCAATATTACCTAAGCCTTTGGATGTTGATTTTAGATGAATTGATCTTGTTACAAAGGTATTCGACTATAATTCATAGTATGTATATCCATAGATATTTAGAAAATCATTTATCAATTCATCTCAAATGTTTTTAAACATACATGCATCAATATCATGCATGGCACGTCTTTTGGAAAATTATTTTTTAGTTCTTACATCAATGTAATCGGTTACACTCTTTTGCAAATCGCTTATAAGTTCAAATTTGACTAGTTTTTGAAAAATAAACTAGGTGTAACCGGTTACACAATTTATGTAACCCATTACACTTTGGAACTTTGACAAATCAGTAAATTTCAGAATTGCATAATGCATTATTTCATCAACCATTGTTATTCTAAATCAATGCAAACCTTTATGAAACATCTACCAACGTATACAATTGATCCAAGATGTCTCATAAAATGCGTATAAAGCAATGGTCATTCAAAATTTAGATTTCACTTCGTTCACTCAAGTTTTTAAATTACAATTCAAAATCAGTTTTTCTCCATCCAAAATCTTAAAACTTTTTTCTACATAAATTGTCATATCCATGCAAAATGTTTCCAAGCATTTAAAGTTATTACATTTGAATTGTACATTTAAAAAGAAGATTAATTTTCTATTTTGGAATTTATTCAAGAGCAACTTCACATTCATATTTGTTAAGACTTGTATTTGATCACCAAGTGTATGGTGATCAAATAATTTAAAAGTTTCTTTTACAATTTGATTATAATACAATTTTACATAAGATCGAGATCATTTAGAATGGGTGACATTGCAAAATCATAATATTTTAAGATGAGCCATGATTTGTACCTATATCGTATTCATTTTAGTTTTAACTCGTGAGTTTCATCTCTATCCAACTCTTGATACGTGGTACTAAGCAACAAATATGATAACCCCCAAATTAAACACGTAACAATAACTTAACTATATTTTGATCTGCTTCCTGTTAGATATGGATGATTGGCCAACAAGTGTTTACATAAGGGGCAGTTTCTTGACCTTTCGCAGATAACAAACACAACAACATATAATTATAAATTTTCCTATGTATGATTTTAAAAAGATTAGTTCATATATCACTTTCTCCGACAAAACACATATGCATGAACTCTGGCTAAATTTTGAAGTTTCGAAGAGTATAGCGGAGTGGTTTACGAAACAGGATGAGCCAGATACATCAACTTCATTGTGTTGGATATACTGTTAGTGAACACAAAATATTAACTGTTTTCGATCATTATGAAATCCAAATTTGGCCAACGCAGCAATGGCTTATGGTACATTAATATATTTTGAAACAGCCAGTATAGTGGGCTACGACATCCCCGCAATTAAAGAACTACTGCTGCTTTATAGACTCATATATGTAAGTCCACTTGGTTGAACTATTTGCGTTTTGCGTTTCTATTTTTTCTTTTTAATAATAGTTGGTGTTCTATACGGACGGTATTAGATGATGATTAACAATAATACAAAATTTGATTTGGCAAGGTTTAATGGAAAGAATAATTTTGGATAATGATAAAGGATGATTAAGGGTTTGTGACTCAATAACATTTACAAAAAGCATTGCGTGGAGCAAAACCGACAGACATGACATACACAAATTAGTCGTAATTGCATGAGAAAGATGACGGATCCATATGTGTGTATCGAACAAAGTAATGTGTAATGAATTAGACCCAAGTTCTATAAGTTCATTATAATTAATAGTAGCGAGTCGTAATTCGTTAGAAGGATTTAGATAATAGAATTAGGTTATGCTTATGTTATAAATAGATGGTTGATGAATATAATGATTAATCAATGAAATGAATGAAAAAGTTAATTTTATAGTTGTTAGCATTTTTAGTATAGTTTCTCTCTATTTATAACATAAGCATAACCTAATTCTATTATCTAGATCATTCTAAAGGATGATGATCGACTCACTACTATTAATTATAATGGGTTTATAAAACTTGAGTCTAATTCATTACATAATGTATAAGGACCTAACATATCATAAGGCAGTTTGGGATAAACGACTACACATTCTGAAGATGCACAAAGAAAATGATTTGCAACATGTTCATACCTTTAACACCATAATTAGCGATTGAGTGAGGCCTTATATTAAAGTCGATGATAACAACAAGGAAATTATACTTTCGTGTTCGTTACCAGGTTCTCACAACCACTTCGAGACCATTTTTATATATGAAAAAGACATTATCACTCTAGAATTATACCTTCGATTTCTTTAATAGCTAAGGGTTAAATTATCAGATTTTACTATAAAAACAGCTGTTAATTAAGTTTTACCCTAAACCTAACTCACCTATAGCGGCTCCAAACTCGTGCACAATATTCTTTGGGATTGATTGCAAGACAGAAAAATCTTCAATGTTATGTGTTGTATGGTGTTCACTGCTATATATTTGATCAATAATAGCACATATTTAATAGTGTTTAAATGTAAAATGTTATTAAATGTATTACCCGAAAACATATAATAGCGCTTCTCTCACGGGCGCTATTATAAGTTAGAATAAATGAATAAAACAGAACGTTATTACAGGGGATAAAACAAATGAATAAAACCATATTCCTTCTGTCAAAATATCCCACGTTCTACATTCTGTAATCACAAAATATTTCCGCCTACGAAAATTCAGTGAAAAAGCTTGAGACCATCTTCAATTTTATTCTTTCAATTCCACCAACCGCCGTCGTACCCTAAAACCATCAACAGAGAGAAGGTTCCCTCTCCACCAACCGCCGTCGTGAATAGTCGTACTACGGCGACTCGCTACTAACAAAAGCTCACAATCATTCATAGCCCTCTGCCACCCATCGTATAAAGGAAAAAAGGTACGGTGTAAAATGGGTTTCTTTGCTCTATTTCTCTTCTTATCTGTTTCCATGAGATATACAAGAATTTTAGGGTTTATCAGCTTTTTTTTTACGTATCAGCTTTGTTGATGTTCTGCTATGTAAAATTGTCTTATTGGCATCCATGCTTGGCTAAAACATAATAGCAGCTGAAAGTAATATTGTATAAGTCTTGCAAATATGAAAAGAACAAAACAAGTACTAAAGAAAGATGTTATATGGAATGTCATGACTTCAACCATGACATCACGCCTGCAGAACTGAGGAAGAAAGATTCAGTTTGGTTTAAAACAGAGACAAAATATTCTATGAATATTGTGTAATCCTATGTGGCGCGTATTTAAAGGTCAAAGAATCAAGTCAGAATATTGAAGAATCAAATCTAAAGATTGAAGATTCAACGGTTTCTAATTTAGGAGATAAATTAGGAAACTTATGATTAAAGACCTTATTTGTAGCAGAATATTTTCTGCATATTTGTAACAGCCAGAGTGCTGCGATTTGTAAGCCCAAGTCCAACTGGGATCAGGTTATAAAAAGAAACATTTGTAACCTAATTTTGTGTGCTAACATCCCGAGCTTTAAAGATGTAGTTTCTAGGGTTAGCCGTGTAGGTGAACCACCCGGAGTGTGGGATGGTCACTGATTTGTGCCTCGAAGCCTGTAGGTAAGAGGTTTGTTTTACTCACTCAGAAGTTGTGAAGCAATGAGTGGAGTTGTGTTCTTGGAGGAAGCTTTGAAGCAACTCTAAGTTATGTTTATTTGTGTGTTTATATTGTGTGGAAATTAGGTCGTCGATGCAGTGGCTGAGTTGTTGACTGCTAGACATCATTGCCATGATTGGGAGTGGAATGGAGATATTCCATATCTAGGGAGAACCTAGGTAGAGGGGTCATTGGGTAGTGATTAAGTAAGGAGTTGTAAACTGGGAGTTTAGCTCTGAATTGATACTGCTAATAGTGGACTTCATCCCTGGCTTGGTATGCCCCCAGAGTAGGTTAATTAGAACCGAACTGGGTGAACAATTCTGTGTGTTGTTTATGTTTTTGCATTGTTTATTTGTTTGTTCAGTTTGGATGTCTTAACATCGTGCATGACATCAGTGTTTGGTTTAATGAATGTGCTGTCACAAAACCTTTGCAAAACAGAGTTATTTGTGTTAACTGAACTAATATGATCCCGGCACTCATGGACTTCTGAATGCAAGAAGTAATCAAAATATTGGGGGATCTGTATGTACTGCCTCAGCTAAGCTGATGACAGAAAAGGTGTCGTAACCTTGCGTATGACATTCCGAGTCTGTTCTACCAGAAATTTCAAGCTCTTTTTATGAGATATACAAGAATTATATGCTCTTCATACAATATCAATGTTTTTCCCATTAATTGAAATCATAAAATTGGTCTTTTCTTCTTTTTTCTATATAGTCATAATCATGACGGTTGATAACATTTTTTTTTTTAAATCATTTGTGGTTTCATTGTTTTAGGAATTTACTACTAAAATGGTTACATGTTCAATTAAATGCCTCGTAGAAACACGGTGTTAATTATGTAAAATGGTCGTGTTCTTGTTTCATTGGTGTAGCTTAAGAAAGAAAATTTATGGTTGATAGCAGTGGAGCGAAGTCGTACGTAGTAAAAAATTCATTGATCCATCAAGTAGAGTTATTGGTTTGACGTTGAATCCTCATCTTGTTCAGAACAGGGCCCTTCATTTAATAAGTTTGTCTTAAATTCTTACTGCTTTATGTTTTGTCTAATTCTTTTTAATTTACATTGTTGTTGAATATGATTTGGAGATTGTGGCCTAACTAGTTTAACATTGTTTGTTAAAACCCTATAGGACAGTGTATGAACAAGTCAGTGGCATGAAGATTCAAAGATGCTAAATGTTTTTCAATGTTTCTTATTTAAGAGTAATAATAATGATACTACTGCATAATCAAGTGGAAACTTTAAGTCACTTTAAAATTACTCACATATTACAATTTATAATATATTGCATCTGATATAATGAGAAGTAAAAACTGATCCTGTAGCTGATGAAAATCCAACATACATGCTATTGTTAAGAATTGGAGAAAGATCTTTGGTAAATGGCATCAAAGGTAGTTTTGGTTTATCAACATCAATGGGAGCTAAAGTAACATCAATCTTCTTTTTTTCACCATCATATTCAATCCATACCTACATAGGATAGCCACAGATAAGGGTCAAATTCTTGAGTTGACCATTATTATCATAATATCTTGCAAGAGTTGAATTAATTGATTTCAAATCATTGATATCAATACCAACATGGTTATCATTGATATCACCAAACTCACTATTACAAATAGTATCAAATTCAACACCAAAACTCTGGTTGATATTGTTTCCATGGTTGGACTTGTCAAAGAGACCGAAGTACTGACTTGGTAGTGAATTTCGCAACCCTTTTGTTGGAGAAACAATCTGATAGAAAATCACGTTTGGGGTACGCTCGTCTTGAAGGAGAAATGGTAAGTATGTGTATAAACTTTTTGTAGAATATGATAAATATATTTTTAACTATTAATTTGTCAATATGTATGTAGAAACAAAAGTCAAATGAAGAGAGAATACCCCGTTTTCAGTTGTGGAAAGCTGCCCATGTGAATAAGGATGGAGATATTGACAATGATAATGTTCAAAAAATTATGGATAAATTTGTAAGTCAAATATTTTTTTTCTTTTGGTAATGATACATGGAAACAAGTACTCCAATATTGTGGGTCATTCATATACCACATTATTTCTAAACTCTTTTTCATAAGATGATGGTTAATAAGTTTTTCTTGCTTATCAACGCCAGGAGTCATTAACACAATCTTTAACTGAAGAAGAGAAAGGAGAAGACTTTACTCGTAACAACATATTATTTCAGGTATTAGATCTTCCAGAGTACTATGGGCGTGTGAGGAGGGATGGTTTTGGAGTAAGTTCTAAAGACATATTTCCACGTCAAGCTCTGCCTACATAAGAATACATTGATAAAATTTATCTCATGTTCAATACATTCACTAAGAGATTGAAGACACTAGAGAGTGAGAAACTAGAGAGATAGAAAAGAAAGAGAGGCCACAAGATGATGAAATATTAGAGAGACATGAATCTGAAACGTGGTTGAGAGGCAACAGGCCAAAGAAGTGGGAAGAATGCAATCAATAGATGAAATTCTAGAGAGCCAACATACTGAAGTGGGAGGGAGGCGATCACTTGATAAAGTTGTAGAGACATGACATCCTAGTGACAATGATTCTTGCAACCGTGGTGTAGTTAACAACATTCCGAAGGTAAACATTTTTTTTATTAAACTCTATATTCTAATTAATTGTTTTATCTTAATTATACTAATTTTTTTTATAATTCATGAATGGTTTAGGGCATCTCTTCTATCAATATATATCTATCATCTCCAATATATGTCAACTATATCTTCATCTTGAAGCCTCTTGGTATAAGTACATTGATGTAACTGTCTGTGTGTATAAATGAAAATGTTTCTTCGTCATTTTAATTTTGTATCTTGACTTATATGATTACTGATATTTAAAATTGTTATTTTTCATTTCAAGGTACTTTTATGAAAAGTTCATTACTCCGAATGTAACACCCCAAATCTACCCTACAATTTAATAGGAAAATCAGAGTGCAAAATCTCAAAAACAATAACATATTTGAGGCGTCACATTTATCAACTTAAACAAAATCTCATGAAAGCTCATATATAAAGATACATAACACGTATAATGGAGGAACTCATACATCATTAGTCATTCAAATCCAAACAACTTTATAACATCGCAGCGAAATTCAAAAAAACAACATAAATTCAAGTCATAACATCTTTGCCAACATGGCAACAATTAATCCAACATGTCTCAATCAAAGGGAACAACGCGAATATCCCCCCGAGTGCTACGTATCAGAGCATAGACACACCGAATCGAACTAATAGGTAAACGTCTACTCCACGTCGTTACCTGCACGTTACCAACAAAGGGTAACATTCAAACAGAAGGGGTGAGGTATCAAACAGTATAAAGGAACATATGATAATATTCAAAGCAATTTCAAATGCAATACAAATGTGACTCGACTTATGCAAATGCATGTGGTACCATTTGGAGTAAAACTCACATCGTCTCAAAATTGCCATTGGGCACATCGTCGCTATTTGCCATTAAGGCCGTCGTCGCCTTTGCCATTAAGGCTCCGTCTCTTTATGCAATGAATGTGACTCAATGAATGTGACATCCACACAAATACAACATTCACAATCATGTAACTATGTTGTATCATCATACAACAATACTTCACTTCACAACAACAATTACAACATCAAATGATACAATTCAAGAAAAGGATTCAAAAAGGATTTTCAAAGGTTTTCAGATCATATCCATTAGAAAGACATGAATTAAAGTTTCACAGAGGTTCAAAAGGCACTTAAAAAGGAGTTACGGATCAAAAGTTACATCATCTCAAAGTTTGAACAAGTTTTACATAACAGGGTCCGCTCAGCGACCCTCAAGCGCACTTATTGAATTCAATCTTCAATAACCCCGCTTGAAGTGGTTAAAAACAGTAACTTTCAGTCTTCGTGTCTCCGCTTAGCGGACCAACTCCGCTTAGCGAGCTCCTGCATTTTCAAATTTTCACCAAGCATCCGCTTAGCAAGCTAGGGTCTACTTAGCAGAAGTGCGATTATGCAGAAAAATCACAGACGTGACAGACCTGCATAACCTCGCTCCCACCACCCAAAACCATCATCAATCAGCAATTAAAGGCATACAATAGTATCAGCTAATATCATTCATCAACATTCATCATTAAAAACATGATTTCAACCACAAATTCCTAAAAATCCAACATGAACCCTAAGATTCTATAACACATATTCATGGATAACAACATACAATCAAAAGCCCACCCTAAACATCATCATACAACCATTTATCATGAAAGAATATCACCCTTACCTTGGGTTTTTGATTGAAGCCAACTCTATCTTCAAGACCTAGCTTCTCCTCTCCTCTTCTCTTCTCTCTTCTCTTCTTTCACAATCTTTCCAAATGAGATTTAATCCTCAATAACCTTCAATTTTATTGTTTTGTTAAATCCTCACTAAACCTCAAATTACTAATGGGCTCTATTTAGCCCCTCTCAATTAATAATACCGACTTAGGCCCAATAACTCATAACATTTACTAACTTATGCTATTTACTAATAATATTCAATAAATAACACAAAATCACTTAAACACATAATCAATTAAATAAATATCATATCACACAATTAAATAAAATACGGAAATAAAAACGGTCGTTACAACTCTCCCCCACTTAGAATATTTTCGTCCTCGAAAATTACCTTAATCAAATAACTCAGGATACGACTCTCGCATCTTGCTTTCCAACTCCCACGTCAAACTCTCTCCGGTAGCTCTCGAACAAACTACCTTCACCAAAGAAATCTCCTTGCCTCTAAGCGTCTTCATCTCGCGATCCTAAATCCTTATCGGCATAGTCCCCACCGTGAGATTATCCCGTACTTGCACATCATCCATATGGATCACATGCGAAGGATCAGAAATATACTTCCGAAGTTGTGGCACATGAAACACATCGTGCAAATTTGAAAGATTCGACGGTAACGCCACTCTATACGCCACATTCCCAACCCTCTTCGAAATCTGATACGGTCTAATAAAACGAGGAGTGAGCTTCTTAGACTTCAATGCTCTCCCCACACCGGTCACCGGCGTGACTCTCAAAAATACATGATCACCCGCTTGAAATTCCAAATCTTTCATTCTCTTGTCTTGATAACTCTTCTGCCTACTCTGAGAAGTATTCATCTTCTCTCGAATCAACTTAAATTTCTTGATAGTCTATCGAACAATCTCAGGTCCAAGTACTACAGTCTCACCAGATTCATGCCAACACAACAGAGTCCTACACCTCCGACCATACAATGATTCAAAAGGCGTCATTCCAATACTAGAATGGTAACTATTATTGTATGTGAACTCGATCAATGGAAGATAAGTATCCCACGTACCTCCCTGCTCAAGAACACAAGCCCTCAACAAATCCTCTAAAGACTGAATCATTCTCTCCGTCTGACCATCTGTCTGAGGATGATATGCGGAACTTAACCTCAACTTAGAACCTAATGCTCCTTACAAACTCTTCCAAAAATCTGAAGTGAACCTCGGATCTCTATCTGAAACAATACACAAAGGAACACCATGCAGCTTAACAATCACACTGGTATAAATTTCTGCCAACTTAGAAACCGGATATGTGATGTTAAGAGGTACAAAATGAGCCGACTTCCTAAGCCTATCAACGATCACCCAAATCAAGTCATGACCTCTCATGGTAGTCTGTAAACTTGTCACAAAATCCATTGAAATGTTATCCCATTTCCATTCTGGAACTTCTAACGGTAGCATTAACCCTGCAGACTTCTGATGTTCAACTTTCAACTTCTGACAATTCAAACATGCGTACACCAACTGAGCTATGTCACGCTTCATTCCAGGCCACCAAAACAAATTCTTTAAATCTTGGTACATCTTAGTAGCTCCTGGATGAATACTCAAATTACTTCTGTGACCTTCCTCAAGAATCGCTCTTTTCAAATCCACGTCATCGGGAATACAAATCCGATTACGAAATCTCAACACACCTTACGCATCCAACTTAACATCATTATTCTCAACTTGATCGATTCCAACCATCGAATCTACCAATTTCACATCTAGCTTCTGAGCTTCCTTGATACTATCCAGAAAATCATTGTTAATCTTCAACATACCCAATCTAACACTCTTAGGTGTCACTTCACATACCAAACTCATATCTCTGAATTTCTCAATCAATTCCAATTCCTTAGCCATCATCGCTGATATATGCAAAGTCTTTCGGCTTAAAGCATCAGCCACAACATTAGCTTTTCCTGGATGATAATTTAAACCAAAATCATAGTCTTTCAACAACTCCAACCATCTTTGTTGTCTCATATTCAAATTCTTCTGATCAAACAAATACTTCAAACTCTTATGGTTGCTAAATACTTCAAATATAGAACCATAGAGATAATGTCTCCAAATCTTCAATACAAACACAACAGCAGCAAGCTCAAAATCATGCGTAGGATAATTCTTCTCATGAACCCTCAACTGTCTCGATGCATAAGCAACAACTTTATCACTTTGCATAGCACACCTCCTAAACCCATCTTAGAATCATCACAATAAACCACAAAATATTCTTCCGAATTAGGTAATATCAAAATCGGTGCCGATGTCAATCTCTTCTTCAACTCGGTAAAACTTTCTTCACATTGAAGATTCCATACAAAAGCCTTACCCTTACAAGTCAACTTCGTCAACGAAAGTGCCAACTTAGAGAATCCTTCAATGAACATTCTATAATAACCGGCTAATCCCAAAAAGCTTCTAATCTCGGTAGCCAACTTAGGAGTTTCCTATCTCAATAAGGAATCAACTTTAGACAAATCCACAGAATGACATCACCAAAAACGACATGACCAAGAAAACTAACTTCTTTCAACTAGAACTCACACTTGGACAACTTAGCATACAACTTTTTCTCTTTCAAGACTAGCAATACCAACTTCAAATGCTCTGCATGATCTGATTCTGATTTAGAGTAAATCAAAATCTCATCAATGAACACCACCACAAACTGATCCAGATACTCATGAAAAATACGATTCATGTACACCATAAATACTCCTGGCGCATTAGTAACACCGAAGGGAATTACAGAATACTCATAATGTCCATAATGTGTTCTGAAAGTCGTCTTCTGCATATCCTCATCTTTCACTTTAATTTGATGGTAACCCGACCTCAGATCAATCTAACTAAACACACGATCACCAACCAATTGAGCCATCAAGTTGTCTATTCTTGGAAGTGGATACTTGTTCTTGATTGTCTCCTTATTCAATTTCCTATAATCAATACAAAGTCTCATACTTCCATCCTTCTTCTAAACCAACAACACAGGAGCTCCCCATGGCGACACACTAGGCCTCACAAACTTCTTCTCAAGCAACTCTTTCAATTGCTTCTTCAATTCAGATAACTCAGATGTGGGCATCCTGTACGGTGCCATAGACACAGGTCTAGTACCAGGTAAAAAATCAATAGAGAATTCAACTTCTCTCTATGGCGGTACATCAGGAATTTAATCAGGGAAAACTTCAGGGAATTCACACACCACCTTCTACTCATCTATTATATCTTGGTTCTCAACAGACATCAATGCAACCAAAGAAAACACTTGCACTTCTTCTTTCATCAACATGCGCATATGTCTAGGCGACAACAACTCAACACCTTCCTCTTCGGGAGAAGAAAACCTTACCGAATTATCATAACAAGTAATGTGAACATGGTTATGCTCTAACCATTTCATACCCAAAATCACGTACAAACCTCTCAACGGAAAGCAAACAAAATCAACAACAAAGTTTCTTTCAAAAATCGATAAGGGACACTTTAAACACACGAGAGAAGTAGTTACCGATCCCTTAGCCGGAGTATCGAAAATCATTTCTCCGTTCATAGCAGACAACACAAGACCCAATCTAACAACACAATCAGCAGAGATAAAGCAATGCATAGCACCAATATCAATAATAGTAATTAAAGAATGCTATTAATGAAACATGTACCTCTGATGAGTGCATCCTCACTAGCGGTCTGGGTTCTCGTCAAGGCGAACACCTTTCCACTAGCTTTCTCCTTCTTGGAATTCTGACACTTGCTTCCAATATGTCCTTCTTAACTATAATTGAAATACACCATCTGCTTATGCTTGTACGCATGTCCAAGCTCGCCACAACGGAAACACCTCAAAGCATCAGCAGTACACACATTACTCTTATGACCAACTTTTCCACACTTGAAGCACACAATACCAGCAGGAGCATCTCCCCCACTAGTCCTATTGCCCTTAGTAGCTTTCTGCTTACCCTTGCCAACTGGAGCATCATAAGGATTGCCACGACCTTGTTGACTCTTTTCTCGCTTCTCACTAATAACCCGATAATGAGCATTGTTGTTTTCCTCATAGATCAGACAACTATCAACCAAATCAGCAAAGACACGAATCTTCTGATAACTAATCGCCTTCTTGATTTCCGGGTGCAACCCATTCTCAAACTTGATGCACTTCGAAAATTCAGCAGTTGGTCCATCATAGTGTTGGTAAAACTTAGCTAACTCACCAAACTTAGCTGCATACTCAACAACCAACTTATTCCCTTGTCTCAACTCAAGGAATTCGATTTCCTTCTTGCCACAGACATCCTCGGGAAAGTACTTCCTCAAGAAATCAATACAGAACACAACCCAAGTTGTCTCCTCACCATTAGCTTCCAACCTCTAACGAGTCTCTAGCCACCAGTCATCAGCCTCAACTGCTAGCATATGAGTCCCATACTGAACCTTCTGATATGGAGTACAATCTATCACACGGAAGATTCTCTGAATCTCTTTTAGCCATGTCAATGCGCCATCAGGATCATGAGTTCCCTTGAACACAGGTGGATTCTCTCTTTGGAAGGTATCCAAATTGCTAGATGGAATATTCTCACCAACATTCGGCTTATGTTCCAGAGCCTGAGCCATTGCTTCCAAAGCAGCAGCAATCACATCATCATTCCTCCCATCCATCAATACTCTTCATTATAACACAAAAGCAA
Organism: Vicia villosa; assembly: GCF_029867415.1. NCBI lineage: Eukaryota > Viridiplantae > Streptophyta > Magnoliopsida > Fabales > Fabaceae > Vicia > Vicia villosa. The sequence goes on along the minus strand of NC_081180.1, from coordinate 140,666,828 downwards.
TCAGCATAAATAACAATACGAGTATTGTTAGACTACAGTACGACTCGACCCATGACCGGACGGACCGACCTGCTCTGATACCAATAATGTAACACCCCAAATCTAGCCCGCATTTTAATAGGAAGATCAGAGTGCAAAATCTCAAAAACAATAAAATATTTGAGGCGTCACATTTATAAACTTAAACAAAATCTCATGCAACCTCATATATAAAGATACATAACACGTATAACGGAGGAACTCATACGTCATTAGTCATTCAAATCCAAACAACTTTATAACATCACAACGGAATTCAAAGAACAACATAAATTCAAGTCATAACATCTTTGCCAACATGGCAACAATTAATCCAACATGTCTCAATCAAAAGGAACAATAAACGAATTCGACAAGATATAGCAACATAATCAAAACACACGAACACCCCCCTGAGTGCTACGTATCAGAGCATAGACACACCGACTCGAACTAATAGATAAACGTCAACTCCACGTTGTTACATGCACATTACCAACAAAGAGTAACATTCAAACAGAAGGGGTGAGATATCAAACAGTATAAAGGAACGTATGATAATATTCAAAGCAATTTCAAATGCAATACAAATGTGACTCGACTTATGCAAATTCATGTGGTACCATTTGGAGTAAAACTCCCATCGTCTCAAAATTTCCATTGGGCACATCGTCGCTATTTGCCATTAAGGCCAGCGTCGCTTTTGCCATTAAGGCCGTCGTATCTTTATGCAATAGATGTGACTCAATGAATGTGACATCCACACAAACACAACATTTACAACACATCACAAACATCGACTAAACATCATTACTTTTATACTAATTCTTTGCTTCACAATCACGTCGCTATGTTGTATCATCATAACCCAATACTTCACATCACAATAACAATTACAACATCAAACGATACAATTCAAGAAAAGGACTCAAAAGGGATTTTCAAAATTTTTTAGATCATATCCATTAGAAAGACACCAATTAAAGCTTCACGGGGGTTCAAACGACACTTAAAAAGGAGTTACGGATCAAAAGATACACCATCTCATAGTTTGAACAAGTTTTACATAACAATATCCATTATATATAATGGATATTGTTTACTAAGAAAATCATGAGCTAGAAGGGTAATATAATTTGTGTAAAAACTAGTTTCTTTATGCATTTTCATCCACATCATTTAAGCTAGTTATCAGGGGTATGTATTTCATGTTACATCCGTGATATTTTAGCTAGTCACTTAAACTATACATAGGTTGATAAGTCCAACTCAATTATTTAACAAATTTAATTTTGACATTTAGGACTTTTTCATAGTATTCATACCTACAACATCTTGTATACTAGTATGTTTTTTTGTACACTACATAATTGATTTTTTCTTTTGTGCCACAAGAAAACAAGTGGGAAAACATTTCATGCCCTCGACACTGGATATACTTATGAGTTTTTCTAGCTTAGTGTTTTTTTGGTGGTTCTACGCCTACTTGTGTAATGTGCAAGCCTTGCATTTATGCTACCATATACTTCTTTTAATTTGGTTGTAATTTCTTTTTTTTTTTATTTTATATTATATATATATATATATATATATATATATAAAATTATTTTGTGACTAAATAATTATTTTTATTGATACAAATTAAGTTCAATTTTTATATGATATATTGTTCATATTTGATTTTTTAAAAGAATATTTGTTTTACTTTTTAGTATATTGAATCACTCAAAAAGTATGTATAAAAAAATCTGATAGGTATAAAAAAAATGTTTCACAGGAATAATATTTTCATATAATAGCGCTTTTTAAAAAAGCGGTAGTAAACATAGCACCTACAATAGCATTTTATAATAAAACAATATTATATTTATGAATCTAACATAGCATTTTTTTAAAAAAAAACGCTATCATAATGTAGCATATAAGATAGCACTTGGTAAAAAAGCACTATTAAATTCTGGATTTATATCATGCATAATAACAAATTTTGTTAGCGCTTTTAAAAAGTGCTATTAAAAATGAGTATTTAATAGCGCTTATAAAGCACTATTATAAGTGGTGATATTATAATAGCTGCGGCTTTAAAAGAGCTTAAAAGCGCTATTAAAGCATAAAAAAGCCCTATTAAATAGTAGCATAGTGGTTCATCTTAGACCAACCTTGAACAAATTTTTTTTTTCTTCTCTTGCATTGTGGCAATTTGTCTCACATAATGGTGTTGTTGTTGTCGTTTCCACCTCATGCCAAGCCATTCTTATATTTTGGAATAATCTTTTTATGTTGTCAATCAAAGAAAACACTCCATAATTTATTGTTTTCCCAGGTTGACAACATTGAGAAACTTATTGGTAAACATACTGTAAATTGCAAACAAATATGTTATTTCACAATAAAAGTCATTTGTTTGAATATTACAGCACACAAAGAAAGTGATGAATGGTAAAAAAAAAATTAAAAATTAAATAATACATGTTACTTTCAATTTTTTACTATTTACCATTTTTTGCAAGGAATATATTACCTTAGTGCTTTTATAAAACCGAGGGAAAGTCCCTATTTTATTTTATTTTTTAATTAAAAAAGAAACAACTAATCCCCTCGATTTTATTGAAGAACTGAGGGGTACATTTACTCAATTAACCAACAACGAATTTATACCTTATATTCATAAAGTAACAATGCTCAAGATATTTTCAACACGTCAATTCACAAGAAACCCTCTATATCCAATAAGAACGCGAACACCACCACTATATATCTTGGACGCTATCTTGTGAAACTTAAAAATTGATAATGAACGCATTTACCATGAAAATAGTGAAAATATTGATATGAAAGTTTAGAACAAATGTCTGACAAAGATTGCAAGTGGACAAAAAAATTTGTTCAAAGGTTGGTGTTCTTACATAATGACTTACTTTTAACTGAAATTTTATGTTATGTATCTAAATTTTTTTATGTTATATTAGAAATTTCATGCATGCAAAACCATTGAATTTGAAAATCAATGGGTATGCAACAAAATATGAATTTGTTTTTCTCCAAAAATAACAGTGACGATGATGAATAAGATTTGTTGTTCTCCAAGAATAAGGCACTTTGTATTTTTAATAAAAAAATAGATATTTGTAAACAATGTAATTTAATATTTTGTGTAAATAATGTAATTTGTATTTTAAAAATATATATCTTTTATCACTCAATTTTTGACACAAATTAAGGGTATGTGGCGCTAGTTTTTAAAATAGAAAAATGTTGTTGTTGGGGATCGAACCAATGACCATTTCAACTATCCCTTCGATTAATCAGAAACCGAGGGGTAAAATGAAAAGTTTTTATGATGCTCTTTTTTGCCTTGCTTGTCTAACCAAGGTAAAATACCATTCACGCTCGAGGTAAAATGGTGCTTTTTGTAGTAGTGTTCTTCACTTTTGTCGTATCCTTAAAGGAGATAGAACATATAGGAGGAAACTCTAGGAGAATGTTTGTATGTGAAGAGGGAATAATGTTGTGGGTAATATAAAGATTCACCATATTTTGAAAAGAATAGATCTAAATCAAAGAACATAACAAATAAGTGTAGTGCTATAGTTGCGAGGATATCTGGCGTTGGAAGAGGGATTGTTCGAACAAAAATTAGAACTCATCGAAGGTGGTCTAAACCGATGACTCTTACAATGAAAGCGAGACTTTTTCATTGTTCAGTTTTAGTGGGACACGTCATTTTCCAATTTTAGTGGAACGTGCCCCTCATTGTCTTACTTCAGTTATATCAAATTTTGCAGGGTCACGTGTTAAAAAGGACTGGTGAAACTTTGAAGAAATTTTTGGATCCTCATGGAGGAATCCTTGCCACTCTTAGAGGTGATAAATTATTGGATCCTAATAGAGAAATCATTTTCTCCCATAGAGGTGATAAAAATGTTGGATCCTCATGGAGAAATACTTGTCGTCCTTAGAGCGGACACAAATGTTGGACTTCCATGTAAAGGAAGGATAGATGTGAAACATTATAAAAGATTAAATTTAGCTATATTAAGGGAGTGGAATTGGAGAATTTTGAATGAACGAAATTCCATTTGGTCTGGTTTTCTATCTTGCCGGTATGGAGATGTTCAAGCCAAAATTCTAGACACTTTAACACTAGTCAATGGCAAAAAAATATTCCTTATGGTGGAAGGATGTTGGAGAAATATGTATGGCTTCAGGGGAGGACCAAAACTACTTTTACAATTCAATATACTGCAAATTATAGAAAAATAGTAGCATTAACTCTTTGAAGCATAAATGTTTGTAGTTTGTGCCTTTAGTATTGTAGTTTCTAATTCTTTTTTCGTGTTCACACTTACATAACACCAAAGTGATTGACATGGGGATATGGATAAGAAATTATTGGATTTGGGACTTTGGTTTGAGAATGTCTAATCTCACTAATGATGAAAACAGTAAATTGAAGGATTTGTTGGAGATTTTGCAGGAGGTTCAACCTTCAGATGATCTAAAGGATGAGTTTGTGTGGTTGAAGGAAACCAAGGGTTTCTCGGTCAAAAGTAACTATGTAAGACTAGAGGAACTATGTTATGTATTTAAGATCATAGTGCACCTAAGGGAGGGGGTTGAATTGGGTGTTTAGAAATATTAAAAAATAGGTGACAAATTTTTGTTATTGAAAATTTTACTGGATTACTTTTACTGGTTTTATATAAACAAAGTGATGGCTTAGTTTTTTAGTTAAATGAATAGATTGATTTGCAATAAAGTAAATTTTACAATGATATATCATGTTTCTTCTTTCTTCTTTCCAAACAAGAGTACTACAGTCCCTTCACACCCTGTGAGAGATTTCACTATGTCAGAATTCTTGTTACAGTAATACCACTAAGACTCTCTTTAGAAAATTCTAACAGAAGTAAGAAAGCATCACACTTTCTATAGTGTTACAAATAAGAGAAATAATTATTCTATCCTTTGTACACACTTGTTATCACAACCTAATAAACTAGTTATAGAACACAAATGTACAAATGAAATAATTTTGATTACATATGCGTATGAAAAATTTTGCAACACTAAAAAAAATTTTGTTCTTTCCTTTCCTGAAACAATGTGATAAGATGATATATAACTCAAGTGCTCAAAGAAGAAGATGAAACTTTTTATATAATATAAAAATTATGCAGTAGAAAAAGTTTCTGTGAAATATTTTAAACAATGTAAAATATGTTAGGAAAGAGGTAATTTTGAAAAAAAAACTTCTATTTATAATGCACCAAACACCTCCTGAATTAAAAAAACGATTGAACAATAATCATGATCATTTGCAATGATATGGAAATGTTTCATGATGATCATTTGAGATGAAAAGGTATTGCAATGGTTCAGGTTTTTTCCAAAACATATAGAGGTTAATCGATTGACCTTTCCATAACATTCAAAAGATATGTGAAAATGGACTAGGTTAAATTGATTTACATAGAAAGGTTACACAATTTACATAGCCAAATTCGGAATGGTAAATCAATTTACTAGGCATGTTAATCGGTTGACCTCATTTGAAAACCACAAATTCGCTTGTAACGGTACCAGTGTAAATCAATTAACATAGACAGGTTATTGATTTACCAAATTGATACTTGAAGAAATTCTTAAATTAAAAATTCCATTTAGAAAATAATGCGGTAATGATTTTGAAACTTTTTCTTTGAGCATCTAAGGTCTATATCATATGAAAATCATATTGTACCTTAAATTATCTCAATTTCCATAACTTGATCAATTTATTTTCTTGAATAGTAACCTTGGATCAATTTTACCAAGAACCTTTAAACTTGTCTCAAAACTTCATTCCTTATTGAATATTTTCCTTCTTCCATATATTTGTCTTCATAAAAACATCTTCATTAAAGACTTGTACTCACACTGTATTGAACCTTGTGCATGAAGGTTTGTTGAGATCCTTGGATACTTTATGGGATACCAAGTAAATGCACCTATTTAATTGAAGACTTTTGATCAACATCCCAACTCGATTTGAACTTTCTAGGAGAGGGGTTATCCAAGGTAGACATAATTCGATATTTCCCTTATGTTCTTATGTCTTGTAGCTTATAGCTTATAAGTTCATATGACAATTTAAACATGTTTGATAACGGTCTTTTCATCACTAATTTATAGCTTATTTTACTAACTTATAACTTATTTTCCAGACGCTATTTCAAATAGCGTTTTAGCTTATCACTTATAGCTTATCATTTTTCTCCTTTTTTATATTTATTATTTTAGCATAAACTCATTTTTATCCTTTATAATTTATTTTAGTTTCAAATTAAATAATTATGTATTAAATATCTTTTATGTCATTTTACATTTATAAGTTACTTGAACCGCTAATTTTATCAAACACTTCAATTAGCTTATCAGCTACCAGTCTCAACCATAAGGTATAAGCTATAAGTTATCAATCATTAGTCATCAGTTATAAGTTATAAGCTAACCACCGCTATTTTTAACAAACATTAACTTTAAAAAAATTTACATGATTTAAGAGGAGTACATTCTCATTTTCGATAACAAAGTAATAAATAAGTTTTCTTAAATGTTTCTACAGTTTTAAAAAAGTAGTTTTTAGTTTTAGGAATCTTTTTAAAAAATAAGACACCATTGAAAAGTAGACGGTTGTACCAATGGTGGTGCAGAAAAGGGACAAGATCATGTATGGAAGTAACTATTTACTTTTTTTCTATTTCACCAGTGAAAAATTTAATTAAGCCCTGACTTACACGTCACCTAAATAAATAGTAAAAAATTGATTTCACACATTATCATGACTTAAATATGACTATGAGAAACATTTAAATAGCAAAAAACAACACCAATTATATATATATATATATATATATATATATATATATATATATATATATATATATATATATATATATATATATATATATATATATATATATATATATATATATTTTTTATTATTCATGTATTAAATATGATTTTTTAAATCATAAATAACATGTGAGAGGAAATATTATATATGCTAGAATATAAGATGATTGGAAATTCTTATGTTTGTTACATTTATATATATTATATATCTATTAGCCGTAATTAATTTTTTTAAAATAAGACGAGGAACATCGTCAACATTATCTATTATCCTTTCATGCTCATGTGAGAGAGAGGAAATTAATTTAGAAACTTTTTTTTTCTCAATTATGGATATACTATGGTTATACTTTTAATTAAGTCATTTAATTCTGAAATTTTCTAGTCTTGCGTTATCAATAGTATCAAAGTGACGTCGTGGATTTGGCAAGCGATTGGTTCGAAAGAGGGGAGGTTTATGCCTTTTTATAATTGGTATCAAGCCCCCTTAATTTCTATCAATGTTGTATAAATTTTGTTGATCGTATTCTATGTTCCGGTTCGAGTACTATTTGTACTCTTCTTTATTATTAATATAATATATATTGCTTATAAAAAAAAAAAAAGGCCAACAGAAAGAAGAAGAAAAAAAAGCCTTTCATTGAACGTGGAAAACAGTATTTTTTTTATAAATATTTAAAATTTGTAAAACTTATTTGGTTTATTTATTTTTTTAAATTGTTTTCAAAACAAAAATGAAAACTAGTATATTGTTTTGATTTTAACTACTCTTATTCCAGCCTCTTTCCAAATTGAAAGTACCAAAAAAAAATTGATAATTTTTTACTAATGCCAATTTAATAAATAAATAGACGAGTTTTAAATTTTAATCAAATAAAACAAATTGATTCCTTCTATGTTTAGAAATTGAGATTCTAGATTTTGGTCCTAGAATGAATGGATGTTATTTTTTAAACATGTAAGGCTGGTTTAATTAGTTTTAGTTTTCTTTTTTTTAAATTATTTTTGTAAAGCAATGTTATAAAAGAGTTTTGAAAAAAAAAACATGTTTCATAATTCTACTTTTTAAAATTGTTTTAAAGTTATACAATATTATAAATTTTTCATTAATAAAAAGTGTATTACTCCTTTTTTTTTTCAAAACAAAATACAAAAACCTCTAAAATTTATTTTTGTTTTTAAAACTCCCAAATAAATGATTGTTTTCAAAAATACCTTTGTAAAATCATATTACCAAACAAATTTTGTAATTTTCAAATTTTAAAAACTAATAAAAATTTTACAAAATCAAATCAAACAGACCTCTATCTTAGACAGCTAGTAGCTATTGATTTTCCTTAAACGCACACCTTTTTAATTGTTGTCATGGGTTAGTAGTCAGGATTATTTTTTACTAAATACACTTAATTAACTTAATGTTTGGTAAACTAAAAATCAAACAGTAAAGAAGAAAGTCGGTCAATGCAATCGATTACTATTTTGAATCAACTTTGTACAGAAAAATGTAAAAGCTCCTCTTCTTCTTTCTCTCTCTGAATATTCTCTTTTTCTTCTTCATTCCTTCCATAATCCTCTCTTATTCTTCCTATTTTCTCTCTTCTTTCTTGTTCATTCATTTTTTTCAATTTTGCATCTAAATCAATTTATAAATAATGGAGAATATTTACAAGGCCGATCTAGGACTTTGTTCAGAGCAATTCTTTTTCATTCAAATTTAAAGATATACCAGAGATAGTGAGATGAGAGAAGTTTCGGAGCTAGGCTTTGTCAAGAGCCCATTTTGTTTTTTTTGGGTTCATTATAACATTAAAAATAAAAATATAATAATTTTTATCTATATATAGAAGTAGAGAGAAAGTTTGAGATTTTCAGCGTGGGTTTTCTAACTTAGCAGAAAACAAGGTTCCCAACGCAACAACAAGAAGATCAAGAACAATAATTGATCGAGTTGAACTCATGAATCGCAATTGCAATTGCAAATCAAATTTTGATTCTAAACGTTTCTCTCTTTGTTCAGTAATTCGGTGGATTTTTACATTATCTTCTTTTGATGAAGTTATCGAATCTATGAATTCTGATGTCGGATTGTTTTATCATATCGTTTTATGGTGATTCTATGAATGTGAATTTTTGTTTTTAATTATGTTTTGTATAGTAATTGCATTATTTAGTCGTTTATAATTTATTTGGTATCACAGAATCTATATAGAAATGTAATTCGAAGAAACATTGTGCTTAGAAGAAACATAGCTTTGATTATTGCGTTTTTTGATTTTTATTTATTTATCTATTTTTTTATCGTATTTATATTTTATTTCAATTTAAGGAATGTGTATTATGTTTAATATTTTGTTCAGAGATTGATTTTGATGTATTTGTTATTATTGTTGTTGTGATGAATTTGATTATTTGACTATTTTCTGTGCAACATATGTGCTCCTTTGAGGGTTTTTTAAAAACTTTTTCTTTTAGTTGTATGCTTGATTATGTTATTTTTTATTGTTGAGATTGTGATATATGGGCTGAGGTGAACTTTTCATGGGAGGTGTGGATGATGAAGAACTAGCTTTGAAACATATGAAGCTTTCCTCGAACGGGTTAGTTGGTTTGAATTTGAGCACAAGTAACCATGTTTGGTGTCGTAAGGCGAAGGGTTGCTTCTGGCGACAGATCTTCAATGAGATTTCATTTTTGTTATTCTATTTGACGATGCAGTTTTAACTATGTTAAGAGATAAGTTACATTCAAGTCTAGCAAGGCATCAATTTGGTTTGAGTTTTGTGAAAAAAAACAATATGGTAAGAAAGAAATTTTGGAAAAGAATGGTAAAGAGAGTGATATATTCTCTCCCTCCTTACTATATGGAAAGTTCCATTTACCTTATTCTAAAATCTCAACATAATTAAACACTAATCTAATACTACATGTACAAATGAGGTGAAAACTACATTATCTCTTTACCGGTCGATTTATGCTGATGCTCCTGGCCATACTTTGTGACTTTTGAAGCTTGCACTTGTGCCACATTATTTTTATTATTGAAATTGTTTTTTTTACTATCTGATTCATGTTTTCTTACCAAGTTTATATTTTAATGGGGCTTAGTCTAATTTTGTCATTAAAGTGTGCATAGTGATCTGTTATTTTTCTTATTGCTAAGATTGTTATATATAGAAAGAGGTGAACTTTTCATGGGAGGTGTGGAAGATGAAGAATCAGCTTTATGTATGAAGCTTTCTTCAAACGGATTAGTTTTATGATAAATGTCACTTTTTCTTTCATTCTAAAATTTTTTATTAGATGCTTTGGATATAGTGTGAATGGTTGTGTTGAAATAGTGGATTCCTTATCCATCACACTGGAATTTCATTATTTTCCTAGGTATACTCGCCTCAATTAGACTCAGCACTTCCAAGATGGGTTCATGTTGCACATGGGATACTTCTGTTTTTGTACTAGGTTAGCTAACTTCTCATGTTATGGTACTTGTTCACTTAGTCTTAATCTTCACAAGTATATATGAGGATTATACTATTCAATATTTATTTTGCATAGTTTGTGGGAACAGTAAAGAAAGTTAGTATTGGAACAATATCACCATATAATGTTCATGTTTTTGAAAATCAAGACAAAATAAAGCAATACACTTTTGTTTTTGATACTGGTTTCTCTATGAATGTTCGTTCAATAAACAATTTTCAATGTGGAAAGGAACATATTATAATAATGTCTACTGTGAGATCAAATGGTAGTGGAAAAGTGAGTTTTCTTTCAAATAGGCAAAGAACAAATGTCATTTGATGTAGATCCGGGAACTAGAGCCAGGAACAGACATCTGTGTAGCTATTTATTTATTTATTTCAAACATGTTATTTTGATGCTATTTTCTTTCAAATGACTAGCGCCAGGAACTGACCTTTTCTAGCTATTTATTTATTTATTTCAAACATGTTATTTTGATTTTTTTCCTTATTTACTATTGAAATTATGTTCTTCTCAAGACAAATGTCGGACACAATGTCTAAGATAATGTGTTCAATATCTTGTACCAGACTTGACAGATAATAGAAAATAAATCATATGGCAATCAAGAACACAAAGGATTGCTAACCTAGTTCGGTGCAATGTACCCTACGTTTGGGAGGCTTCCAACCCATTAAAGAAAATTCACTCTCAATAGTATTAGCACAAAGGGTCTTAAATGAAAACCCTTGTTCAATGTCCCTCATCCTAATACTACTCGTGTATTTTTATTTTGGACTCTCTGTAGAACTATTCCACTACCAATAGTCAAAAGGACAAATGGGTTTACTCTTAGCTCTCTCACTTTCTCTCAAACACTCTCCCAAGCATTTCGATAATTACAATATCATTGAAAATATGAAACAATGATAACATACAAATGCTCTGTTCTAAAGCTTATAGAATTAGTATCTATGAACAAAGTATTACAAGAAAAACAAAGACAGTACTAAAATAAAATTATCTTAATGAGTAGATATTTTCTCTTGAGGTATGAGTCTTCAAAAAGGAGATGAACTCCTTATATAGCCACAAAAGTATAGCACCAAAAGGCCATCATTAATTTTGGTGTGACTTCTAAAAATATATGAGATTAATCTTTTATAATTATGATTTACAATCTTGCTTGCTATATTGCTATCCACGTGCAAAATAAGCATTTCACATGCAATCTTGCCAAAATAAAATATTTTTCCAAATCCAAACTCAAGCTAGCACACTTAAATACGTGATATATCACGAAAGGAAACAAATCTTAAAAGGACAAGATATACTTCAATTTATCTTGCTCATCAAGTAAAAGCCCGAGATAGATGTCTCACAAATTGCTGAAACATTAGGCTGACATCTCTCCACGTAATAAAATTTTGAATCTTTAACAAATCAAATAAATTTTTTACTTGATATAAAACATAATTCCAACTTCTCAAGTAAAGGATTCCAAATAAATCTCTTGCAAAATCTGAAACACGCTTTAAATCACCTTTAATAGAGGTTGAAGATTTTTCATTAAGTGCAAATCCAAATCTTGTTATTAAAATGTATATAATTAAATCCTTCATGGAATATAAATATTCAGTCAATATCTTCTTATATCAAATAAATCTTTCTTTCAATGCAAATTCAATAAAGTCAAATCATCTTATTTAAACCAAGTCCAAATATTTTTAATTAAACCATGTCCAATTAAATCTTCTTCAACCTTTATAGATTATGACTTAAAAAAATCTTATTTCAAACTGATTTGGATTACCAAGCTTCTTCCAAAATTAATCTTCTTAGAAACAAACACAATCACACTCAGATTTACTCACGAAATATAGCTAACAAACTGAGGCCAGATGTTGCACCTCAACTTGGAACATCTTGTCCTTCATGATGCCTCTTCACAGTTTACATATTGTATTGCCCATGTTGTTTTACCTAAAGCAGCCAATCAAAGTAACAACAACTATGATAATATTGATAAGTAGAATAATAAATGTTTTAATAAGTTCAAATGTTCTCATTTTCAGAGATATTTTTCTGTTACAATCTAACTTTGTCATCATTTTTAGTAATAAAAAACACACACAATATTGAGCTATAAGATGAAAATATCATATGATTAACAAATCATTTAAATGGTTTTCATTAATGATTATAAAAAAAATTAAGTGGTAATATTTGAAGTTTGGAGTACTTCAAATAATCAATTTGTAAAAATAAAAAATAAAATTGGTTGAGTTACAAAACATTTACAATTGTTGTCATTTCTTAATAATCAGGGTTATTCTGGACTAAACACACTTAATTAACTTAATGCTTGATAATCAATTTCTCAATGCTCAATGCAGTTAAAGCTAGAAGGTCACACGGGGAAAAGGAAAGTCTGTCAATGTAGTCACGATAAAAAGGAAAGCCACTGAATGCATCGATTTTCTATTTTCTTTATATTTTCTATCTTTCTGGTCCTCCCTCTTTCTCTCCGACTTCTTCGATTCTTCCTCATTCCTTTTCTTCTTCCTTTTCCTTTTTTCTGTAACACCTTAAACCCCAATAATAATTTATAAAAACATTGCAAAAACTATTAAGATGAAACAAGGGTGTCACATTTACAAAACATTCAACTTTCATTTCAAAGGTTGAATTTAAATCCAAATACATAGCATAGTAATTCGGTCTAAAATAAATCATAAAACAAAGTAAATTATTTCCAACCCGGTGTTACAATATTAGAGCAAAATCTGGGATATAATACTAATAGCTGACAAAACATCTAGCGAAAAAAGAAATAGAAATAAACAATAAAAGAGGAAACTACGCCATCCTTCGTAAAATCAACAACTATCACTCCTCAATCTCGACCTAGGGATCATGTGCATAAGGTACATATAAAGCAACATGGAAACAAGAAGGGGGTGAGAATACATTCCATAAATTAAATGGTGTAAAAATAGCAAGAATAGTAAATCACATCATTTATAATCATCACATTTATATATTTCACAATATCGACAAAATTAATCATGCAATGCTCATCTCCTCTACTCTCATGCATGTGGTACCATCATTGGATATCATAGTTATTTTACTGAGTGATCCTAAACCCTTGACCAAGTTCCTCAACACTGGACCAAAGTACTCAACACTGGAACAAAGTCATAAGCTAACTCTCATATCAACATCGGACTTGTGTTCTAACCTTAGCAATTTAGCTAATATACATATTATCAAGACATTGGACCCAAGTCCTAAATTATTCACACATATAAACATAATTAGTTCATTACTCCAAGAAATATATATGTCTTAGTTTTCCAACATAACTGACCGTACTCCAAACGGATTTTTGAAACCCAAGCCATGTGTGAAACAAGACAACCAATATCGATTAAGACTTGACTATAATTTTGGTTTAAGAACCAGAATAATGCTACTGTTGTAGGTCTCCCAAACCCCATTTCCTTATTTCAACATAAATTTTATTATGTTAGCTTTCCAACGCAAGTGACCACGCCTCAAACGGACTTACGAAATTCAAGTTATACGTGAAATAAGACAACCAATACTCTATTGTGTTTTCAGCGATTTATTCAACTTATTTCGACTTCTTTCAACTTATTCGACTTATTTTAACTTATTTAGACTCATTTCTCAATAAAACAGTTCCAGAATCTCAAAAATCAACACAAGCTATTATACAACAATTTTCACATCAAAAGAATGAAATTTCAACACATGTAACGTCAATCACTCATGTTTATTCATCAAATCATAGTAAAAATCATAATCATACACACAACATAATCAAAGAGGTTTTGCACAAACCTTCCAAACTCAATAACAACAATCGATAAAAGAAAATAAAATAAAAGGGGTTATGGGAATCCTCACTATCCATAAGCTTCAATACCCATTAAAAAATAATCTCCCCCTTATCTCGATTAAACCAAAACTCTTTTTTGGTAATGGAAGTTCCTATCCTTGTAGGGTTGCCTAAACTTTTCTCTTTTTTCTCTACTATGCGCTCTAAACTTCTCTCGCCCTTAAATAATAAAATAAGCTTTATTTTTTTTAATTTATTTATTCTTACTAATTTCTTTTACTTTGATAAATTCAATTATTTTAATCCATAATTTCTAAATAGCCATAACCCTTTCTATTTATTATTATTATTATTAACATTTTATTTTAAATAAACTCTTATTTTATTAAAACTCTAAATAATAACACAATAATTTATAAAGCACACCAAAAATTCTAATTACATTTTCGGGGTGTTACAACTTTTCTCCACTTACCGAATTTTCGTCCTTGAAAATTTATCCTGAAACAAACACTCATGGAAAAGACTCGCCGGTACACAAGGCATGAAAATGAGCGGCTCCTGGTTGTTTCTAGGCAAAAACCAAATTCACATTGAAATGAGAGGGGTCCTGAGGTTGTGCATGTATGGGACGACATGATTGAAGGAAGTCTTATAATGATTAATTGGTAGTACCTATACCAACAAGAAGCATCGTTTTTCAATAGCCTGACAAATAAGAACTCCATAGTTAAGCGTGTTTGACTTCGAGTAGTATTTGGATTGGTGACCTTCTGAAAAGTTTTCTGGAAAGTGTGTGAGTGAGGACAAAGCATGCTGAAAAAGACCAGTGTTGGTTTGTGAGGTCAGTCAGTAATCCTGAAATCAATTTGGAGCATTACAGTTGTTTTGACGATGATTTGGAGTTATGTTGAGAGGATTCATCGAAGTTACGTTGAGTAGCAGTATACAAGGCAGTGTGAGAACTAGTGTTGTGCATTTTTCCCAAACTGGATTCCTCCAAGGTGAGCAAGGAGAGAGCCTGAAAGAATGATGGTAGTGGATTACTTTGGTGGATTAGGGTAGCAACCCCACAATACGGCTCAGAAAGACCAGACACTAGTTGAAGGACTAAACAATTATTGCTAACAGGTGTTCCAACGTTATTCCACTAATCAGAAAGTTGCTTGAGATTTTGGAAATAGGCAGAGACATTAAGAAAATTCTCCATGTGGGTGGATGAGAAGTACTTCTCAAGATTAATGACACGTAAGTTTTGGTTGTCCTAAAAAATATGAGCTAAACGCTTCCAGGCAGCCATGGTGATGGATTCCTTTTCCAAAATAGTGGTAAGGAGATCAAGAGAGATGGTGGAATAAATTCATTGGAGCATTGTGGAATCAAGGATTATCCATATTTCAAATTCAGCATCAGTGGAGGCAGGATTTTATTTTCCTAGTTGCGGAATGTTGTAATGGACCACTTTGGGAGAACAAGCGTGGACTTAAAACTGTTTAGCCCACATGGTGTAGTGATCTTTTTTCATCTCTAGAATAAAAGGAATACTTTTTATGTTAGTGACATCAAGGATTGGGTGAAACTCTAGTCTATTGAAAAAGAAGGGAAACTTGGTGGGGTTGTCGACCATAAGCGGAAGAGGAAGACATGGTGATTGATATAGAGATATGTTACACGATAAGAGAGAGGGAGGAACGGCGGTTTCTGAACGCGATAGTGGGTGGCGCGATAGAAAGAGGTGGTTGCACAGCTGACAACAGCACGAAGGAGGTCTTGTGTTGAAGGGCTACGGTGAGTATAGGGAGGAGAGGGTGGCGGCTGGTCAAGACAAGAGTTAGGTTTTTTATTGAAATACTATTGATACCATGAAGGAAATCAATTTGTGAGTTTTATTTATAATGATCAAGAATATATATATATATATATATATATATATATATATATATATATATACATGGTTACAATAGGTAAAGTCAAACCTAAGAAAGTAATTACAAATAATTACAAATATAAGTATTGAGAATCAAACTAAATTACAAGAAGAATATTCTATTCTATCAGATTTATTGTGTTTTAACGAAAGAAAAAGTATTTATGAATATACTATTGTGAAGATTTGGTTTAAATACTTGACAAACTACAAAACATTGCAGCTTTGTAGAAGGGGAGCACTTCTTCGTGCACATAAACTTGGAAGTCCTCAATGTTCTTGTTAATACTTCAGGCCATGCATCATCTTGTTGCATGTACAAATTTAATGTGAAACTCGATCTTGTTTTCGTCATATAAAATGTATATGTATGGCTTATAGTGGTATGGTTACTTTATGGAGAAAATATTTTAGGGTTATAGCAATGTTGAGTGGATATTCAGTGGGGCAAATGATACTTACGGCTTTATGGGGTTGAATGCTGACTGGAAGGATGTTAAGTTTAACTTGGTAAATGTTTACGCATCTTGCTCTTTTGCGGCTAGGAGGATTATATGGAGGGATCTAGTTCAAAGGAGAAGGAATGGTTTAAGTGAGGATGGTGTCTAGGTGGTGATTTTAATGATGTCTTTCATAAGGAAGAGAGATTAGGGGTGGGGTTGTATGCAAGAAGCAGTGAGATGAAGCCTTTCAGAAGTTTCATCGATGATATGGAGTTTCTTGATATCCCATCAATAGGTTTGAGATATACTTGATTCAATGGTGGAAGTACTGCGATAAGTAGACTTGAAAGTTTTTGTTATCTGAGAAGATGGTGAGTGATTGGAATATCTCTGGGAATTTGGTGGGGAACAGAGACATCGTCGGTCACTGCCTCGTTTGGTTGAAGTGTTGCAATAAAGACTGGGGTCCAAAACCTTTCAGATTTAACAATTGTTGGCTTAAACATGTTTATTTTTCTAAGTTCGCTAAGGAGGAATAGTAGAAGTTTGTGTTTGTTGGTAGAGAGGATTTTAGACTCATTGAAAAGCTCAAGCTTTTAAAAATCAGTTTGAGAAGGTGGAACAAAGAGGTTTTTGGTTAGATCGACATGAGAGTGGAGGACAATATAACTTGAAAGCTTTGGATAATTTGTTAGTCGATAATAATGGAAACAACATTCTAAAGTTAGTGAAAGACAGAGATAAGGCAGCTGATGAGTTGTGGAAGAATCTAGAAAATAAGGAAAGTTTCTTAAAACAAAAGTCTGGGCAGATTTGGTTGAAGGAGGGGGGTCAAAATTCTAGATTCTTTCATAATGCAGTGAAAGTTATGAATAGACGTAACTTCAATAACATGGTGGATACCCCTAGTGGAAAAGTGGAAGAAGTAGAGGAGGTGAAGAGTGTGGTCAAGTCACACTTTGAAAGTTTATTTAGGGAAATTAAATTCTCTAGACTTATACCTGAAGATCTAGATTTCAAGTGTCTTAATGAGCAGGATGGGTTAATGTTGGAGGAACCTTTTTTGGAGAGTGATATTAAAGAGGCAGTTTGGAGTTGTGATGGTAGCAAGAGTGCTGGTACGAATGGTTTTTCCTTTGATTTCTTGAAGAATTATTGGGATTTTATCAAAGAAGAAGAGGTTCTTTTTGTTCAAGATTTCCACTCCAGGGTTAAGTTAATTAAGGCTTGCACGAATTTTTTCCTTACGCTTATTCCTAAATTCAACAATCCTCAATCCGTTTTTGAGTATAGATCTATTTATTTAGTGGGATGCCTTTATAAGGTTTTGGAAAAGTTGTTATCTTCAAAAATGAAAAAAGTTATTAGGAAGTTGTTATCTTCAAGCAATCTGCATTCCTTACGGGAAGAAATATTATGGATGAAGTGTTAATGGTGAATGAAGTTAACAATTTGGCTGAGAGAGAAAATAGAAGTTTCTTACCTCCAAAGGTTGACTATGAAAAGGCGTGTGATAGTGTTAGCTTAAACTACTTAATATTTATTCTGGCTAAAATGGGCTTTAGTGGCAAGCGGATTATATGGATGGAGGCATGTATCTTTAGCAGTTGTATCTTTAGGCAGGGGGCCCTTTATCCCCGTTCTTGTTTGTATTAGCCATGGAGGGATTAACTTGCTTGGTGAATAGAACGGTGGAAATTGGAAAAGTACAAAGGTTTTCGTGTCAATGAGGAGGTCAAAGTTGACATTTTTCAATTTGTAAAGGATACTTTAATTCTTAGAGATGGAGGAAGCAATTATCTTTGGAGTCTGAAGGCCATCTTGGGAGGTTTCAAGAAAATTTCTGGATTGAGGGTTAAATTTCACAAAAGTAACATCTACAGGATCAATATGAGTGATAGGAGTATGTTAGTTTCCTCATCATTTTTGTCTTGCACTATTGATCATTTCCCTTGTAAATTTTTAGGGGTGATGATAGGGGACAATTCGAGGAAAGTCTATTTATGGAAATATCGCTTTAGAAATCTTAGGAATAAGTTGTCGATGTGGAAAGGTAGAAATATCCCTATGTGAGGAAGAGTTATGCTGATAAATGTTATCGTAATGGCTATTCCTGCTTATTCTTGGTCTTTCTATAAAGCTCTAGTTAAAGTCTTGAAAGAGATTCGGTGAATTCAAAGCAATTTTTTGTGGCATGGTGTTGAAGCATTAGAGGGTAAGCAACAAAATATTTGGAAATATTATTCCAAAAATTTATCATCTCCACAAGGATTAGTGGTACAAAATTTCCATTCGAAAAGTCTCACGTTTATGAGTTTAGTTTTTGAACGGGTTTAAAGTAAACGCGAGAATTAAACATATAAACCAGGAATAATGCATTCTTTGGAGAATAAGACTTATCAAGTATGAATTTACACTACTCAAAATAAACTTAAACCAATCGATCAGTCGCACTTAACCTTCAATACTCTTCAAAATCATCAAGTATCGATCGAAATATTCCACAACAGAGGTTATGTCTAACGCAAAGTTGGAGACAACCATATTACTCGCGCCGACAATCTCTCACGCAACACCAACAACACGGAGGTATTAATCTCCGATACCCAGAATGATTATTAGCTCTAAATCTATCTCTAGAATCTAGAAACTAATAGATATTCATCCTTAATCAAGATATGTGAGGTATATGTCTATAACAATCCAAATCCAAACATAAAGCAAAAAGATCAAGGAAGACATCAAGAATGATTTATAAAGCAAGTTTCATACAACGCCATGAACAATAAATATACATGTGTTAAAGTTAAATATACATACAAACCCAACAAATGGAAAATATATAGAGAAGAAGAGAAATGAACCATAAATCTCTCGGTTTGTCAACGCCGATCAATGAGAAATCCACTTTAGATCATCCCTATACAAGCTCTAATGTTATTTCTAAGCCTCAATCTACCAAAAAAATGGAGGTGATGGTATTAGGACTAAAAAATATCCAACCCATGACCTAAAATGTGATTTTTACCCTTTTTAACGAGTATGGAAATCGCAATCTCGCTTTACAGCACAGAGAGATCGCTTAGCACTCTCTGCTGTCATAAAAAAATTAGATTTTGTTTTCGCCATAACTTGAGAAATGTAATTCTGATTTGCGTTCGGTTCGAAGCGTTGGAAAGCTTATTCAATGCTCTAACTAGAAATTATTAAATGAAAACCAAATGAATGATTTTTATCATCCTTATTGTGGATGTCGTTTTCTTTACCTCCCCGTTTCACTTGGGAGGACGGCACGCTAAACCCTTCACGCGAAATTTGGAAGGAGAATGCGCCCGTGGTGGGATGAATTTTGTTTCAGTTCTTCCTACGATAACACACGAACTTTCTTATTGTCCTACAAGTAGGAAACGAAAAAAAAAAATCTCAACTAAACCCTAGGAGTTTGCTAAGTGTGGGGATTCACCTAGACTAGAAATTCTGGAGTCCGGGAGGTCGGTTATACATAGGGAAGTGTTTAAGCACCCTACATATCTGTAGTACTATACAGGAACCTTCTCTGTGTCATTTGTGTTTGTGTTTACTGCTAATGATTGGGAAAGTTTCTCCTTTGTGTTAGGAGAGAGAATTGAATTGATTAAAGAAAGACAGACAGATAGACAGACTGACTATTTTTGGTATTTTATTAGCTCGCTGAGATTCTTTGTGAACCTCATGCCTACATATCCCTAGTGGAAGTCAGAGCTTAATGTAGCTCGGGGAACTAACTAGGGAAAGTACTTGTTTTTGGTGCCTTGCTTGAAGCTCAAGGTTGAAGCTTGGAATTAAATCTCTGTTTACAGTAAAGAGACATGAAATCATCTTTACAGAGAGGTATTTGTACTATTCTACCACAAACATTTAAAAGTGACAGAATAACTGAACTCATTTCATTCAAGAGGGGGACCTTACTTGTGTATGTGCAAGTATACCAGTCAAATGCCTCTTAAATGAAAGAAAGATGCTCATCCAAATTAGGGAAAGTTACCACATGTCTGGGTTTTACTGCCAGCTCATGCCTTTCAAAATCCTAAATGGGAGACTTGATTGAAATTGAAATAAAATGTAATGTTTGTTTGTTTGAATGTGGTAGAGTAGTAAAAATATCTCTCTATAGAGATAAGCTAAGTCTATCTACTGTATAAAAGATTTGACTTTAGCTGGCTTGAATGAGGCCCAAGCTTGAGGCTTTTTAATTGATTTTATTGATTTATTGAAATGATAACTCTACTGGGGAGTATTTAAACTAAGGAGTTTTTGGTGTTCTGTACGAAGCCCAGAATTGAGGCTGACTCTACTTAGGGAGACTCTATTTAGGGAGATTATCTCCTAAGAGAATGAATCTTTGATTTTTTGAAAGACTGATTTTGGAGGCTAACCCTTTCCAGGGGTTTTGACTCAGCTGGAAAAATTGTCTGTTAAAAGACTGACTTTATCATGTTTTTTTTGGAGGCTGACCCTTTCCAGGGGTCGTGACTCTTTTTGATTAATTGACTTTGGAGGCTAACCCTTTCCAGGGGTTTTTGTTAAAATGAAGGAATGTTTGGAGGCTAACCCTTTCCAGGGGTTTTTGTTAAAATGAAGGAATGTTTGGAGGCTAACCCTTTCCAGGGGTCGTGACTCTTTTTGATTAATTGACTTTGGAGGCTAACCCTTTCCAGGGTTCGTGACTCTTTTTGATTAATTGACTTTGGAGGCTAACCCTTTCCAGGGGTTTTTATTGTTTTGGTGAATGGCAGAAAGATTATCTAGTGGAGACTTCTTGTTTAAAGCCCAAGATGAAGGCTGACTCATGCTGAGGATAAGCAAATATGGATCCTAGACTCTGCTAAGGAAGATTGATGAAGATAAGGGTGACAGAGACTGTCCATGTCTCTCATTCCAAAAGGTGTACTCAATGCAAAATTGAGACAAACTTGGCTTGTTAAAAGTCTGGTTTAAATTGGAAGAAAACTCACCAGGGTAGGCTAAAAGGTGACTAAAGACCTGTTCCTATGTTTATAAGAAACCTGATGGGTCCTTGTATACAAGCTCAAGAGGAAGCTGGAAATGCTTTTAAGAAGCCTGTGGGTCCTTGTACAAAGCCCAAAAGGAGGCTAATCGAGGGTCCTTGTTATAGCACAAGAGAAAGCTATGTAGTTTTGAACTTATTTTGGCTCTAAGCAAATGGGTAAGAGGTTTCACCGGGAATAATTCCTCTTTGGGTGGATGTGTCCTATTTTTTTTGGATTCTAGGGTTTTTGCCAAGATGTTTCACCGGGAATAATTCATCTTGGGGGTTTGAACTACAGATCTCTAATTAGGAAAGAGCCTTCACCGGGAAGACATTCTCAATCCTAGGCCATATTCCTATAATATATATATAAAGATAGTTTAACTGTCCTAAGGTTTATACTCAAACGTAGTTCTGAACTAATATATATGCACAGTTTATATTTGACAGTAATTTAAATAAAGACTGTAAATTGAAAGCTTGTAAAGCCTAACCTGGATGGAGTGGAGGCCTTTGAAGAAGTATGTACAGAGCCTCAACAGTAATTGGTGGATAACAGTTGAATATATATATATATGATAAACAGTTAATGGTTTTTGAAAACAGAAGAAGTGAAGATGGACAAAGGTCACATAGGTATCTGAAGAGTTTCACCAGGAATAATGCCCTTCAAATACCAGAAGAATGTTTTGAAAACAGAAAGAAGATTTTGAAAATACAGTTTTGAAAACAAGCTAAGAAGAGAAGGTGTTTGGGACTTACACTCAATTAGAGGCCCAGTACTTTATAGTACTGGTGTAAAATTAGTTTTGAAATGATTTTGTGATTTGAAATGATTACTGTTGTGAAAACAGTTTTATGAGTTTTAGGCTTACCTCGAAGAATGAGAAATTGGATTTCTGAGTTTGAGGTGTTACCTTGATCCTTAAGTGATATGCTTGGAATAAATTGGGATCTCAACAATTATTGAGCATCCACACCAGCAGAAAAGAACGTCGGATAAGCTTACAGCTTACAGCATTCCACGATCATCCAGTAATTGTTTAAGGACTTCTATAGCAAATGGAAGACCAAACGAACAGACAAAGCCAGAGAACAACAGAGAAATAATCTCGAAGTCTCGGATAAAGTGAGAAAATTCAAGTAATGTGCAACAGTAATCAAATAAAAATTTAAATGATTAATTATACAAAATAATATGAAAATATCAAACTTAAACAAAATTAATCTAAGAAAAGATATTTTTTTGTAGTTTTATGAAAGTAGAAAAATAATTTAGAAACATAAATATAAGTATGTATCTAATATATTTTTTTTGAGTTTTTAATAAGGACTATAAAAGAGAATAAAATCCTACATTAAAATACTAAATCATTTTTATGAAAGATAATTTTCTAAAAAAAAGAAATAGTTAAAAGAAACTTGATAATTGGGCTAGAGGTGTGAAATTCGGATGGAGGGTGCAGCCCAAAATGAAACAACAAGCTGAGTGAATAAAAATAAAAGAGATGGACCGGACCGGGTCGGGTCAGTGTGACCCGGATCCGCCCATGCTTCTTACTACAAGCTGGGTTGGGGTTTGAGAACCCTAAGCTAACAGAGGCAGCGCCTCTTCTCTGTTCCTCTCTTCATCTTACGCAAAACAAACAAACAGCAAGGAAACAAATCCTCTCTTTTCTCTTGATTTCGCTTCGGAACGGCAACAAAAGTAGTGATCTCAGACTCTCCCTCAGTTCACTCTCTCTATCGCTACCGTCTCTCTCGTGGTGTGAACAAAAACAACAACGATTTTGGCCTCACTCACACTCGCGGCTCTCTCTCTTCATGAACAACAACGAACAACAACCAGCGGCCATGGAGGAGAAATCAGAAGCAGAATTCTAGGTATGTGTTTTTAATTTTGCTTTCAATTTTGTTTAACAGTATAGACACAACCTTATGATATTTACTATGTTTCTGGAAATTTTGTTTTAACAGGGAACTAATGTTCATAGCAGCAGTAATATCTTGAGAGTGAGATTTGGATTGACTTACCTACGGCAAAGAGGTTTTTGCCGGTTTTGATGTTGAGGTATGTGCTTATTGCTACTGCTTCCGTTTTCTGAATATCTGCGATTTTGAATTTTTGTTGCTGAATCCTTCGAACTGGTAATTGTTACACCACCGAACTTGCGAATTGTTGTTGATTGTTGCTGTTACGGCTTCTGGATCGTGAATTGTTGTTTTGACAGGGTTGTCTGCGTTTCTTCTTGCAGACTCGGCCCTTGCAAGTTGCAAGAAGCGTGTATTCGCCGGCTGTTGTGTTGAAGATGTAAGTTGTAAGTTCTGAACTTTACTTTGAACTGCTACTTCCTTTTTCCTCCTGCTTGCGCCAATTGTTCCAGTTTGTTGATGCTGCCATCATCTTTTGAATTGTTCTTGCTTGTTGAAGAACAACTTCGAACTTGTTGCTAACAACTTTGAATTGTTGTTGTAGGCTTTTGATGAAGGTGATGCCATAACACCTTTTTGGATTGTGGGAGAACTTGAAGATGGAACTTCAAGTTGTTGGTAGCTTGAAGATGAAGATCTTCAAGTAAGGTATGAAGAACTACCTTCTCCTCCTTCCTTACTTTGTAACTAGAATACTCACCTCCAATAGAGATTCTCTTGGCTTGAGAATTTCTTCTTGCCAAGAGGTCTATTGAACAATATGAGCAATAGAGAGAGAAGAGAGAAAGCAAGAACTTAAGTTGCTTTGGTGTGTTTTTCTACTGAAGTATGCCCTCCTATTTATAGGCAAATGAATGCAGATCAATTGGCTGTGGTGAGCTTGCTTAATGAAAGAAGTTTGGTTTCTTAGCCAAGAAGAAATTTTGAAAAGATCCTAAATGCAATGATGCATTTTCGGGCTAGCTTCCCCTATCCATTGATTCTATCTGATCTTGGGGAACATTTCAGATGCAAAGTGAGCTCTAATTGGTTGGTTAGAAGATTCCTTGGGTGATTCATCAATTTGCCATAAATTCACAAATGTAATCATTACATAATCACATGTTCTTGTTTTAGGAATCTTCTTCAATTATCATGGCATGGTGAAAATGAATGCATGGTATGTTTTCAGATGTGTTATGGGTCGTGTAGCATCCATATTTGAGGCCATGTGCACAAAATCTCAAAGTTCCAAAATGATGCATGACCTATAATTTCACTTCATGAGGCCAACTTTGAACAAGCATAACTCTTAGCTCAAAATGAATTTGGAGAAGGTTGAACACAATTTGGAAAGCCCTAAACATCTACTTCAAATCATTAGTTTGGAGTTTCTTCAGAATCCTTTGGCAAATTTGTGAAAAATGAGGCCAAAGTTGGAAGAAAACTAGGTTAAAACACTTAGAAAAATTTCTAAGTGTTTATGACCTAAAACTCCAAAATTTCCAAAACTCTTAAATGATTGATCTTTTGAAAAAAGTTCCTTTGTAAGATGTTGTTTTATTTTGCAAGATCTACAACTTTCATGTTGGAAGTTTTTTGAGTTGTGTAGGTGAAATTTTGAGTTCTCACCATGCCTTAAAAAACCCTAATTCCCGACTTTTTGCTCCTTGATGAATTTCTTTGAATTTCTTTGGTAAAATGACTTTAATATCCATATATTGATGATATTGATCCTTGAAAGTCATGGTTTGACCAAAAATCTTAAAAGTCAAAGGTGATCCCATATAGTTGACTTTTTCCAAATAAGGTGAGATTTTGGACTTTTGTGTGGAATTAAGATCTTCTCCTTAAATGAATGATGTAAAGGGATTATATTAAGGTAATAGAGACTCTTGGATCATGTCTTGAGTTTTAGATCCATGCCCTGATTAAAAGTCAACTATCTTGGGGAATTAGGTCAAAAACCCTAATTGTCGACCAGAGGACAATGGTGATTGTAGACTTTGAATTGAGGTGTAATGTCCAGTGGATCTTGTCATATGAGTTATTTGAAGATGATTGATGTCTTTTAATGGTCCCCTAGGGCTTTTTAGGGTTTCCCAAAAGTGTTCCCTGATTTTAGTCCTTGATAAGGCTCCAAACCCTGGTCTGTTGATCCAAGTAATTCTGTACTTAGATGACTGGGTGTCTAATCAATCATAGGTGAAATAATGAAGCTCTTGAGTCTCATGATTGTGTTAGAGACTAATCCTCCTATTGATTGATCCTTTGCCTGAGTTTTCTTGTCTTTGAACACCCTCGATTGAATGTCAGACTGCTCTGGGTACTTGCTTTGACTTGATGAAAATCCTGAAGATATGTCATCTCAGGGGGGTCAAAAATTAGGGTATGACAGATGCCCCTGTTTAAGTTTCTTTTATCTGGAGGGAGAGAGATTGAGATCTCGATCTCTCCTGCGTAAAAGAGACTTAAATATCAAAGAATGCCCGAATTTTGGGCGCTCCCGAATTTTGTCGGCGCTCCCCGTTGTCGCACTTGGCGGGGGATGAGGAGACAAACTCCTGCAGAAATACTTGATGTGGATTCTGGTGAATGGATGGAAATGTAGGATGCGCAATCCATCTTCTTTAACTAAGTGTTGATATTTAGAAAAAGGTAAACAACCTCCTCTCGTTTCAGATATCCATATCTCGAAACTGGTCTCAGTCGTGTTTGGACAATATCTCAGATAAAGAGAAAATTTCCAAAGATTTGTTTCCTCATCAAACTTCTCATCAGCACTTGGAGACGAGATACCATTTGATGGTAATAAAGAAACTTCAAAGGTTTGTTTCCTCATCAAACTTCTTACCAGCACTTGGAGGTAAGATACCATTTGACGGTAAATAAAGAAACTTCAAGGGTTGTTTCCTCATCAAACTTCTTACCAGCACTTGGAGGTAAGATACCATTTGATGGTAAATAAATAAACTTCAAAGGTTTGTTTCCTCATCAAACTTCTTACCAGCACTTGGAGGTAAGATACCATTTGACGGTAAATAAAGAAACTTCAAAGGTTTGTTTCCTCATCAAACTTCTTACCAGCACTTGGAGGTAAGATACCATTTGACGGTAAATAAAGAAACTTCAAAGGTTTGTTTCCTCATCAAACTTCTTACCAGCACTTGGAGGTAAGATACCATTTGATGGTAAATAAAGAAACTTCACCATCTTCCCTTTTGACTTAACGTCTTTGAAAGAATGTCATATGGCCTTATGATCTTTTGAGGGGCTAATGACTTTGTTTGAAGGCGGACGAACTGTTTTCGGGGTGAAAACTGCCATTCGTCAACTGATGCCTGGGGAATCAACGAACTGTTTTCCTAAGAGGAAAACTGCCATTCATCGACTCTGTGGGGAACTAAACGTCCCAGAGACAGACAAACTGTTTGAAGAAACTGCCATTTGTCGATCTCTTGAGTATTTAACAGACAAACTGTCTTTTCTTGGGAAAAGACTGCCATTTGCCAATTGCTAGGGGAGCAAACTGTCTTCTGCTGAAAGAGACTGCCATTTGCTGACTCTGTTATGATAGAAAGTGAGCAAACTGTCTTCTGCTGAAAGAGATTGCCATTTGCTGACTTTGTTGGGGAATCTGAACTATCTTCTGGACGAAGACTATCATCCGCTGACTCCGCTGGGGAATCATTTGTCGATCTGCTGGGAGATTCTGAATTTTTCTTTGACAAGAAGCGGCACCTCTTGACCCTGCTGGGGAAATACCAAACCTGTAGGGAATTCCAAAATGTGAAGCAGACTATCTTATCTGAAGAAGACTGTCGAATGTCGCTCTGCAGGAGATTCTCGGCTGAGTGTCGCTACCGCGAAAAATGGAATCAGAGTCGCCACTAATATATTCATCCCATTGTGGGAAAGGAATATCAGAAACCTAACTCAAAACAAGGACAAGGTCTTTCGACCAGAGAACAGGGCACGGGAGTCGGTTACGCAAGGGGAAGGTGTTAGCACCCCTCACGCCCATCGTACTCGATGGTATCCACCTATGTTTGTTTCTATCTAAAGGGTGAATCTAATGTCTAAACCTAAATGCGAATGAATGCAAAAGAAATACGGGGAAAAGAAGGATTATTTACAAGTGTGCTCGCTTAGGCCCCGCGACCCAATGCCTACGTATCCCTTAAAAGGAATCAGAGCTACCGTAGTTCGGCTACATAATTTCCATTTGTTTTGTGTTTTTTAATTGAACAGAGGTTAAGGTCACAATCCACGATGCTCGACCTTTGGAGACTTATACGCCTATTTTTGGAAAGGACTTAACTTGTTCTTAAGCAGAATGAACTTTGGTTTGTGTTTTTTATGTAACTACATGATGAACAAAACCCAATACAAGGTTTCGCACCACTTCGTCACTTTGTTTTAATTCGAGCCTTTATTAAGTGTTTTAAGTGTTTTTGGTTGAGTATTTTTTAAGGGGAATTTATTTGCGATTAGAATCACATAAAATGTATAATGATCGAGAAGCAGATTAGAGAATGAATCCCACTCACTTCCATCCCATTATGTAATGATCGAGAAGCAGATTAGGGAATGAATCCCACTCACTTCTCTCCCATTAATTAATGTTTGAGAAACAGATTAGGGAATGAATCCCACTCATTTCTCTCCCATTAAGTAGTGACCGAGAAACAGATTAGGGAATGAATCCCACTCATTTCTATGCCACTAAGTGATTGAGAAACAGATTAAGGAATGAATCCCACTCATTTCTCTATCACTTTCTTGATGTGATTCGCATCTTTATTTATTAGTGTTTTAAAGTTGAAAAAAAGAAAAAGAATGAACAAAAGGGAACTAACCTATTCTCTAATCTAAGTTATTCTAATCTAAGTCTAATGGCCCTAAGGTCAAGGATAACTATCCTAGCCTATCTCAATTCCTCTTAACAAAGAAGGAAGAGTCTAAGGGAACATGGCAAAAGAATGGAGTTACAACTCCAACAAGATAAGAAGAGAGCCCTAGGGCAGTAGCAAACCAAGGAAATAAGTGTCCTAAATCAAACACAAAAGCATAATGGCATCACACGAAAATGTTCACAAAAAGTTACCAAAGTATCGCCTAAATCGTTACTTAACGATTAGCGAACAAACATCGAACAAACATCCATTAATCAAAACAAAAATGAAATGAAAACATGAACAAAGCTTAAAGTCGGTAGCTATTAGTTCACTTATATGTCCAAGACCTTATACCAATCTATGTTAGTCAATTAACTTGAAACAAACAAAGTTCTAACAAAACTATACAAAACTAGGTCAAAACTAGTTAATAGAATTCAAATTAGGAGTGAAGTTAGAAAGATGTAATCAAATGCTATGAGTCAGTAGCTAATGACCTCTAATAGGTGTCTAAACAATCATGGAATTAAGTCACAAAGTTTCATACAAAATTATAGGTCATTTGGACAAGTTATGATACAATCGCTAACTAAAAGCAAGTTATTTACAAGTAAGAAGGAAAAATCAAGTAAAATAAGAAAACATGACTTGAAAAATTCAAATCCAGGTCTTAAGACCTCTAAACATCCCTACTTATATGTAAAAAAAGGAACCAACATTATTGCATGAATGCATTTCAATTTGAGGGCACAAACGCCACAATTACCTAGTAGAAACACATGTTGATCGAGTTAAACGAAACTAACCAAATACCAATCAAAACAAAGAATTAGGAATTCATTTTTTACACACAATATCATGGATTAGTCTACAGTAACCATACCAAAATTGGTGATTAAATTCTATTCCTAAGGCATTTAACAAAATCAATTTGCAAAATCTATCAAAACCAAAAAGTAGAATGAACATATGTGAGGAAAAGATTTATTAAAAATAGTAGACTAATTTCTAAAAATCTACAAAAAAACCAAAATTATCTACACACATTATACTATCTAAAACACATTTTTATTCATTTTTTATTTTAATGAGAAAATGATTTATGAAACAAAAGTTGAAGGGAAAAAAAATAGCAAAATAAAAGAAGTTAGAACCAGCAGGGGTGTATTAGAAAAAGAGTTTGAACTGAAATCTAGCTACAAGGCGCCTGGGCCCAGAATGGGTGGTGCGGATAAAAATGGCGCTAAGGCCCAGTTAACATATTCATGGGTTAGTATAAGCAAGAGGATGGTAAGATCAGCAAAATGAGCACAAGCCCAATTATATTCCAGTTTCGTGGCCCAACACCAACATTCCACCATTTATCACCTTATTTTTCTTTCATTAATCCAGCATGTGTTATTAATATGTAACGCTATGGCTTCTAAAATGTTAATACATGACATGCAATAATAATAAGAACCAAAATCAATTGGTCAGTCTCACTTAAGTGGCTAAAAAACAAAATAGGACTCGGACC
Organism: Vicia villosa; assembly: GCF_029867415.1. Classification (NCBI taxonomy): domain Eukaryota; kingdom Viridiplantae; phylum Streptophyta; class Magnoliopsida; order Fabales; family Fabaceae; genus Vicia; species Vicia villosa. The sequence goes on along the minus strand of NC_081180.1, from coordinate 140,636,856 downwards.
AATCACAGTAAGACAACGCCATTGCCAATGATTAAAATGGGGCTAAGATTAGCACAGAAATGGGAGCAAGAACCAGTACCAGTGCGCCACGTATGCAAACTGAAGAAAAAAAGAAGAAAAAGATTGTTCAAAACTCAGACGCCGGAGATACTCTCCGGTCGTCTTCTCCGGTGAGGGGCTACGGCGGAGCCACGCCTTTTTTTCCAGAAACGCGAAAAGCCTATGCCTTTCCACTCGAAATCTCGCGTAGATCACAGATCCGGTGTTAGATTTTCCTAATTCGCTCTCTATCATGCAAACCGATTGCAACAACTAAGCCCTAACATTCAATAGTTCCACTAATACACACAAAAGTGGTGCCAAAATAATCCTCATGATACAGAGATCTCAAATACGCAACTCATACATTCATACGAGAACCATATCACGCAAGCTGAATTCATGTTCAAAGAAAGCAAATTCATGCACAATATGCAACACATACGGCGAAGACATGGCGGTCTAATTGTCCTAACCCAATCCCTGATGACGGGTTCCAGGCCTATACATGCTTCTAAGTGCAAGGAATTCGAATACTTACTTGAAAGGTCTTTGAACCAAAGCCAAGAGAATGCTAGAATCTTCTTGCAGAGCGTATCCAGAAGATAAAGACGAGCTGCTCAGATTCTTGATTCCAAACCTTGAGAAATAAACTCAAGGTTCTTGTAGCTCTAGGGAGATGAAGTTTCGCTTCAGAAGAGTAATGATGATGCCATGATGATGATGATGATGTTTCGTTGAAGCTTGATGAGCAGTAGCAATGGAGAATCCTGAAGCTTTGTGGATGGTTGGTGAGTATGAGTGAGGGTAAGAGTTTGTTACAAAGTGTAACAAACTTTTCCGGGAAGAGAAAGTGAAGAGAATCGAAATGAGATAGGGAGAGAGAGAGAGAACCGAGAGAGTGAGCTTTTGAGAGAATGGGAGAGTAAAGTCTGAACTGAAAAAAAAAGAATGAGCCCCCCTGAAAATTGTGAAGTCCTTTGCTTATATAGTGTGTGTATTGTGTTATGGTGTGTGTTATTGTAGGGGATCATTTTCTCTAAACTTAGTGAACAAGTGTTCCATTTGGAGTAAGCTTTTATTTTCTCTTTCACGTGCAGCCAAAATTCATGGCCAGTTGGAGCAACGTGTATGCATGCGCAGCCTTGGAACGTAGCATCTTGTGACTAAAACCATGTATATAGAAATTCTGTTAAGAGTCAGCAATTTATGCAATTTCAAGTGCCTCACTTTAGGTGGTCATATCTTAGGACTCATTCATTCACATGCCAAGCCTTTGAGGTCAGTGCAAAGAGTAAAGATCAAAGAACAAGTTTGGTGTTAAGATGTTGTAAAGATGATGATTATAATTCTTTAGAGCTGCCATGAAACTTCACGATGCGCCACTGAAATTTTGCCTGTACGCGTAACACAGCTCTCGTCGGCCAAGCACAGTTCTCCAGGGCATGACTTTGGAGCCTCACATCTTGGTCCATGTACTACCAATGGCTTTGATTCTTATACTGTTTGAAAGAAGACCTGGCGTAGAGTGGTATAATGTTTAATTTGAGTCTAATGGACGCTTGTAATTCCTGAGAATCATCATTCAAATTGGCACGCCATATGCTTGAAGAAATGCCTCGCGCGTGCCTTAGATCCTTGCCCAACCATGCGCCATGAAATACCTTTGCATGATCACCACTTTGAGACCTCCTAATTCATTAATTACACATCCAACTAACATGGTTCTTGGCTCATTGTGTAGAGTTTGTGGAGGAGAGCACGCTTATATGTAATTTGAATTCATGAGGCGTGTATAATCATCTGGAATTGGCTTCAAAAACTGCACGCCATGTGTTTGAGAAAAGGCTTGCGCTGGGCGAGAAATCTGCCAGACAACGCAGCATGATTCAGTTTTAATCTTCAAACTTCCACGTCCCATAACTTGAAATCTAGACCTCAAATGAGAAAACTTACAACTACAAAGTTGTAGTATGCCAAGAATGGAAGAATGTTCCTGTTGACCTTGTCTTGAAATAGAGCTTTGATCCATGTGTAAAATGGGACTAAAGTTGACTGCTCCAACATTCTCAAACTTTCCAAAATTATTCTAAGTGTAGAACTTTCTCTTTATGGCAACTTCAATTTTCAACTAACTTTCCAATTTTGGCAATCTTTGACATTCTCTTGATTTTATTTATTTCTTTGACCGACTTTCCACCAAAAGTCAATATTTTACAATTGAATTTGACTTTGACCCAAGAGTCAACTTTTCCTGATTTTCTGATTCCAGACGACTTTCCCGATTAATCCTTTTCCGATCCAATTTCTAATCAGTCTTCAACTCAATGAGAATCAAATGAATACTTCCTCAATGCACCCATGATTTCATACTCAAAAATATTCTTCTGATTAAATGTTGACTGAAAAGTCAACAGGGTTGACTTTGGTCAAAACTCTAACTTGGAAAGCCTGATGAACTTGAGGATTGTATCTTTTAATCACAGCTTTGACTTGGAGAGAATGGAACCCTGATTTTAGGAGTATGCTGATGGAAATGATCCTCTATAGTCAGGCTTCAGATCCTTTCTTCTGAACCAAGGGGTTTCCTTAATAAGAGCTCTTCTGTCACTTTTCTTGAACATTAACTGTGATATGGATGAATGTAATGGATGAATGACTTATATGAGATATGCATATGAATGTGATATGAAAGCCGATTGGGTATAAATAAGTGGGCAAATTTTTGGGGTGCAACAGCTGCCCCTATTCAATCTTCTTGGACCTGAATGTACAAACGATACAAGTTCTGGACATGAGAGGTGTAAGTGGATTGAATACCCGAAAGTACCATCAAAATTTGCATTCTATGGTAAAGCAAAGAATATTGAGTATTATCAAAGGATACCAGCCAAAGGAGGACTTTAAACAGATTGCTAACCTTAGTTAGACTTGAAAGAAACACAATCTAAGAGTGACTTGATAAAGGATGAAACCAGCCGAAGGGGAATCCGATCCTAATTTCTAACCTCAGTTGGACTTGAACAAAGAGACGTAGCCGAAGGACGACTCCAAAAGGAAGAAACCAGCCGAAGGGGAATCTTACCAAATTGCTAACCTCAGTTAGACTTCAAAGAGAGACACAGCCGAAGGGTGACTCAACAAAGGATGAAACCAGCCGAAGGGGAATCCGATCCTAATTTGCTAACCTCAGTTAGACTTGAACAAAGAGATGTAGCCGAAGGACGACTCCAAAAGGAAGAAACCAGCCGAAGGGGAATCTTACCAAATTGCTAACCTCAGTTAGACTTCAAAGAGAGACACAGCCAAAGGGTGACTCGTGATCTGAAAGGGTATGCCAATAATCATTGGACTTGGCTGAAGTATTGTTATTTACGAAACATAAGAACTACAAGGTTCCTTCAGGCCAAAAGGTGGGGTGTAACCCTACAAGAGTGACAATCATTCGAATTGCCACACACAAAGTATGGATTATCCAAACGATTGAGCTCAGCAAACGGGGAATAACCCTAGAGACAATGATCTTGATGAAGAATGAATTTGTATCCAATCCACACTGGAGAGAGAGGGCGAGACTTCTTTTGGGGATATGTTACCTTGTGCCTTTGGAGCACCGGCCCGTTTAGCTTATGCATCGATGCATGCCTGATTTTGTTCTCATAACATAATGCTCCATATTCATGGAAATGCTACACATTTTGTAAATGCAATATGAATGCAATGATTACTATATGCAAGAGATGATGGAGGAACATCGGAGGGAGCCTTCCGTCCTAAGCACTCTGTGGGGGTTTCCTCTTGGCGCCCTAACTTTGCGAGGCCACACCAGATGGTTTCTTGACCGACCCTTAATGTATCCCTTCTGCAGGGAAAAACTTGCACCAGATGATTTGTGGGGAAGGAGATACGATGACACTTTTGAGAGACATTATCGTGATCATGTTTGGAAACTTTGAAGATTGCACCTCCCCTTTTGAACTTCCACATCTTTGTCGAAGCATGAGGGAATCTAATCAACACTGCGGAGCATTTGAACCTTGGGTGAGAGCTCTTCAGAGGAATGAACTCAGGTTTTTTTTTTTTGAAGGAAATGAGACCTTTGGGTTCTTGAAGCGTAGGTGCTGGCATCTGACTGTGCTGAATGATCGGATCTTCCTGCAAAACAAATCAAGCAAATATGTCCCAGGTATGATGGTTCTACCTCGTCCATCATCCCGAGTACTCAAAATCTTTAAGCAATTCTATTTGTTTTAGCTCATGTTCTTTTTGTAGGACCTTAATGTTAGAAATGCAATGCTTACCAAAATAATTGGACGTTTTTGTAAACAAAACAGTAAAAATAAAACGATGTAGGAATTTTTTTTGAGTGAAAAATCTTTTTATTAATGAAGAGAAGTGCCTAACATAGGCGAGTACATCAGGAAGTGGCCCCCTTTAGGAGGTGGCCACCAAAAAGGAAAACAAACAGCATTTACAAACATGGCAACGTAAGAAAAGATTCCATTGGGTTTCAATCTTGCTATGCCTTGCAGATCTTCGATATTCCTTCTGCTTTGCTTTCCGAAATGGATGAATGGATTGATCCTTTGCCCTTGTGAGCCCTCCAATTATGGTGACTAACTATGCTCGAGGATCTAATGCACGACGCAGTCATTCGCTTTTTGTCCCTCTTTTGCCTGGACCGCCCTTTCGGGTTTTCAATCCACCAGGACCCCTTTCTTGCCTAAGTCGCCCTTTCGGGTTTTCAACTTAGCGGGTGTACTTTATTTCTTTTTCATTCTTTTTCCTGATCTTTTCCTTTTCTTTTATTTTTATTTTTGATCAGGTTTATGCGAAGTATTTTTTAACTGCGTCGGCATTCACGGGAAGTGGGAAGTCTTCGCCATCCATAGTTGAGAGGATCATGGCGCCACCCGAGAAGACTTTCTTTTCGACATAAGGCCCTTCGTAATTCGGAGTCCACTTTCCCCTAGGATCGTTGTGAATAGGCAGGATCTTCTTGAGCACAAGGTCACCAACCTGAAAGTGTCGAGGTCGAATCTTCTTGTCGAAGGCTCTCTTCATCTTCTTTTGATAGGCTTGCCCATGGCATATGGCCGCTAGTCTCTTTTCATCAATGAGGTTCAGTTGATCAAATCTGGTCTGGACCCAATCAGCTTCGCTGAGCTTCACATCTGTTAATACCCTTAATGAAGGAATCTCAACCTCAACCGGAAGAATCGCTTCCATGCCATATACCAACGAGAAAGGAGTTGCCCCTGTGGAAGTGCGCACCGAGGTACGATAACCATGTAAAGCAAAGGGCAACATCTCATGCCAGTCCTTATAAGTGACCACCATTTTTTGCACAATCTTCTTGATGTTTTTATTGGCCGCTTCAACTGCGCCATTCATCTTTGGCCGATACGGGGAGGAGTTATGATGCGTAATCTTGAAATTCTCGCATAACTCCTTCATCATCTTATTATTGAGGTTGGATCCATTATCAGTGATGATTCTCTCAGGCACCCCATAACGACAAATTATATGGTGTTTGATGAAGCGAGTCACTACTTGCTTAGAGACATTTGCATAAGAAGCAGCTTCAACCCACTTGGTGAAGTAATCAATAGCAACAAGGATGAAGCGATGTCCGTTGGAGGCGGTGGGCTTAATTTCTCCGATCATATCAATGCCCCACATAGCAAACGGCCAAGGAGACGTCAACACATTCAAAGGAACTGGAGGTACATGAACCCTATCTGCATATACCTGACATTTATAACATACCACGACATGGTTGAAACAATCATGTTCCAAGGTCGACCAATAGTAGCCTGCTCTCAATATTTTTCTTGCCATGGTATGTCCACTTGCGTGTGTACCAAAGGATCCTTCATGCACCTCTCGCATGATCTCCGCTGCTTCGTGTCTATCCACGCATCTGAGCAACACAGAATCAAAATTCCTTTTGTACAACACACCTCCAGCGATGAAGAACTTGGCAGATAGTCTCTTCAGAGTTTTCCTATCTGTGAGGGAAGCACCCTCAGGATACTCTTGGGTCTCCAGAAATTTCTTAATGTCATAAAACCATGGTTTCTCATCAGGCACATTATCAATGACGCCACAGAATGCAGGTTCATCCAACCTTTTGATCACAATCGACGGCGCTTCATTGTCCCATTTGACTTTGAACATGGATGCTAAAGTGGCCAAAGCATCAGCCAAGTGATTTTCCTCCCGAGGGATGTGATCGAAGGTGATCTCATCAAAGTATTGAGCCAATTTCACCACATGTTCTCTATAGGGAATCAAGTTGGGGTGGCGTGTTTCCCAATCTCCGTTGATCTGACTAATCACCAAAGCAGAATCTCCATAAACTGCGAGATTTTTAATCCTCAAATCAATGGCCGCCTCAATACCATATATGCAAGCCTCGTATTCAGCCACATTATTAGTACAATCAAAACAAATCCTGGCCGTAAATGGAATATGAAAACCTGTTGGAGAAGTAAGCACAGCCCCAATACCGTTACCCAATGCATTAGAGGCACCATCGAACACGAGCGTCCATCGCGCCCCTGGTTCAGGTCCTTCTTCTTGATCTTGACTTTTGGAAGTTTCTGGCACGCACATTATATCTTCATCGGGAAACTCAAAGTACATAGACTGGTAATCGTCCACAGGTTGATGTGCAAGATAATCAGCAATTATACTACTTTTAATGGCCTTCTGAGTAGTGTATTGGATGTCATATTCTGTCAAGATCATTTGCCAACGGGCAATCCTCCCGGTCAATGCTGGTTTCTCAAATATATATTTGATCGGATCCATCTTCGAAATCAACAAAGTAGTGTGAGTCAACATATACTGTCTCAGTCGGCGAGCAGCCCATGCCAAAGCACAGCAAGTTTTCTCGAGTAGTGAGTATCTTGATTCACAATCGGTAAACTTTTTGCTAAGGTAATAAATTGCGTGCTCTTTTCGACCGGACTCGTCATGCTGACCCAGCACACACCCCATTGAATTCTCGAGGACCGTCAGGTACATAATCAACGGTCTACCCTCCACTGGAGGCATGAGGATTGGAGGCTCTTCCAAATACTCTTTAACCTTATCAAATGCCTTTTGACAATTGTCATCCCACTTTATTGCCTGATTCTTTCTCAATAGCTTGAAGATAGGTTCACACGTGGCGGTAAGGTGTGAGATGAACCTTGCAATATAATTCAACCTTCCGAGGAACCCACGAACCTGTTTCTCAGTTCTCGGCTCAGGCATCTCTTGTATAGCTTTTACCTTGGCGGGATCGACCTCAATACCCCTTTCACTTACAATGAAACCAAGCAAATTTCCTGATCTCACTCCGAAGGTGCATTTATTAGGATTCAACCTTAACCTGAACTTTCTTAATCTTTCGAACAACTTCTTCAGGTGAACCAGGTGCTCCTCTTCTGTATGGGACTTTGCGATCATGTCATCCACATAGACCTCAATCTCTTTATGAATCATGTCGTGAAACAAAGTCACCATAGCTCTTTGATAGGTTGCCCCAGCATTCTTCAACCCGAATGGCATGACCTTGTAACCAAAGGTGCCCCAAGGTGTAATGAATGTTGTCTTTTCCATGTCCTCGGGTGCCATCTTTATTTGATTGTAACCAGAAAAACCGTCCATGAAGGAGAAAACCGAGAACTGAGCAGTATTGTCTACCAATACATCAATGTGAGGAAGCGGGAAATCATCCTTCGGACTTGCTCTATTCAGGTCTCGATAGTCGACACACATCCGTACCTTCCCATCTTTCTTAGGTACAGGTACAATGTTGGCGACCCATGGTGGATAAACTGTTACAGCAAGAAAACCTGCATCAAACTGCTTCTGAACCTCTTCTTGGATTTTCTTGGACATATCAGGACGCGTTCTCCTGAGTTTCTGTTTGACGGGCGGAGAATTTTCTTTAAGGGGTAACCTGTGCACAACAATATCCGTATCTAATCCAGGCATATCTTCGTAAGACCATGCGAAGATGTCAGAATACTCCTTCAACATTCCAATCAACTTTTCTTTCACATTCTCATTCAAAGAAGCCCCTATTTTAACCTCCCTTCTCATCTCTTCGGTGCCAAGATTCACCGTCTCAATAGGCTCTTGATGTGGCTCGATCACTTTCTCTTCTTGTTTCAACAATCTGGCCAACTCGTCAGGCAATTCACAATCTTCTTCATCCCCTTCTTCAGCGGTGTAGATAGGATTGTCAAAGTCATAACGAGGCATAGCAAGATCGTCGTCAACAGAATCTGGAGGAGAAGTGGATCTGCATGGATTATGATTTATGCTTTATTTTAGAATGGAGGGATGATGACGAATAAGAAACGTTGCCATTTTTATTATATTTTTTTTAATTATAAATGTAAAAGTAAAAAAAGAAAGACAGGGAACAAAAATATTTGAATGCAAAAACGTCCTTTTATTAATGATTTTAACATTGAAAAACAACAAATGAGGCCCTACATATGTTCACTGTGTCTTGGGCAGAACACAGGAATTATTGCATGATAAACAAAAACAAACAGTATTACTTTTGATCAAGAGCAATTGAGATGATGTCTTCAGATGACCAGTTGAGAAGCTTCTGTCCCGGGACACACGGCTTGATCCATTCTTCAATGTCATAATCACTATCCATATCATCATCAGCAGCGCAAATATGATCCTTGACGATGCCAGCACTAGAGAACTTGATCGGAACGAAGGTTCCGGGCTTCTTGAATGACCCATCAGAAGAACTCTGCCCCAACTGATATCCAATCCCACACTTATCATGCTTGATTGGTAGATCTAAGACTCGGCCCCATCCTTCAGGATGACCAGATTCAACCACAGCTTTGGCTTCCTTTAGTGAAGACATGGGAGCTTCCAATTTCTTATTGTCAACATAAGGGATCTTGATAGTCTGGACAGCCTCAAAGGCTTGGCAAGGCATCTCGTGGACCTCTCCCTCCACATCAATATACCTGAAGGACGCAAGATGGCTTACCACGTGTTCTTCCTCCCCACATATTGTGACTATCTTTCCTTGAGTGGCGAATTTGAGTTTCTGATGCAATGTGGAAGTCACGGCCCCAGCAGCATGGATCCATGGACGCCCCAGGAGACAACTGTAAGCCGGGTGGATATCCATCACAAAGAAAGTAATAGTGAAGAGTTGAGGACCTATCATCACTGGTAAATCAACCTCCCCAAACACCGACCTCTTTGAGCCATCAAAGGCTCTCACAGTTAATTCGCTTGGCCTTATCTCAACACCAGAATAGTCTAGCCTCATCAAAGACGACTTTGGTAACACATTCAAAGAAGATCCATTATCAACAAGAACACGAGATAGCATGGTCCCCTTGCACTCCACAGATATGTGCAAAGCTCTATTATGTTTTCTACCTTCAGAAGGCAAATCTGCATCAGTGAATCCCAATCCATTTCCAGCATTGATATTAGACACAACCCCTTCAAGCTGATTTACTGAGATCTCAGGAGGGACAAAGGCAGTGCCTAGGAGTCTCAATAAAGCATTTCGATGTGTCTCGGAGCATAAGAGCAACTGTAAGATCGAGATCTTAGATTGAGTTTGACTCAATTGGTCAACTACTTTATACTCACTTTTCTTGATGATCTTTAGGAACTCTTCCATCTCTTTGGCCACAGTATCTTCAGAATTGGAGCTTTGCCCCTGGCCCACTGTATCCTCTACCACTCTTTTCCCTTTTGCTTGAGTTAGAGCTTCTGCATCGTCATCACGAGTATTCTGGGGAGGATTGAAAATACGACCACTTCTCGTCATTCTTCCAATGCCCACAACATTATCAACATCTTCTTTCTCAACCGGCGCTTTAACCTCATACTTGGCCCCTTGGTAGAAAACTTCTCCTCCATAATTCCATGGGATCGCTTTTTCACTGTTATATGGGACGGGACCAGGAAGTGTAATAACCAAAGGAGGTGCTCTTGTAGGAATTGGAATCTTGGAAGGAGTATACGGGATAAATGCCACATTAACTGCGTTTTCAACCATTTCAGGACGTCGCACACGCTCAAACTGTAGATACCCACTATCCATCAACTGTTGGATCCCATCTTTCACCTTATCACAAACTGATGAAGTGACCATGCAATTAGGACAGAATTCTCCACAACTAGCGTATAGTCTCATCCTCAACAATTCCTTCTTCAATAATGGCAACAATGAACCCAATTCGATCACATCCTTAACCAGGTGAGTGTCTTCAACAACCTCAATAGCATTTGCCGCATGGGTTCCATGGGGAGGCATAGGATTCTGAACAACATTAGGTCCTTGAGTAGGAGTAAACTCGATGGCTTTGGAGTCGAGAAGATCCTGGACTTTATGCTTCAACGCTTTACAGTTTTCAATATTATGTCCAGGTGACCCAGAGTGGAACTCACATCTTGCATTGGCATCCCAATTGGCAGGCAACTTAGCAGGAGTGGCCAAAGTCCTCAATTGGACCAAGTTCAAATCGAGGAGATATGGCAATACTTGGGCGTATGTCATTGGGATCGGATCAAAAGCTCTTTCTGGCAATTTCGGCCGTTGTTGGTACTGACGTGGCTGATACCCTTGTTGTTGATGTTGGAAGGGAACATTTGGGATAGTCACAGCGGCTACTTGTTGATGAGCCTGATTTCTGCCACTACCATAGTAAGCAGCACTCGTTTCACCTTCTCTTTTCTTAGCAAACCCATTATATGGCTTCTTTCCACCAGCCCCAGAGGAGGAACTAGCAGCACTTGGATTCTGTATTCTACCAGCCTTAATTCCACTTTCAATTCGCTCACCAATCATAACCAACTCGGCAAAACTTGAGGATGCAGAGCAGGCGGAGTAGTATTGACCCTCCAGAGTGTTGGTGAACAGGTCCATCATTTCTCTTTCCAACATGGGTGGCTGGACCCTAGCCGCCAGCTCGCGCCATTTCTGCGCATATTCTTTGAAGGACTCATTAGCTTTCTGGGATAAATTCTGTAACTGAGTGCGATTTGGTGCCATGTCAACATTATACTGATACTGCTTTATGAAGGCATCAACCAGGTCTCTCCAACTTCGGATGTGAGTTCTCTCCAACCTCATATACCATTCCAAGGATGCCCCAGTCAGGCTATCTTGGAAAAAGTGCATCAACAGTCCTTCGTCCTCAGAGTATACATGCATTTTGCGATAGTAAGCTCGGACATGTGTCTTAGGACAAGTGTTCCCCTTGTATTTCTCGAAGTCGGGTACCTTGAATTTCGGTGGCACGCGGACGCCAGGAACTAAACCCAAGTCATTGATATCCATACCCAATCCTTGGCCTTCCATTGCCCTCATCCTTTCCTCCAAACCTCTAAACATCCTTCCAGCATCCTGTGGAAATCCCCATTCACTTTCAGGAAACAAATCCTCGTGTCGGTCTTCTTCCAACACGGGGATAGCAGCAGCCCTTCTGATTTGTTGTGTGGTTTGTCCTTCAAGAGTAGGCTGGGGAGGCCCACGGGGATTACCTTGATTAGCAGCAGGAGGAACTACACCAGGTCCTCCGATCACAGGTTCACCATTGACACGAATATCAGCAGGATTTCTTTGCGGGGGGTCCGCAACAACCTGAGCAACTGTGTCCATCCTGATTCTGAGTTCTTCCTGGCGATCAGCCATGTTTTGCATGACTTCCATGAACTGAGCCATCTGAGCAGTAACCTGAGTTCTCATCTGGATAAGATCGTCCCTTAACTGATCCATTTGCAGTGAGTGATTAGCCCTTGTGTAGTAGCGATGTGTAGGCGGAGGTGCAATTGCTGAAAGAGAAAACCTGATCAGTCAGATAAGAGCACCATCTGATGTACCTGTTTGTGCATGATGTGCATGAGGTGCATGTGTGCATATGATGTGAGGTGCCATTTTCAGAGTATCCAAAATATTTAATATTAATCAAGAATGTTTAACAATGTGACAAAAGATAAGCATCAAAAAGGAAACAAAAGACTCAAATTTCATTAATAATCTCTTTTTGAGTTTGGGCATACCCATACGTTGACAAGATAGTTCAAACAACAGAAAAGACAAAGGACCCCATCCAACAAGCCTGGTGGTGGTCATGAAATACAAGCTCAAACGCTAATGCTCAAACACTAGTCCATCTTGGTGTAAAACAAAGGTCCTCCTTGTTTAAAGTGCTCGTCGCTCCACTTCTTAGTTTCATCAAACATCTTCTTGGTCATTTCTCGATCTCTTCCTTTGACAAAACTTTGAATCACCACATCTTTGCGAAACAACTGCCCATCTAACATATCACAGTGAGCCACCAAGCTCTCACATCCTTTGCAATCAGGGAGGGTATTCTTTTCAGATGTACTTTCCATTTCTGCTATCTGGTTTCTGAGCTTTGCATTTTCTTCTGTTAGTCGAGCGGAACGGAGATGACTACCTTTAAGTTGTGTCTCCACGGCTATCCTTTGAGTAATTTCCTCTTCAAGCTTCTTCTCGATTGCTACCCTTTGGGTGGTTTCCTCTTCAAGCTTCTTTTTCAAACTCTTTACTTCGGCCCTAGCCTCTTTCTCTACTCTGAGCTTGTGAGCCCTTAAATCTTCTCTGTACTCTCGCTTGAGTTTTTCTTCTGCTTTCTTCACCGCCTCTTCTATAACCATTTGATGGTCCTCAATACGAACAGTGGTAGCTCTTTCACCCTTTTCAGTTCTAGCCCTTTTTTGAACTCTGGAAGATCCTCCTTTCAGCATTTTAACCTCATGTGCTAATTCAGCCCTTTTCTGATCCACCAAGAAGTACTTTATTTTAGCGTCTTCCCCTTTTTCTCGCAACCTGATATTCTCCACATGTACTTGGTTGTATTCCTCAGCTGGTACAGTGGCAGTTAAAATCTCAGGTGGTTGTTCATATAGAGGGCTAACTTTCGGGAAGGGCAACAGACGCTCCTTAACTCTCTCTTCAACCCATTCAGTATAAGCTTTCTTAGCAATAGCATTCTTTCCCCCCAAGGTAGTTTGGTCTTCTGTATGAATTTTGTTCCACGCACTCCTTACTTTCTCCAAACTTTCTGGATCGGTTCCTTTTTCAAAGCAAACGGACTCAAATATCTCTTTATCCAAAGGCTTGTCCTTCAGTACAAAACCCAACTGGCGCAGTGCTAGCTTCGGATTATAGTTGATAACTCCTTTTGTCCCTATGAGGGGAACATTGCCAAAGCTGCCACATCTGGTTATAACTTGCTCGATGTCTGTTCGGAGGTGATACCAAACAATATCATTTGCAGTAAGTCCCATAATCCTTTGGGGCCACTTCTGTGAATCTCTTGTAGTGACAAATGCTCCACTTTTAGGCAAATGTGAAGAAAACCATTCGTACAGTATTGGCAAACAACCCCCAACTGATCCTTTTTTTCCGTACCTAGAATGGATGACATAATAAGTGTCGGCCAACAGAGTGGGTATAGGATTTTGATCCATGAAGAGACAAATGGCAGTGAGATCAACAAAATTTGGAATATTCGGGAACATCACTAATCCGTAGATCATGACAGCCAGGAGAGCATTGAATTCTTTCCACTTTTCCTTATCAGCAAGGGTTTCAGCTTCCCTCATCAGAAATTTCACATAGAATCCATGGGTCCCGCCATTAGGCTTCCAGTTATCCTTAACGTCCTTCATGCTCAAATAAAGAGCACCAGCAATGCGATCCATTTTGGGCTTCTCGGGTGCACACACAAAAGGAACCTTATGTTGAACTTTGATTTGAAGGATATGTGCATACTCCTCAAGGGTAGGGGCTAGTTGGTAATCTTGAAAGGTAAAGCAGCGCAGCTCAGAATCATAAAACTGAAGAAGAGTGTAGAGACCCCACTCATCAACACGAGTAGTTAACATAAGCAGAATATGGCCATAAGTCTTTCTGAATTCATCCAAATTTTGCCCAGTAACTCGGGTGCTCAATCGGACCAAAGGTGTTATATCCTCACGGTAGAAACTGCAAGAGAAGGTATGCTTCGTAGTCTTTGTGTTGACGGTCACACTGTTAGCCATTCTTGATGAGAAGTGTTGACTTTGGATACCTGAAAAATGGCATGCATATGAATATTAATCTCTTTTCTCTTTTTTCTCTTTTTTCTTTTTTTTTCTTCTTTTTTTTGAAATTAAACATGCTATGATGATTATGATGCAATGGAAGATCCTCCCCACATAGGAGAAGTGTATGTTTCTTCTGAACAGGATTGGATGTTGCAGGACCAAAAATCCGGCATAGATACCGCAAACCCATGAGAACCATAATCACCAACATAATAGAACAGTCACCAACGGTACCTGTCATAAATATCCCGCCCCACTCACAGGTGAATCTAGGTCAAGGTAGGTCAAAAAGGTCTCCAGCGTTAGCAACTCTCCTGAAACACCATCATTGTTGCAAATACATGCCAACAACGGTATCCCATTCGAGTCTCAGCTGGTCGTGGGTCTCATGATCGCAATCAACAGAACCTGACATTCTGTTGGCGTCATGACTAACCACTCTATCCTAGGTATCCTATGTGTTAACTCTGGCCTGGGTATTGGGCCTTTTACCTCATAGAACAACCCACCCAACCTGCAAAACAAAGCAGAAGAATATGCGGTCCCCATGGGGACCCATAATATAGTCCAGATGCATGATATGCAAGCGGAAAATAAACATAATGTGCAAGCATATATACAACATGTAAACATATAAGCAAACAAACAAACAAAAAAAACACCCAATAAACAAACAAACAAAGGCTAGGATCGACTCGCTAAGAACGGACCAGCACAGGTCTAGCAACGTCCCCAGCAGAGTCGCCAGCTGTCGCTACCGCGAAAAATGGAATCAGAGTCGCCACTAATATATTCATCCCATCGCGGGAAAGGAATATCAGAAACCTAACTCGAAACAAGGACAAGGTCTTTCGACCAGAGAACAGGGCACGGGAGTCGGTTACGCAAGGGGAAGGTGTTAGCACCCCTCACGCCCATCGTACTCGATGGTATCCACCTATGTTTGTTTCTATCTAAAGGGTGAATCTAATGTCTAAACCTAAATGCGAATGAATGCAAAAGAAATACGGGGAAAAGAAGGATTATTTACAAGTGTGCTCGCTTAGGCCCCGCGACCCAATGCCTACGTATCCCTTAAAAGGAATCAGAGCTACCGTAGTTCGGCTACATAATTTCCATTTGTTTTGTGTTTTTTAGTTGAACAGAGGTTAAGGTCACAATCCACGATGCTCGACCTTTGGAGACTTATACGCCTATTTTTGGAAAGGACTTAACTTGTTCTTAAGCAGAATGAACTTTGGTTTGTGTTTTTTATGTAACTACATGATGAACAAAACCCAATACAAGGTTTCGCACCACTTCGTCACTTTGTTTTAATTCGAGCCTTTATTAAGTGTTTTAAGTGTTTTTGGTTGAGTATTTTTTAAGGGGAATTTATTTGCGATTAGAATCACATAAAATGTATAATGATCGAGAAGCAGATTAGAGAATGAATCCCACACACTTCCATCCCATTATGTAATGATCGAGAAGCAGATTAGGGAATGAATCCCACTCACTTCTCTCCCATTAATTAATGTTTGAGAAACAGATTAGGTAATGAATCCCACTCATTTCTATCCCATTAAGTAGTGACCGAGAAACAAATTAGGGAATGAATCCCACTCATTTCTATGCCACTAAGTGATTGAGAAACAGATTAAGGAATGAATCCCACTCATTTCTCTATCACTTTCTTGATGTGATTCGCATCTTTATTTATTAGTGTTTTAAAGTTGAAAAAAAGAAAAAGAATGAACAAAGTGGAACTAACCTATTCTCTAATCTAAGTTATTCTAATCTAAGTCTAATGGCCCTAAGGTCAAGGATAACTATCCTAGCCTATCTCAATTCCTCTTAACAAAGAAGGAAGAGTCTAAGGGAACATGGCAAAAGAATGGAGTTACAACTCCAACAAGATAATAAGAGAGCCCTAGGGCAGTAGCAAACCAAGGAAATAAGTGTCCTAAATCAAACACAAAAGCATAATGGCATCACACGAAAATGTTCACAAGAAGTTACCAAAGTATCGCCTAAATCGTTACTTAACGATTAGCGAACAAACATCGAACAAACATCCATTAATCAAAACAAAAATGAAATGAAAACATGAACAAAGCTTAAAGTCAGTAGCTATTAGTTCACTTATATGTCCAAGACCTTATACCAATCTATGTTAGTCAATTAACTTGAAACAAACAAAGTTCTAACAAAACTATACAAAACTAGGTCAAAATTAGTTAATAGAATTCAAATTAGGAGTGAAGTTAGAAAGATGTAATCAAATGCTATGAGTCAGTAGCTAATGACCTCTAATAGGTGTCTAAACAATCATGGAATCAAGTCACAAAGTTTCATACAAAATTATAGGTCATTTGGACAAGTTATGATACAATCGCTAACTAAAAGCAAGTTATTTACAAGTAAGAAGGAAAAATCAAGTAAAATAAGAAAACATGACTTGAAAAATTCAAATCCAGGTCTTAAGACCTCTAAACATCCCTACTTATATGTACAAAAAGGAACCAACATTATTGCATGAATGCATTTCAATTTGAGGGCACAAACGCCACAATTACCTAGTAGAAACGCATGTTGATCGAGTTAAACGAAACTAACCAAATACCAATCAAAACAAAGAATTAGGAATTCATTTTTTACACACAATATCATGGATTAGTCTACAGTAACCATACCAAAATTGGTGATTAAATTCTATTCCTAAGGCATTTAACAAAATCAATTTGCAAAATCTATCAAAACCAAAAAGTAGAATGAACATATGTGAGGAAAAGATTTATTAAAAATAGTAGACTAATTTCTAAAAATCTACAAAAAAACCAAAATTATCTACACACATTATACTATCTAAAACACATTTTTATTCATTTTTTATTTTAATGAGAAAATGATTTATGAAACAAAAGTTGAAGGGAAAAAAATAGCAAAATAAAAGAAGTTAGAACCAGCAGGGGTGTAGTAGAAAAAGAGTTTGAACTGAAATCTAGCTACAAGGCGCCTGGGCCCAGAATGGGTGGTGCGGATAAAAATGGCGCTAAGGCCCAGTTAACATATTCATGGGTTAGTATAAGCAAGAGGATGGTAAGATCAGCAAAATGAGCACAAGCCCAATTATATTCCAGTTTCGTGGCCCAACACCAACATTCCACCATTTATCACCTTATTTTTCTTTCATTAATCCAGCATGTGTTATTAATATGTAACGCTATGGCTTCTAAAATGTTAATACATGACATGCAATAATAATAAGAACCAAAATCAATTGGTCAGTCTCACTTAAGTGGCTAAAAAACAAAATAGGACTCGGACCAATCACAGTAAGACAACGCCATTGCCAATGATTAAAATGGGGCTAAGATTAGCACAGAAATGGGAGCAAGAACCAGTACCAGTGCGCCACGTATGCAAACTGAAGAAAAAAAGAAGAAAAAGATTGTTCAAAACTCAGACGCCGGAGATACTCTCCGGTCGTCTTCTCCGGTGAGGGGCTACGGCGGAGCCACGCCTTTTTTTCCAGAAACGCGAAAAGCCTATGCCTTTCCACTCGAAATCTCGCGTAGATCACAGATCCGGTGTTAGATTTTCCTAATTCGCTCTCTATCATGCAAACCGATTGCAACAACTAAGCCCTAACATTCAATAGTTCCACTAATACACACAAAAGTGGTGCCAAAATAATCCTCATGATACAGAGATCTCAAATACGCAACTCATACATTCATACGAGAACCATATCACGCAAGCTGAATTCATGTTCAAAGAAAGCAAATTCATGCACAATATGCAACACATACGGCGAAGACATGGCGGTCTAATTGTCCTAACCCAATCCCTGATGACGGGTTCCAGGCCTATACATGCTTCTAAGTGCAAGGAATTCGAATACTTACTTGAAAGGTCTTTGAACCAAAGCCAAGAGAATGCTAGAATCTTCTTGCAGAGCGTATCCAGAAGATAAAGACGAGCTGCTCAGATTCTTGATTCCAAACCTTGAGAAATAAACTCAAGGTTCTTGTAGCTCTAGGGAGATGAAGTTTCGCTTCAGAAGAGTAATGATGATGCCATGATGATGATGATGATGTTTCGTTGAAGCTTGATGAGCAGTAGCAATGGAGAATCCTGAAGCTTTGTGGATGGTTGGTGAGTATGAGTGAGGGTAAGAGTTTGTTACAAAGTGTAACAAACTTTTCCGGGAAGAGAAAGTGAAGAGAATCGAAATGAGATAGGGAGAGAGAGAGAGAACCGAGAGAGTGAGCTTTTGAGAGAATGGGAGAGTAAAGTCTGAACTGAAAAAAAAAGAATGAGCCCCCCTGAAAATTGTGAAGTCCTTTGCTTATATAGTGTGTGTATTGTGTTATGGTGTGTGTTATTGTAGGGGATCATTTTCTCTAAACTTAGTGAACAAGTGTTCCATTTGGAGTAAGCTTTTATTTTCTCTTTCACGTGCAGCCAAAATTCATGGCCAGTTGGAGCAACGTGTATGCATGCGCAGCCTTGGAACGTAGCATCTTGTGACTAAAACCATGTATATAGAAATTCTGTTAAGAGTCAGCAATTTATGCAATTTCAAGTGCCTCACTTTAGGTGGTCATATCTTAGGACTCACTCATTCACATGCCAAGCCTTTGAGGTCAGTGCAAAGAGTAAAGATCAAAGAACAAGTTTGGTGTTAAGATGTTGTAAAGATGATGATTATAATTCTTTAGAGCTGCCATGAAACTTCACGATGCGCCACTGAAATTTTGCCTGTACGCGTAACACAGCTCTCGTCGGCCAAGCACAGTTCTCCAGGGCATGACTTTGGAGCCTCACATCTTGGTCCATGTACTACCAATGGCTTTGATTCTTATACTGTTTGAAAGAAGACCTGGCGTAGAGTGGTATAATGTTTAATTTGAGTCTAATGGACGCTTGTAATTCCTGAGAATCATCATTCAAATTGGCACGCCATATGCTTGAAGAAATGCCTCGCGCGTGCCTTAGATCCTTGCCCAACCATGCGCCATGAAATACCTTTGCATGATCACCACTTTGAGACCTCCTAATTCATTAATTACACATCCAACTAACATGGTTCTTGGCTCATTGTGTAGAGTTTGTGGAGGAGAGCACGCTTATATGTAATTTGAATTCATGAGGCGTGTATAATCATCTGGAATTGGCTTCAAAAACTGCACGCCATGTGTTTGAGAAAAGGCTTGCGCTGGGCGAGAAATCTGCCAGACAACGCAGCATGATTCAGTTTTAATCTTCAAACTTCCACGTCCCATAACTTGAAATCTAGACCTCAAATGAGAAAACTTACAACTACAAAGTTGTAGTATGCCAAGAATGGAAGAATGTTCCTGTTGACCTTGTCTTGAAATAGAGCTTTGATCCATGTGTAAAATGGGACTAAAGTTGACTGCTCCAACATTCTCAAACTTTCCAAAATTATTCTAAGTGTAGAACTTTCTCTTTATGGCAACTTCAATTTTCAACTAACTTTCCAATTTTGGCAATCTTTGACATTCTCTTGATTTTATTTATTTCTTTGACCGACTTTCCACCAAAAGTCAATATTTTACAATTGAATTTGACTTTGACCCAAGAGTCAACTTTTCCTGATTTTCTGATTCCAGACGACTTTCCCGATTAATCCTTTTCCGATCCAATTTCTAATCAGTCTTCAACTCAATGAGAATCAAATGAATACTTCCTCAATGCACCCATGATTTCATACTCAAAAATATTCTTCTGATTAAATGTTGACTGAAAAGTCAACAGGGTTGACTTTGGTCAAAACTCTAACTTGGAAAGCCTGATGAACTTGAGGATTGTATCTTTTAATCACAGCTTTGACTTGGAGAGAATGGAACCCTGATTTTAGGAGTATGCTGATGGAAATGATCCTCTATAGTCAGGCTTCAGATCCTTTCTTCTGAACCAAGGGGTTTCCTTAATAAGAGCTCTTCTGTCACTTTTCTTGAACATTAACTGTGATATGGATGAATGTAATGGATGAATGACTTATATGAGATATGCATATGAATGTGATATGAAAGCCGATTGGGTATAAATAAGTGGGCAAATTTTTGGGGTGCAACACTGAGGAATTCCAAAAGTGAACAAACTATCTCTTTGAGGGAGACTACCATCTGTTGACTTGCTTGGTGAGATCCTTGTGTACGAACTGTTGTTTCGAAAAAAAGTTTCTCCGGAACTTGCAGGGGAAACTTGAGTTCATGCCTAAATGACTTAGGCATTCACAGGATCAAAGCCTCATTCGGCTATGCAATTATGATGTAATGTATGCATGAATATTATGATAAAATGATAAAATGTAAAGTGAATGTGAATAGAATTGTCGCGGATGGAAAATCCTAAGATACGACTTGAATTCTTGTTGATCAGAAGATGTCCTCTTCTTGTAGTTCGACCTCTGTTGGGAATATCTGGTTATCAGTTGTCCGCTGTCCGAAATGAGTAATATGAATTGAAGTAAAGATCCGTCATCGGGAGAAGTTCGCAAAGCGACCTCATGGGGAAATTTTAATTCCCGGAGTCTCAACCGTTCTCGGAGCAACTGTTTGCATTCTTCCTATTGTTTGTGAACCTCAGAAAGAAATTTCACCTTTATTTTTGCAAGTAAATTCATTTTATTTTATGAAAACAATTGTTTCAAGAAAATGACTGTTTAAACTTAAAATGTATTTCAAGAAACTGAATAAGACTAGATTGCAAAGAAAAGCACAAGGCTCAAATTATTATATATGGAATGGTAATCAGCCAAATGCTTGATTCCATGGAGTATTTACAAAGTTGGAAATTGGTAATTTTCGGGAAAAGGGCTACGATGAAACGTGACGACCGTTATCTTTCCCTTCCACTCCGGGTTGCGCTGTATTCGTGCTTCGTAGAAGATGACCTACTGCTGATGAATACTCCGCTATGGATTTTGAATGATCAAGTTTGTCCTGGACACAGTTACTTGCCATATATCCCTAACTTTTGCGTAAACTACCCCTTTCGGGTTTTAAGTCTACCGGGATTGAAATTTTTTTTTATGTCTCTAACTTTTGCCTGAATCGCCCTTTCGGGTTTTCGATTCACCGAGACGCTCTTTTTTGCCTAAGTCGCTCTTTGCGAGTTTTCAACTTAGCGAGCTGTTCTTTTGTTTATTTAGGCGAAGTATTTCTTGACTGCATCGACATTCACAGGACGGATGAATTCTTCTCCGTCCATAGTCGTGAGTATTAAGGCTCCTCCTGAGAAAGCTTTCTTGACCACGTAGGGGCCGTCATAATTAGGAGTCCATTTCCCTCTCGAATCTGTGAGAAAAGATTGAATCTTTTTGAGTACAAGTTCGCCTTCTTTGATTGTGCGAGGTCGAACCTTTTTGTCGAAAGCTTTCTTCATTCTTTGTTGATATAGCTGTCCGTGGCATAAAGCTGTCATGCGCTTTTCTTCGATTAAGTTCAGTTCATCGAATCTGCTTTGACACCACTCGGCTTCTGTTAATTTTTCCTCCATCAAGACTCTCATTGATGGAATCTCAACCTCTATAGGTAGGATTGCCTCCATGCCATATACAAGGGAGAAAGGAGTTGCTCCGGTCGAAGTACATACTGATGTACGGTAACCATGAAGAGCATACGGGAGCATTTCATGCCAATCTTTGTAAGTGATGACCATCTTCTGAATGATTTTCTTGATGTTTTTGTTAGCTGCTTCTACAGCTCCATTCATTTTTGGTCTGTAAGGAGATGAGTTGTGATGCTCAATCTTGAATTCTTCACAAAGCTCCTTCATCATTTTGTTATTCAAATTTGACCCATTGTCAGTGATTATCTTGCTAGGAACGCCGTAGCGACAGATGATGTGATTCTTGATAAACCTGACGACAACTTGTCTTGTAACGTTTGCATATGAAGCTGCTTCAACCCATTTGGTGAAATAGTCTATGGCTACCAAGATGAAGCGATGTCCGTTGACGCTTTTGGTTCGATCATTCCAATCATGTCGATTCCCCACATGGAGAAAGGCCAAGGGGAAGAGAGTATGTTGAGAAGAGATGGTGGCACATGAATTTTATCGATGTAGATCTGACATTTGTGACACCTCTTTGCGTACTGGTAGCAATCTGACTCCATTGTCAGCCAATAATATCCTGCTCTTAGTATTTTCCTTGTCATGGTATGTCCATTGGTGTGAGTACCAAAGGAACCTTCATGTATTTCTCTCATGAGTATTTCTGCTTCTTTTCTGTCAACGCATCTGAGCAGAACCATGTCGAAGTTTCTCTTGTACAGAACATCTTCATTCAAGAAGAATCTACAAGCTAACTTTCTCAAAGTCTTTCTATATTTCTTTGACGCCCCGAGAGGGTACTCTTGCTTTTGAAGCAAGTTCTTGATGTCGTGATACCACGGTTTGTCGTCGATGATTGCTTCTACTGTGAACACATGAGCGGGCCTATCCAGGCGCATAACATCGATCCGAGGAATGTCATTCCAATGATTTATTCTAATCATGGAAGAGAGTGTGGCTAATGTATCAGCCAAATTGTTTTCTTCACGAGGAATGTGATGAAAATCTACTCTGTCGAAGAATGGTAACAATCTTCTCGCGTAGTCTTTGTAAGGAATTAGCCCTGGTTGGCGTGTTTCCCATTCTCCTTTGATTTGATTGATGACCAGAGTAGAATCTCCATATACATCCAAGTGTTTGATTCTTAAATCCATGGCTTCTTCGAGACCCATGATGCAAGCTTCATATTCGGCCTCATTGTTTGTGCATTTGAAAGTTAATCTGGCAGTAAATGGAATATGGGTACCCTTAGGTGTAACAATGATTGCCCCAATTCCTCGTCCATAAGCATTGACAGCTCCGTCAAAGATTAAGCCCCACTGGGATCCTATCTCAGTTCCTTCGTCTGGTAGTGGCTCGTCGTAATCTTTCATCTTGAGGTACATGACGTCCTCGTCCGGAAAGTCGAAACTGGTTGATTCATGACCATTGAGTGGGTGGTGAGCCAGGTGCTCAGCTAGAATGCTTCCTTTCACAGCTTTCTGTGCGTGATACTCAATGTCATATTCTGATAACAACATCTGCCAACGAGCAATTCTCCCAGTTAAAGCAGGCTTCTCAAAGATGTACTTGATCGGATCCATATGAGAGATTAAACAAGTAGTATGTCGAATCATGTACTGGCGGAGACGCTTGGCAGCCCAGGCCAAAGCACAACACGTCTTCTCGAGCATGGAGTAGGGGGATTCACAGTCAGTGAATTTCTTGCTCAGGTAGTAAATGGCATGCTCTTTTCTCTTTGTCTCGTCTTGCTCTCCAAGGACACAACCCATGGAGTCTTCTAAGACGGTTAAGTACATTATCAAAGGTCTTCCTTCCACTGGAGGAGACAAGATGGGTGGTTCGAGCAGATATTCCTTAATGCTGTCGAACGCTTTCTGACAATCGTCTGTCCAGACGCAACTTTGATTTTTCCGTAGAAGTTTGAAAATAGGAGCGCAAGTTGCAGTCATGAGATATATGAATCTCGAGATGTAATTCAGACGTCCAAGAAATCCTCTAACTTGTTTCTCGGTTCTGGGTGAAGGCATTTCTTGAATTGCCTTGACTTTGTCTGGATCTACTTCAATTCCTCGTTTGCTGACAATGAAACCAAGGAGTTTTCCTGAATAGACACCAAAGGTGCACTTGTTGGGGTTCAGGCGAAGCTGAAACTTCCGTAAGCGTTGAAATAACTTTGTCAGATTCTGTATGTGATCTTCTTCATTTTCTGATTTGGCAATCATGTCGTCCACATAGACTTCCACTTCTTTATGCATCATGTCGTGGAAAAGCGTAGTCATGGCCCTTTGATAAGTTGCCCCTGCGTTCTTTAGTCCAAAAGGCATAACACGGTAGCAGAACGTGCCCCAGGGGGTGATGAAAGCTGTTTTTTCCATGTCTTCAGGTGCCATTTTGATTTGGTTGTATCCTGAAAATCCGTCCATGAATGAGAAAACTTTGGATTTTGCTGTACTGTCTACCAACATATCAATAGGTGGTAAAGGAAAATCATCCTTAGGGCTAGCTTTGTTCAAATCTCTGTAGTCGACGCACATGCGGACTTTTCCGTCTTTCTTAGGAACGGGAACAATGTTAGCTAACCACTGAGGGTATTCTGAAGTGACGAGGAAACCTGCGTTGATCTGCTTTTGAACTTCCTCTTTGATTTTCATGGCCATCTCCGGATGAGTTCTTCTCAATTTTTGCTTGACCGGAGGGCATTCTGCTTTTAATGGCAAGTGATGCTCCACTATACTGGTATCCAACCCTGGCATATCTTGATAAGACCAAGCGAAGACATCTGAGAATTCTTTGAGCAGCTGTATCAAACTCTCTCTGATCTCTGAACTGAGCGAAGCTCCAATCTTAACCTCTTTTCTGTTTCCATCGGAACCAAGGTTAATGATCTCTAGAGGCTCATTGTATGGCTGAATGGCCTCTTCCTTTTGTTGAAGTAACCGTGAAATTTCCTTTGATATTTCTTCGTCTTCTTCTTCTTCTGCCTCGAATACAGGAAACTCAAAGCTTGGAGAAGTCATACGGTCGTTCGTTTCAACGGGGTATTTTATGATTAATCTGCATATGTGTGATAAGTTTTATTTAGACAACGAGGGAAGACTCGGTGTATGCAGTTAATGAAATATTTGATGTTTTTTAAGGGTGTTTTTTAGGATTACCAATTTCCGAAAAAAGAAAAGGGAAAACTAAACGAAGGAACAGAATGACATTTTTATTTATTGACAGTCATTTCTTGAAACAAAGACCCTGTAAAACAAAACTCTATTGCTTTGGGCGAAGCAAAGAGGGACATTTTCCTAAGAAATAGTAAAATGCAAAGCCCTATGAAACATCTCTTCACCCTGGGCTATGGTGAGAGGACAAAATAACGGTGAAAGTTCCTACTTAGGAGTGCGAACAACAGTTGAAACTTCAACAGCTGTCCAGTAGTGGCGAACCCCATTGTGCACTAAGTAATCTGGAACCTTAGGCTTAAGCTGGCCTGTGGTAGGTCTTGATTTACCAACCACTGTCTTTGCAACACTCAGACGATCTTCTTCTACTTCAGCAGACTGAGCGGTGTGAGCATACCCCTTTCCAAGTGGAGTATGTCGGACTTTCTTTTGAGGAAACTTCCAATCTTCTGAATGGAGAGACTCGTTGTCGGAGACACTTTCGAGATCATCCTCTTCTGTATTTTGGTCTTGCTCTTCTCCCAAGATGGCATTGACTAGATATGTGAACTCTAGATCCGTAGCCTTGGAAGGTGACTTGGGGATATAATCCTCAATGATGATTTCACCAGTCGATGATGATGAATAACAAGGGTTATACATCTCTTTTGGCTGAGAGAGGTACTCAAAATCACTGTTCCATCCAGTTGGAACAATATCTTCAAGAGAGATTCTTGAACTTTCAGGAGCGGAGTATTTCACCATGTAGTCGAATTTTCCGCTTGGTTCTCCTAATGTATCCCAAGTCTCTTCGGGGATAGGAGGAACTTCTTCTGATGAACCATGACTTCTGGTGGTGAAGCTGTCAGTAACTTCATCACTGCTTGGTTGAGTCTTACTTTCAGATCCTTTAGTCGGATAACAGCAAGGTGAATCAGACTCTGGTAGGGAGATGTATCCTGCTTTGTTAAGATAGGATAACCATTCCTCTTCATCGGTGTTTTCCGTACCGATGGTATTGACTGTTTGTTGAACAGGTTGAAGAAAACCTCCGCTGCGGAAAGTTTCTTGAATTGGAAGAACTACCTCAATTCATGGAATAGTCTTTGATGATGTTGGAAATAATCCAACTCCTGTTCTGTTCTTGTTGTTGGTAGGAATATTAATGTGCCCCCAACCACGGGTAGTGCCATCCTTTACAACTTGGATTGCATCTTTGTATGAAGAGATAGACGCTGCTTTCTCCTTTCCTTTGTCCAAGGAAAGTGCTTGGAATTTAGTTCCAACAACTTCTTTTGGTTCTATGTCGGAGAATGATGACAGGTTGCTGACGATCAGAGCTCGTTCTCCACATACGGTTACCAATTTGTCATTTCTTATGAACTTCAGTTTCTGATGAAGTGTTGAAGTAATTGCCCCAGCCTCATGAATCCATGGGCGACCTAGCAAACAACTGTATTGTGCTGGAATGTCCATAACTTGGAAAGTGATTTTGAACGTCTGAGGTCCAATAGTTATGGGAAGATCTACTTCTCCGAAAACTGACTTTCTTGATCCATCAAATGCTTTGACGATGACATGACTTTTTCTTAGAGGGTAATCTTCGAAAGATAATCTTGACAATGTTGATTTCGGCATGACGTTGAGAGAGGATCCATTGTCTATTAGGACTCCTGTGAGTGTATTACCCATGCAGCCAACTGAGATGTGAAGTGGAAGATTATGGTCCACTCCTTCTTCAGGAAGATCTTCGTCACAGAAACTTAGGCTAGTTCCCGCAGAGATGTTGGCAATGATGTTGTTGAATTGGCTTATTGTAACACTTGGTTCTACGAAAGCTTGTTCCAAAACTTTCTGTAGAGCTTCCCTAGGAGCTTCAGAACTCAATAGCAGGGAAAGAACAGAAATCCTAGACGGAGTATGTAGTAATTGGTCTACAATGTTGTATTCACTCCTCTGGATTAACTTCAAGATCTCATCATTTTCTTTCGCTTGAACAGCATTGGTCGGATGATTGTCTTGCCTATGTGGTACTTCCTCCGAAGGTTTCTCCACATTTTCTGTTGTTCTGTTGAAGACTCGTCCACTTCTGGTGACTCGACTAACATCAGCAATGTTGACAACAGACGGTAATGGTATTTCCTTACCATTTTCAATGAATGTAGCGTTATACTTGTATGGTATAGCCTTGCTGGACTCATACGGTACAGGACCTGGTAAGTAGATGACTAGTGGTGCAATTGCTGTCTTCCTGCTGTCGTACTTGACTTGCATTGGTTCAACTTGATTAATTTGAGGAGATACGGTAAAGACTTCATCATCTTCTCTATTGGCAAGAACAGTAATGGTTTTGTCATCCATCAGCTTTTGAATGTCGTTGCGAACACGCAAACATCCTTGTGAATTTCTTCGACAAATTCTGCATCTACTGTAAGCGTGGAAATCTGTTCCAAAGTAGGCAAGTCCATTTAAAGTTTTGTGGAACCTGACTACCGATCCTTCAAGATCTTCAACTTTGTAGATTTTGTATTCTCCTGGACATCCTTGAACCATGTTGATGTCATGTTCAGTCCTGACTCGGATATGTTGAATCCATCCTAAGTCCATTTGTTCTTGTAATGCAGCTTGAACTACGGCACATCCTTGATTATTCTTTGGACAAATATCACATGTGAAGTAGTTGTGAGGTGGTACATGACCGTACCCAGCTTGTTTAGCGTGCATCTTGACAAGGTTTTCCCCTATCTGACGAATGTCGTAGATTTGAATGACATTGGGGTGTTGATCTATCAGATTTACTGAAGCTTCTTTATGCTGCGGCAGAGGATTTGCTTGGACGTTTGGATTAGTATCTTTGAAGGATAGCATTCCGCTCTTCACTAATCGTTGGACGTCAATCTTGAAAGGGAAACAGTTCTCAATATTGTGACCTGGTGCCCCCTGATGATAGGTGTTGCACCCCAAAATTTGCCCACTTATTTATTCCCCATTTGGCCTTCATATTACATTCATGTGCATACCTCATATAGGCCATTCATCCATTACATTCATCTGTATCATGGTTACTATCCAGAATTGAGGAAAAAGAGCTTCTATGTAGGAGGTATCTTGGTTCAAAAGAGAAGGCTTGAAGTCTGGTTATATGGCCTCATTTCCATTGAAGTTCTCCTAAAATCAGGGTTTCATTCTCTCCGACTCAAAGCTCTAGTTAAAAGATACAAATCTCAAGTTAATCAGGTTTTGACCAAAGTCAACCTTGTTGACTTTTTGGTCAAAATTTAATCAGGAGGTGCTTTTGAATGTGAAATGTGGTTGTCCTGAAGAAATGTTCATTGAAGCTTCTTTGGTTGAAAACTGATTGAGAATCGGATTGAAAACTGATTAATCGGGAAGTTCATCTGGAATCGGAAGAATCGGGAAAAGTTGACTTTTTGGTCAAAATCAAGGTCAACTGTCAAATATTGACTTTTGGTGGAGAATCGGTCAAAGAAAGTCAACAAAATAAAATAAAATCAAGAAAATCAAGACTTTCCAAATTTGGAAGTTAGTTGAAAATGGAATTACCAAAATAGAAAGTTTAACACTTAGAAAAATTTTAAGAGATTTGGAAATGGTTGACCAGCTCACTTCAGGTCAATTTTACACAAACAAAGAGACTCCATTTTAAGACAAGCTCAACATCAAAAGTGTTCAAATCACAGCCCTCTACAAATTTGTAGTTGGAAGTTTTTCCATTTGAAGTTTAGATCAAGAGTTATAAAGGTTTGAAGATTGAAGAAATTCATTTGTGCAAGTCATGGGGCTGGGCAAGATTTCTAAGTCACGGGCAGCATTTTCACAAGCACGTGGCGTGCCATTTTGGAACTTGATTATAAGGAGCTACAAATATCTATTTGACCCAATCTCAGTATCAAAATACTCTCCTACATGCCCTCTATCCAAACAATTGAGTGTCATTGACTTTTGGTTAGTTTTTGGGAAGATACAAAGCCTTAAAGTCACACCCTCATCAAATCACCACTGCATGGCAAGCTGGGCCAGGTTCCTAGGGCATACGCATGCAATTCCACAAACACATGGCGTGCCGTTTTCAATTTAATTTTTAAAGACACACAGGCATATTGGGAATTCTAATCCAATTGCAACATGATCTCTTCCATGTCCTCTTTCATTAGATACAAGAATCAAGGCTTTTGACTAGCTGTAGAGCAAAAGAGGAAATCTCAAAGTCTCACACACGGATACGACATATAGGCAGGGCAAGAGTGGGGCGCGCGCATGAACACAAGGCAGTCATGCATTGTCATGTTTCATTGCATTTTTGAGGGGGATACAAGCCTTATTTCAAGAGATCATCAACACAAAACTTCTTCTACTCCGCGCCCTCTTTACAATGAGCCCAAAAGTGAATCAAATAATGAACCATGGTCTGAGATATTAGCATGTAAAGTGAGCATATTGGGAAATGTTTGACTACAAGGCATACATGAAAACTGGACAAGAAAATGATGCAGCATGGGTGATAAGATTCATCAGCATATTTCTTCATTAAGCCATGCACGGTTCTGAATTGCAAAAAGCGTGTATAAGAAGTACCACATGTGCTTATCCTTGTCCATTAAGTTTAGTGAAAAACTACTCTACATGCAACAACACCATGCACACTCACCTACACTATATAAATATCAAAGCTTCACACTTTCAAGGGGGACTTCATTTTTTTCTTTTTTCAGTTTTCAATTATCTTCTCTCCACTCTCTCTTCTCCCTTCTTGGTTCCCTCATCTCATCTTCAAGCTTCCACATCCAAGATCCTCCATTGATCTTCATCATCAATCACCTCAAGATTGCTTCACCACCACCATGACCGTTTCGACAAACTCTCACCATTATCTCTCATAACCACCAGGCAATAACCGCAGCGACCTTCGTCACTACCATAACCAAACCTCCGTCCAATTCCCAACCTTCATCAATCATCATTCTCATCTACCTCCAATCACCATCTACAAGTTCTCCTCGTATCAAGAGCCAGATTCTTCTCTCTCTTTCGACATCACGATCATCATCATCGTCTATACGCCTTCAACAGGATCTGACTCACGCGTGAGCATACATACAAACTCTGAGTTTATTTCTCAGAGGTTTGGGACCAATTCTGAGGCTCTTGGTCATCTTCACATCCAAGATTCGAGGGCGAGGAGATGAAGCCGATTTTTCTGAAGATTCTCATCCTAAGTTCGCCGCCAGGGAGAATAATCCATGTTAGGGTTTTGGCAATTGCCGCGGTTCAGATGATAGAGAGAGTTTTAGAGAAAACTAATGGCGAATTTGAAATCCCGACGAAATTCCGAGCGGGAAGGTGATCGCTTTCTTCATTTCTGGGCAAAGTCAAACATGAGCTCCGGCGAAGCAAAGCGGAGAAGGTGACCGGCGTAACAGTTCCGGCATTTGAGGCATTTCAAGTGTTTCCTTCAGGTGCGTACGTGGCATTCACTTATTGGCTCCATTCCCATGCAATTGCTATTTTGTCTTATCCATATGATTGAAGAATGACGTGTTTAATTGTGTTTGGCTCTTGATATTCGTTTTTGTATTTTATGACTTAAATTTCACTTGACCCATTGATGTATATATCCACATAATATTTTCATGCTACATTTTATTAGGACTATAGTCACATGTTGTAAATAAATAAACAAAGTGAATGCTGCATAAAAAAAAAGGGGAAAATGAAACAAGTAATGAGATGAAAGCTGGGCCGAGAATTTTGATTTGGGCTTTGGAACTTTCGTTTTCCACACCTCCCTTAGGATCAGGCCCAACGCGCCATAGCTTAGAATCAGTGCATTCTCTTTTTGCTTTCACACCCCTCTGGCTAGACAGATTTGATGTTTGTTTTAATTTTGTTTCCTCCATAACTTTGGTTCCATAAATCAGTTTTAGCTCAAACGAAAATCAATAAAAATATGTTTTAGATAGTTTTATGTATGTAGGTAATTGTGGTATTTTTTGTATATTTTTAGATTTTGTTCTTCTATTTTTGAAAAATCCTTTCCTTCAACATGTTCATTTTCTTTTTAAGTTTGTTATGTTTTGCAAATTAATTTGGTTAAATGCCTTAGGAATAGAATTTAATTGCCATTTTTTGTGTGATATCAGTAGACTCATATACCATATTGTGTGGGAAAAATAAAAGTTTAATTCTATGTTTTGGTTAGGTTTTCATTAGATTTTCTATACCCGATTTATGTGCGGTCCTAAACGGATAACCATGTGAATTTGACCTATAATTTTGTATGAAACTTTGTGACTTGATTCCATGATTGTTTAGACACCTATTAGAGGTCATTAGCTATTGACTTCCATCATTTGATTACATCTTTCTAACTTCACTCCTAATTTGAATTCTATTAACTAGTTTGGACCTAGTTTTGTATAGTTTTGTTAGAACTTTGTTTGTTTCAAGTTAATTGACTGACATAGATTGGTACAAGGTCTTGGACCTATAAATGAACTAATAGCTACTGACTTTAAGCTTTGTTCATGTTTTCATTTCATTTTTGTTTTGATTAATGGATGTTTGTTCGATGTTTGTTCGCTAATCGTTAAGTAACGATTTAGGCGATACTTTGGTAACTCTTTGTGAATATTTTCGTGTAGTGCCATATGGCTTTTGTGTTTGATTTAGGACACTTATTTCCTTGGTTTGCTACTGCCCTAGGGCTCTCTTCTCATCTTGTTGGAGTTGTAACTCCATTCTTTTGCCATGTTCCCTTAGACTCTTCCTTCTTTGTTAAGAGGAATTGAGATAGGTTAGGATAGTTATCCTTGACCTTAGGGCCATTAGACTTAGATTAGAATAACTTAGATTAGAGAATAGGTTAGTTCCCCTTTGTTCATTTCTTTTTCTTTTCAACTTTAAAACACTAATAAAATAAATATGCGAATCACATTAAGAAAGTGATAAAGAAATGAGTGGGATTCATTCCCTAATCTGTTTCTCAATCACTTAGTGACATAGAAATGAGTGGGATTCATTCCCTAATCTGCTTCTCGGTCACTACTTAATGGGAGAGAAATGAGTGGGATTCATTCCCTAATCTGTTTCTCAAACATTAGTTAATGGGATAGAAATGAGTGGGATTCATTCCCTAATCTGTTTCTTGAACATTATATAATGGGATAGAAGTGAGTGGGATTCATTCCCTAATCTGCTTCTCGATCATTATACATTTTATGTGATTCAAATCGCAAAGTAATTTCCCTTAAAAAATACCCAACCGAAAACATTTAAAACACTTAATAAAGGCTCAAATTAAAACAAAGTGACGAAGTGGTGCGAAACCTTGTATTGGGTTTTGTGCATCATGTAGTTACATAAAAAACACAAACCCAAGTTCATTCTTTTGCCTTGTTAGGCGCCTAAGAACAAGTTAAGTCCTTTCCAAAACTAGGCGTATAAGTCTCCAAAGGTCGAGCATCGTGGATTGTGACCTTAACCTCTGTTCAACTAAAAAACACAAAACAAATGGAAACTATGGAGCCGAACTACGGTCGTTCTGATTCCTGAAAAGGATACGTAGGCATTGGGTCGCGGGGCCTAAGCGAACACACTTGTAAATAATTCCTTCTTTTCCCCGTATTTCTTTTGCATTCATTCGCATTTAGGTTTTATACATTAGACACCCTTTAGATAGAAACAAACATAGGTGGATACCATCGAGTACGATGGGCGTGAGGGGTGCTAACACCTTCCCCTCGCGTAACCGACTCCCGTGCCCTGTTCTCTGGTTGAAAGACCTTGTTCTTGTTCTGAGTTAGGTTTTCTGATATTCCTTTCCCGCGATGGGATGAATATATTAGTGGCGACTCTGATTCCATTTTTCGCGGGTAGCGACAGCTGGCGACTCTGCTGGGGATGTCGCTAGACCTGTTGCTGGTCCATCCTTAGTGAGTCGATCCTAGCCTATCCGTTTGTTTGTTTATTTACTGGGTGTTTATTTGTTTTTATGTCTATACCTTGTATATATGTTTACATGTTTACTTTTCTGCTTGCATATCATGTTTATTTCTGTTTGCACATCATGCATATGGATTATATTCTGTGTTCCTTGGGGTCTTCTGTTCTGTTTTGCAGGTTGGGTGGGTTGTTCTATGAGGTAAAAGGCCCAATACCCAGGCCAGAGTTAACACATAGGATACCTAGGATAGAGTGGATAGTCATGACGCCAACAGAATGTCAGGTTCTGTTGATTGCGATCATGAGACCCACGACCAGTTGAGGTTCAAATGAGATACCGTTGTTGGCATGTATTTGCAACAATGATGGTGTTTCAGGAGAAATGTTAACGCTGGAGACCTTTTGACCTACCTTGACCTAGATTTACCTGTGAGTGGGGAGGGATATACATGACAGGTACCGTTGGTGACTATTCTATTCTGTTGGTGACTATTGGTTCTCCTGGTATTCAAAAGGGTGTCGGACCTTTGATCTCATGACATCTGACCTACATCAGTTATTCAGAGGATTGTATAATGGTTACTCGGATTATATGGACCCTGATCCCATGCTTTTGCATTGCATAAAATCATTACTTTATCCTTTTCATTTGTGGGGGATTCTAAAGTCTATTTCCAAAAAAAAAAAGAGGAAACGAAAAAAAGTAGAAAAGATGGAAAAGAAAAAAGGAAAAGATACTATATGCAAAAAAAAAAGGGAAAGTAAAAAAAAAAAGTTGATGAAAAGACTTTAGGATTCTCCATAAATGAAGCATGCATTCATACTATCATGCACTTCATGGTTCTATCAGAAGCTTATGGGGGCCCTTTCTACTCAAATTCAGACTTCAACAACAAAAGTGACTTCTCACTGCTACGTGCTCGAAAGTTAATAATGGAACAACTCCGTGAGGATTTGAACGAGATGAGGACAGAAATGGGGATTGACATGAATCGGTGTATGGAAGTTATTCAAGCCTTTTCGCTTTGACAAGAATTGAGACAAATTCCTAAAAGGCTAAATGTGAATGTTAATCTTACCTCAAGGGAAGTTCTTATGAATCAGAAGGGCCGAAATACTGTTAAGATTCCTATTCTTATTAAGGAGATTTCGCATCATGAGAACGGTCTGGGATTTGAAGTCTTCAGGTTCCTGATTATTGAAATAACAAAAAAGATTTCACCTCTTGAAGACAAGGTTGAAAGACATAAAAGATTGTGTCTCCGTTGATTTAGACACTGTTGGATTGTGTCTAGTGCTTGATGTCAAGAGCTGCAAAGGTCATTTATTCTCTCTCTGGATAGTTTGGACATGCAAGCAAAAGTGTTGTTCATCTCTTGTACATATGTGGAAGTTGCGTGGGGCTCCCGACCGAGGGATAAGCAAGACATATTCTTATCTTGAGCATTGCACCATTCGCATAGCTCGAATCCCTAAAGCATTATGAATTTTTGTGTGACTTCATCAGAATATTTCGCCATGTGATAATCAAGAGTGTTCTGCAGAAGCATTTCTCATTCTCAAGCTGTTATTTCATATCCTGGATCATCTCTTCTTGGAATTTTCTTCTCAGTGGCCTTTGCTCGTCAATCGAGAAAGAAAGAATATGAGAAATAAACCGATGTAATTTCAATACCTTGTGCTTAGTTATATCCCTGATTGATGGTATTTCAGTTGGTGTTGTGGGTCTTCTTTACCACATATAGCTCTCCTGAGCTTGATAATCATGCTAGCTTCTTACATTTTATGGTGGTGATTACTGTTCTAGCATCTATATTTGGGGCTCCCGACCGAGGGATAAGCAAGACATTGTCTATCTTGAGTATTGCATCATTTGCATTGCTCGAATCCCTAAAGTAAGGCAAAAATGCACCACTCTTGTACGCCTCTGTTGGAACATTCTTCTGGTAAGCAATCTAAAGTGTGTGGAAGGAACATATGATATGCTAAGAGGCTACCATGCTGGGGCACCTAGCCATTCAACTGAAGGTGGTAGGAGATTTAAAAGCATACGTCAAGTCCTCGTTGATTTCAGAATAACCGCATCCAATCAAGAGGTTTTATGCACCAATTGAAGTCTCGATGGGGTATCAAAACTGCAAAAAGCATCCAAGAGCAATAAGTCCATACGGAGTCAAGTCTCCTCAACAATGGCATTCATTTAAGTTCTTTATTGCATTCTCATCTTGTAACATTTCATTGTTTGTTTAAGCGTTTCTAGCATGTAAAAATTTGTTAATTTTCAAATGAAAATCATAATACATTGTTTATGTTCGTCTTGAAGTAATCCATTCGTTTTCACTAAAAAAAAGTGTTTTGGCATTTACGATACCAACTTTTACTAATTGCTTGCTTAGGCAACGAGCGGAGGGAGAATGATGATGATAAAAAATGCAAAATCCCTAATTGTGTGTTTTTGAATAAAACCCTACTGATGATGTATAGGCATTGTTTCAAATCCCCAAACACTGGAGATATAAGGGAGACAGACCCTCGTTAGCCCCTTTGAGCCTTGAAGTAGGAGTTTCTTTTCTAATCAGAAAAAACCCTTATTTTTTAACCCAGGGGCAGGGTAGTGTTCATTTAACTTGATCAAGTGCTCAAAACTCACAAATAATATGCATCTAAGGATACAATAATGGTTATCTTTCAAAAGGTTGAGGAAAGTAAGAACTGTGATGGTTATCCTTCACCTACCAAGAGGACAAAAGATGACGGTACCACAATGGTAATCCTTCATTAATCAAAGAATGAGGCAGTCGCAATCACTTCCATCGAATCAAAGACAACGCGAGGTCACACGACTTGGTCAAAAAAAAAAAAAGAAGAGAAAAATGAAAAAAAAAATGGAAAAAAGAAAGAAAAAAGGAAGAAAGAAAAATAGCAATAAAAAAGAAAAATAATGGTGAAAATAAAGCAAGAGCAAGGTCGTGTGACAATGAATCAAAAGAATAAAAGGTGAGCAACTGCCATGTCCGAAAAAAACTCATTGATTCCTCAACCATCTTAAAATTCCTTGTGAGGGATGAGCACTTATGTTGAGTTAATTGTGTTAGAACAAGATTTGTTCTGATCAATTATCTTAGTTTTGATGATAACAATAATAGGAATTTTGCTTAAGATAATATGGTACTCTAATCCAATGCAATTTCCTTTTCAGGAAATATATAAAGAGTATGCATAATTCAGCGCTCAGAAGCTTTGTCTCAAATGGTTCAGCATGCAACATCAGAACATGGTCTGGCAAGACATCAGAAGATGGTCGAAGCAGAATCAGAACATGGATCTATGGAAGCATCAGAAGAACAAGAGAACAGAAGCACTGAAGTTCTGATGGTATCACGCTCAGAAGCACTTCAAGGTCAGAAGATCAGAAGATGCTTTGCACCAAGCTGTTTGACTCTGATGATAATCAAACGTTGTATTTACAAACATCAGATCAGAAGAAAGTACAAGTGGCAGGCTACGCTGACTGACAAAAGGAACGTTAGAAGCTATTAAAGGCAACGTCAGTAGACACAGCGTGAACAAGGCTCGAGGTAGTTGACAAAAGCGTATAACATTAAATGCGATGCTGTACGGAACACGCAAAGCATTAAATGCACTCAACGGTCATCTTCTCAAACGCCTATATATATGAAGTTCTGATGAGAAGCAAGGTTAACGATTCTGGAACAAAACAACTCATATTAACTTGCTGAAACTCTGTTCAAATCAAAACTCAGAATCTTCATCTTCATAAAAGCTCACTACATTGCTGTTGTAATATATTAGTGAGATTAAGCTTAAACGTTAAGAGAAATATCACAGTTTGTGATTATAGCTTTTAAGAAGCATTGTAATACTCTTAGGAAGATTACATTAAGTTGTAAGTAACTAGAGTGATCGTGTTGATCAGAATACTCTAGGAAGTCTTAGCTTGTGTCTAAGCAGTTGTAATTAGAGTGATCACGTGGTGGTCAGGATACTCTAAGAAAGTCTTAGCTTGTGTCTAAGCAGTTGTTCCTGGAGTGATCAGGTTGTGATCAGGATACTCTAGAAGACTTAGTTGCGGACTAAGTGGAAAACCATTGTAATCCGTGCGATTAGTGGATTAAATCCTCAGTTGAGGTAAATCATCTCTGCGGGGGTGGACTGGAGTAGTTTAGTTAACAACGAACCAGGATAAAAATAACTGTGCAATTTATTTTTATCTGTCAAGTTTTAAAGCTACACTTATTCAAACCCCCCCCTTTCTAAGTGTTTTTCTATCCTTCAATTGGTATCAGAGCGCCGGTTCTAAGGTGCAAGCACTTAACCGTGTTTAGAAAAGATTCAGGAAGAGAAAAACGCTTCAGTTAAAAGATGGCTGGTGAATCTCAAGCAAATCCAACTCCATCTACATCTGGCTCTGCTGAGCAATACAACGGTAACAATGGTTATACTAGACCACCAGTATTTGATGGTGAAAACTTTGAATACTGGAAAGATAAACTGGAAAGTTACTTTCTTGGTCTAGATGGTGATCTATGGGATCTTCTGATGGATGGTTACAAACATCCAGTAAATGCCAGAGGCGTAAAGCTAACAAGGCAAGAAATGAGCGATGATCAGAAGAAGCTTTTCAGGAATCATCATAAATGCAGAACTGTTTTGCTGAATGCTATCTCTCATGCTGAGTATGAGAAGATATCTAACAGGGAAACGGCCTATGACATATATGAGTCCTTGAAAATGACTCATGAAGGAAACGCTCAAGTCAAGGAGACCAAAGCTCTTGCACTAATCCAGAAGTATGAAGCCTTCAAGATGGAGGATGATGAAGACATTGAAAAGATGTTTTCAAGATTTCAAACTTTGACTGCTGGATTGAGAGTTCTCGACAAAGGCTACACCAAGGCTGATCATGTAAAGAAGATCATCAGAAGTTTGCCCAGAAGATGGGGCCCAATGGTGACTGCATTCAAGATTGCCAAGAATCTGAATGAAGTCTCTTTGGAAGAGCTTATCAGTGCCTTGAGAAGCCATGAAATTGAGCTGGATGCAAACGAGCCTCAGAAGAAAGGTAAGTCTATTGCATTAAAATCTAATGTTAAAAAATGCACTAACGCTTTTCAGGCTAGAGAAGAAGATCCTGAAGAATCAGAATCTGAAGAAGAAGATGAACTGTCCTTGATCTCCAGAAGGCTAAATCAACTCTGGAAGAACAAGCAAAGGAAGTTCAGAGGCGTCATAAGTTCAAAGAAATTTGAACGTGGAGAATCTTCTGATGACAGAAGATCTGACAAGAAGAAGGCTGTCTGCTATGAGTGCAATGAGCCTGGACATTACAAGAATGAGTGTCCGAATCTTCATAAGGAGAATCCCAAGAAGAAGTTTCATAAGAAGAAAGGTCTTATGGCAACCTGGGATGAGTCAGAAGATGATTCAGACTCTGAAGATGAGCAGGCTAACTGTGCGCTGATGGCGACAGAAGATGACGGGTCAGAATCTACATCAGAATCAGATTCTGAAGAGGTATTTTCTGAACTATCTAGAAAAGAGTTAGTTTCCAGTCTAACAGAACTTCTGGAACTCAAAGCTCATCTTAGCATCAAATACAAAAAGCTGAAGAAGCAATTTGAATTTGAAACTAAGAAGCTGGAATTGGAAAATTCTGAACTAAAGGAAAAAGTTTTAAATTTATCCAAAAACAGTGGATCTCCTTCTGAAACAGAAAAAGCCATTCCTAGCATGAATCATATTCTGAAAGAATATGACTTGAGCTTCAGAAAATTTTTATCTAGAAGCATAGGCAGAAGTCAACTTGCTTATATGATATATGCTGTGTCTGGAAACAAAAGAGTCGGCATTGGTTTTGAGGGTGAAACCCCATACAAACTTGAACCTGTTGATGAAATGAAATTCACATACAAGCCATTGTATGATCAGTTCAAGTATGGCCACTCCCATGATATTAGGCACACATCACATGCACAAAGCTTTCACGTTACACACACTAAGAAGCATGTGACACAACCTAGGAAATATCATGAAACTCACATTAAGAATTATCATGCTGTTCCTCCTATTGCTTACAATGTTAAACCCAAGTTCAATCAGAACTTGAGAAAAACTAACAAGAAAGGACCCAAGAAAATGTGGGTACCTAAGGATAAGATTATTCCTATTGCAGATATCCTTGGCTGCAAAAAGGACAAAGCACAACATGTCATGGTACCTGGACTCTGGATGCTCACGACACATGACAGGAAGAAGGTCTATGTTCCAAGACCTGGTGCTTAAGTCTGGAGGAGAAGTCAAGTTTGGAGGAGATCAGAAGGGCAAGATAATTGGCTCTGGAACTATAAAGTCTGGTAACTCTCCTTCCATTTCAAATGTACTTCTTGTAGAAGGATTAACACATAACCTCTTATCTATCAGTCAATTGAGTGACAATGGTTATGATATAATCTTTAATCAAAAGTCTTGCAAGGCTGTAAATCAGAAGGATGGCTCAATCCTATTTACTGGCAAGAGGAAGAACAACATTTATAAGACAGATCTGCAAGATCTTATGAGTCAGAAGGTGACTTGTCTTATGTCTGTTTCTAAAGAGCAGTGGGTCTGGCACAGAAGATTAGGTCATGCTAGTTTGAGAAAGATCTCTCAGATTAACAAACTGGATCTGGTCAGAGGACTCCCTAATCTGAAATTCAAATTAGATGCTCTTTGTGAAGCATGTCAGAAGGGCAAGTTCTCCAAACCTGCATTCAAGTCCAAGAATGTTGTTTCTACCTCAAGACCATTAGAACTCTTGCACATTGATCTGTTTGGCCCTGTCAAAACAGCATCTGTCAGAGGGAAGAAATATGGATTAGTCATCGTAGATGATTATAGCCGCTGGACTTGTGTAAAATTCTTGAAACACAAGGATGAGACTCATTCAGTGTTCTTTGATTTCTGCATTCAGATTCAATCTGAAAAAGAGTGTAAAATCATAAAGGTTAGAAGTGATCATGGTGGTGAATTTGAGAATAGATCCTTTGAAGAATTCTTCAAAGAAAATGGTATTGCCCATGATTTCTCTTGTCCTAGAACTCCACAGCAAAATGGAGTTGTAGAACGAAAGAATAGGACTCTGCAAGAAATGGCCAGAACCATGATCAATGAAACCAATATGGCTAAGCATTTCTGGGCAGAAGCAATAAACACTGCATGCTATATTCAGAATAGAATCTCTATCAGACCTATTCTAAATAAGACTCCTTATGAATTGTGGAAGAATAGAAAGCCCAACATTTCATATTTCCATCCTTTTGGATGTGTATGCTTTATTCTGAACACTAAAGATCATCTTGGTAAGTTTGATTCCAAAGCACAAAAATGTTTCCTTCTTGGATATTCTGAACGCTCAAAAGGCTACAGAGTATACAATACTGAAACATTGATTGTAGAAGAATCAATCAATATCAGGTTTGATGATAAGCTTGGTTCTGAAAAACCAAAGCAGTTTGATAATTTTGCAGATTGTGATATTGATATATCAGAAGTTGCTGAGCCAAGAAGCAACGCATCAGAAGCAGAGCTTCTCAGAAGCAAAGAATCTGAAGATCAAGTATCAGCTTCTCTGGAGGATATAAGCATTTCTGAAGAACCATCTGTCAGAAGATCATCCAGACTCATCTCTGGTCATTCAGAAGATGTCATTCTTGGAAAGAAGGATGACCCAATCAGAACAAGAGCATTCCTTAAGAACAATGCAGATTGTCAATTAGGTCTTGTATCTTTGATCGAGCCAACTTCTGTTGATCATGCTCTAGAAGATCCAGACTGGATAATTGCTATGCAAGAAGAACTGAATCAGTTTACAAGGAATGATGTTTGGGATCTTGTTCCTAGACCAGATGGATTCAATATAATTGGTACAAAGTGGGTCTTCAGAAACAAGCTCAGTGAGAAAGGTGAAGTGGTAAGGAACAAAGCCAGACTGGTGGCTCAGGGTTATAGTCAGCAAGAAGGGATTGACTATACAGAAACCTTTGCACCAATGGCCAGGTTAGAATCTATTCGTCTATTAATTTCATTTGCCACTCAACATAACATCACTCTCTATCAGATGGATGTTAAGAGTGCCTTCTTAAATGGTTATATAGATGAAGAAGTTTATGTCCATCAACCTCCTGGTTTTGAAGACTCTATGTCTCCTAATCATGTTTTTAAACTTAAGAAATCATTGTATGGATTGAAACAGGCTCCCAGAGCTTGGTATGAACGCTTAAGTTCTTTCCTTCTGGATAATGGTTTCACTAGAGGAAAAGTGGACACTACTCTCTTTTGTAAAACCTTTAAAAGGGATATTTTAATTTGTCAAATATATGTAGATGATATTATTTTTGGAACATCTAATGCTACACTTGGAAAGGAGTTTGCTGAGTCTATGCAGGCTGAGTTTGAAATGAGCATGATGGGAGAACTCAAGTATTTCCTTGGAATACAAATAAATCAAACATCAGAAGGAACGTATGTTCACCAAACCAAGTATGTGAAGGAACTTCTGAAGAAGTTTAATCTTCTAGACTGCAAAGAAGCCAAAACTCCTATGCATCCAACATGCATCCTAGGTAAGGATGAGGTAAGTAAGAAGGTAGATCAGAAGTTATACAGGGGTATGATTGGATCTCTTCTATATCTGACTGCTTCTAGACCTGACATTCTGTTCAGTGTTTGTTTGTGTGCTAGATTCCAATCAGATCCTAGAGAATCTCATTTAACTGCTGTTAAGAGAATTCTAAGGTATCTGAAAGGTACTACTAATGTTGGCTTAGTTTACAGAAAATCTAAAGAATACAACTTAGTAGGATTCTGCGATGCTGACTATGCTGGAGACAGAATTGAAAGAAAAAGTACTTCAGGAAGTTGCCAATTTCTTGGAAGTCATTTGATCTCCTGGTATAGCAAGAAGCAAGCAACTATTGCTCTATCAACGACAGAAGCAGAATATGTCGCTGCTGCTGGTTGCAGTACACAGATGCTCTGGATGAAGAGTCAGCTGGAAGATTATCAGATATTTGAGAGTAACATTCCTATATTCTGTGATAATACTTCTGCCATATGTTTATCTAAGAATCCTATTCTTCATTCAAAAGCTAAACATATCGAGATTAAACATCATTTCATAAGGGACTATGTTCAGAAGGGTGTTCTATCTTTAAACTTTGTGGATACAGACCATCAATGGGCTGATATCTTTACAAAACCCCTGGCTGAAGATAGGTTTAAAAATGCTATTCATCATTTTTTTTTAAAACGCTTCTCCTTTCCTCTTACTTTTTCTCTATTGCACTCTTTCATTTTTTTTCTATTTAAATCCTCTGTTCCTGCATTCCTCTCTTGTAATTCTTTTTTGATTATCAATGAAAACTTTCCTTGTTTTTTACATTCCAATGATTTTATTTGTCGTCTTATACATCTGAATCTTTTAGAATATTCTTTTTGATGTTATGACAAAAAGGGGGAGAAGATAAATGATAAATGATTTGATTAATCTATCAGTTGATCAGTTGCTGGGTAAAACTCCCACACATTTACTAACAAGAACTGCAAGTTCTATATGGTTTAAGTGTGTTGCAGGTATAAAGAAGTGAAGAAAATCTTCAAAGCAAACACAAGAAGCAAAACCATAAGAAGCGTTATTCTGTAAAAAGAATAAGCTTATGGAAACTGAAGCAAGCTGAGTGCTGTCAAGCTTCAGAATCAGAAGCACTGAGAATAGAATTTGATCCAAAATTTGTCTATTTGCTTTGACAAAATTCTATTTGCTCTGATACATTTTATGTTCTGACTCGTTCATGCTGACTTTTGTCGTTTAGTTTTTGTTCTGTAACATTTCAGGATGTAGAGATGCTCTGATGATGCTCTGGTACATTCAACAATGTTCTGATACAAATCTAGCATGAAGTAATGTTGGAAGAAATTCAAAGCTCTGAAGCTATCCGAGGGAAGCAGAAATCAGAAGCTGTGAATGTTCTAAAGATCCAGAAAACTCAAGTTTTGAAGCTGTCCTAAATGGAAGCAGAAATCAGAAGCTGTGAATGTTCTGAAGATCAAAGAAATTCAAGTTCTGAAGCTGTCCTAGATGGAAGCAGGAATCAGAAGCTGGGAATATTCTGAAGATCAAAGAAATTCAAGTTCTGAAGCTGTCCTGAATGGAAGCAGGAATCAGAAGCTGTGAGTGCTCTAGGGATCTAAAGAAATTCAAGTTCTGAAGCTGTCCAATGGAAGCAGAAGTCAGAAGCTATGAATTCTCTGAAGACAGAAGCTTATGTGATCGTCTCTACCGAAATAATCAGGGAAGTCTTTTATTAAAGTTCTTCGAGTATTTATTTCAGGGGGAGATTATTTATCTCAGGGGGAGATTGTTAATCTCAGGGGGAGACATATTCACATGCTTATGCTATAGCTGTGTAATTTGTCTTTTGCCGTCTATTCTTTCTGATCGCAAATTCATATCATTTATATATGTTTTTGTCATCATCAAAAAGGGGGAGATTGTTAGAACAAGATTTGTTCTGATCAATTATCTTAGTTTTGATGATAACAATAATAGGAATTTTGCTTAAGATAATATGGTACTCTAATCCAATGCAATTTCCTTTTCAGGAAATATATAAAGAGTATGCATAATTCAGCGCTCAGAAGCTTTGTCTCAAATGGTTCAGCATGCAACATCAGAACATGGTCTGGCAAGACATCAGAAGATGGTCAAAGCAGAATCAGAACATGGATCTATGGAAGCATCAGAAGAACAAGAGAACAGAAGCACTGAAGTTCTGATGGTATCACGCTCAGAAGCACTTCAAGGTTAGAAGATCAGAAGATGCTTTGCACCAAGCTGTTTGACTCTGATGATAATCAAACGTTGTATTTACAAACATCAGATCAGAAGAAAGTACAAGTGGCAGGCTACGCTGACTGACAAAAGGAACGTTAGAAGCTATTAAAGGCAACGTCAGTAGACACAGCGTGAACAAGGCTCGAGGTAGTTGACAAAAG
Organism: Vicia villosa; assembly: GCF_029867415.1. NCBI lineage: Eukaryota > Viridiplantae > Streptophyta > Magnoliopsida > Fabales > Fabaceae > Vicia > Vicia villosa. The sequence goes on along the minus strand of NC_081180.1, from coordinate 140,592,967 downwards.
CGTATAACATTAAATGCGATGCTGTACGGAACACGCAAAGCATTAAATGCACTCAACGGTCATCTTCTCAAACGCCTATATATATGAAGTTCTGATGAGAAGCAAGGTTAACGATTCTGGAACAAAACAACTCATATTAACTTGCTGAAACTCTGTTCAAATCAAAACTCAGAATCTTCATCTTCATCAAAGCTCACTACATTGCTGTTGTAATATATTAGTGAGATTAAGCTTAAACGTTAAGAGAAATATCACAGTTTGTGATTATAGCTTTTAAGAAGCATTGTAATACTCTTAGGAAGATTACATTAAGTTGTAAGTAACTAGAGTGATCGTGTTGATCAGAATACTCTAGGAAGTCTTAGCTTGTGTCTAAGCAGTTGTAATTAGAGTGATCACGTGGTGGTCAGGATACTCTAAGAAAGTCTTAGCTTGTGTCTAAGCAGTTGTTCCTGGAGTGATCAGGTTGTGATCAGGATACTCTAGAAGACTTAGTTGCGGACTAAGTGGAAAACCATTGTAATCCGTGCGATTAGTGGATTAAATCCTCAGTTGAGGTAAATCATCTCTGCGGGGGTGGACTGGAGTAGTTTAGTTAACAACGAACCAGGATAAAAATAACTGTGCAATTTATTTTTATCTGTCAAGTTTTAAAGCTACACTTATTCAAACCCCCCCCCCTTTCTAAGTGTTTTTCTATCCTTCAAATTGAACTTAGGAGTGGAGAACATCACGAAGGGGGTGGGCACCAAATAACATTGAGCCTAAAAATCCTTTGTTTTCTGAAAACCATGAACCTGACCAAGTTACAACCCTTAAAAGTCCTAATTGAAGCAGGGTTTATTTCGAAGACGCACTCCGATGAGATAGCGTTTAACTGACTCTCAATGAAGCGTAACACATATATGTTGGTATTGTATGCCCATTTTACATTTCATTCACAAGAGGTGGCCACCTCATTGCATAAAAAGTTTTTAAACTTCAAGACTAGCATAGGCTTTGCATTAGATTTATCATTCTTAGAATTAACATTCTTTTGCATACAAAACATTTGCTTAAACATCAAGGAAGTTTCTATGATGAGAATCCATGAAGAGATTGATCATGTCAGAGTAAAAGAGACTTGAAAACTCCGTAGAGTAAAAAGAAATCATTCCAGAGACTAATATATCAAGGGGCATGTTGCCTGAAGACTCCATTGAGCATAATCAGTTTATACCTTCTTTGATTGACTACCCTGAGGGGAGAAGTTCGAGTACTCGGTGGAGTAGATGCATTTCGATTAAGTACCCCGAGGGGAAGAGTTTGAAGACTCCATTAAGCATGATAAAGGTGCTTCCACAGTTTGGTTGACTTCGAAGAAAGTAGACTTGAGGATCATGATAAGATGTACATAATCAGGGGTAGTCACGACGAGGAATCTCTCTCGTGAGTTCATCCTATCTGGGGCAAGCAAGTCAAGGTTTGACATCTCAAATTCGACCAATCAGGGTTAATCAAGTCGAGGAACCTCTCTCTTGATTTCAATCAATCTGAAGTAGTGACGTCGAGGAATCTCTCAAGCTCACTCAATCTGGGGCAGTTACGCCGAGATTCGACAAATCTCTTCAAGGGCCCGTTGATAAAGAAGGACCATTTTAAATAATTGAATATGCTGGGGCAGAATTATCTTAATTAATTGTGGTGTAAGGATCCTTTCGAGGCAAATGTCTTTGTAAATCAGGTATCTTCATGAGTCAGGCGGCCTGGGGCATGATCTTTCTGGTTCGTATTGAAGAAACCATCATTCACTGGTAAAGTGCATTTGACCCTCACATAATGGAGAAGTATCATAATGCTTTCCCCAGCAAGTTACTCTCTCCCCAAGCATAGGAGTTTATTTCTCCTGGGATTTGGTTCCATTCTTTAAGTATAGGAGTTTATTTCTCCTCGGAGTTGTTCCAATTCTCCCAACCGTGGTTCCTTATCTGGATTTCTAATCCCCACCATGGTGAATTGAGGGAATCTCCTCAAACTAAAAATTATTCAAGCAATGGCACATGGTGAAAAGTCAGAAATTATTCTTCAAGCCAACAATCATAAGTATATCTTGCAAGTCAAAGTCCAATGTCTATTGGCACCCCCACAGAGTTCTTAACACTAAGGGGATTCTCCCTGGTGTTTACCTCTCCTGAGGTCAGAGACAAAGCTCGATCTACAAGTCAGCGGAATATTCTCTAAAGGGCCCTCGTCATCTCTGCATATAATAACCATTGCATTCGTATTGCATCCACAAAAAGCGTAGCATTTCCATAAATATAGAGCATTACGCCATGAAAAAATCAAGCATGCATCAATACATAAGCCAAGTTGGTATGTGCTCTAAAGGCACAAGATGATATATTCCCAGAAGAAGTCTTGTCCTCCTCCTCCAAGGTGGATTGGATACAAAGTTAGTCCTCATTAAGATCATGTTTCATTGGTCAGTTTTCCACTTGCCCTCTTCTTCAAGTCTAACTAAGGTTAGCACCCTTTTTTTTTCTAAAGTCTAACTACGGTTAGCACCCTTTTTTTTCTAAAGTCTAACTACGGTTAGCACCTCCTTTTTCTAAAGTCTAACTAAGGTTAGCACCTCCTTTTTCTAAAGTCTAACTAAGGTTAGTACCTTCTTTTTCTAAAGCCTAGCTACGGTTAGCACCCTCTTTTCAAAGTCTAACTAAGGTTAGCAATTTGGTAGAGTCGTCTAAGGATGGTTCTTCCTTGTGGAGTCACGCTACGGTTGTGTCCTCTCTTTTCAAAGTCTAACTAAGGTTAGCAATCTTTTCCAAAGTCTAACTAAGGTTAGCAACATCCTTTTCAAAGTCTAACTAAGGTTAGCAATATTTTTCAAAGTCTAACTAAGGTTAGCAATTTGGTAGAGTCGTCTACGGATGGTTTCTTCCTTGTGGAGTCACGCTACGGTTGTGTCTCTCTTTGAAGTCTAACTGAGGTTAGCAATTTGGTAAGATTCCCCTTCGGTTGGTTTCTTCCTTTTGGAGTCGTCCTTCGGCTACGTCTCCTTGTTCAAGTCTAACTGAGGTTAGCAAACTAGGATCGGTTTCCCCTTCGGCTGGTTACATCCTTTATCGAGTCACCCTTCGGCTGTGTCTCTTTTTGAAGTCTAACCGAGGTTAGCAAACTAGGATCGGTTTCCCCTTCGGCTGTTTACATCCTTTATCGAGTCACCCTTCGGCTGTGTCTCTTTTTGAAGTCTAACTGAGGTTAGCAAACTAGGATCGGATTCCCCTTCGGCTGGTTTCATCCTTTATCGAGTCACCCTTCGGCTGTGTCTCTTTTTGAAGTCTAACTGAGGTTAGCAACCTGTTTAAGGTCCACCTTCGGCTGGTATCCTTTGATAACAGTCAACACTCTTTGATTTACCGCAGAATGCAAATTTTGATGGTACTTTCGGGTATTCAATCCACTTACACCTCTCATGTCCGGAACTTGTATCGTTTGTACATTCAGGTCTAAGAAGATTGAATAGGGGCAGCTGTTGCACCCCAAAATTTGCCCATTTATTTATATCCAATTGGCTTTCATATCACATTCATGTACATACCGCATGTAGGCTGTTGCACCCCAAAATTTGCCCATTTATTTATATCCAATTGGCTTTCATATCACATTCATGTACATACCGCATGTAGGTCATTCATCTAACACATTCATCCATATCACAGTTACTGCTCAAGAAAATTGACAAAAAGAGGCCGAGGTTGGGGAAATTCTTGGTTAAGAAGAATCAGATCTGAGGCCTTATTGAAGAGGATCATCTCCATTGGCATACTCCTAAAATCAGGGTTTCATTCTCTCCGAGTCAAAGCTCTGGTTAAAAGATACAAATTGCAGGTTCATCAGGGCTTTCAGATCAGGGTTAAACAATTTTTTTACATGCTAGCAATGCTTAAACAAACAATGAAATGTTACAAAATGAGAATGCAATAAAGAACTTATGAATGCCATTGTTGAGGAGACTTGACTCCGTATGGACTTATTGCTCTCGAATGCCTTTTGCAGTTTCGATACCCCATTGAGACTTCCATTTGTGCATAAACCTCTTGGAGTGAACGTGATTGTTTTGAAATCAACGAGGACTTGAATTCTTCCTTTGAATGTCCTACCACCTTCAGTTGAATAGCTAGGTGCCCCAGCATGGTAGCCACTTAGTATTATCATATGTTCCTTCTACACACTTTAGGTTAATTCTCAGAAGAACATTCCAACAAAGGCGTACAAGAGTGGTGCATTTTTGCCTTACTTTAGGGATTCGAGCAATGCAAATGATGCAATACTCAAGATAAGAATACGTCTTGCTTATCCCTCGGTCGGGGGCCCCAAATATAGATGCTAGAACAGTAACCACCATCATGACTGAAAGAATATTGCATTATCATCGAACTCAAGAGGACTATCTGTGGTGAGGAAGACCCAAAACACCAACTGAAATGCCAACAATCAGGGATATAACTAAGCACAAGGTATTGAAATTACATCGGTTCATTTCTCATATTCTTTCTTTCTTTATTGACGACCAAAGGCCACTGAGAAGAAAATTCCGGGAAGAGATGACACATGATATGAAGCAAAAGCTTGAGAATGAGAAATGCCTCTACAAAACACTCTTGATTATCACATGGCAACATATTCTGACGAAGTCATAAGAATTTATAGTGCTTTAAGGGATTCGAGCAATGCAAATGGTGCAGTGCTCAAGACCAGAATACGTCTTGCTTATCCCTCGGTCGGGAGCCCCATGCAACTTCCACATATGTACAAGAGATGATTACCACTTTGGCTTCAATATCCAAACCATTTGGAGTGAGAGTAAGTCACCCTTGCATTTTTTTGACATCAGGCGCTAGGCACAAACCAACAATATCTAAATCGGTGGAGTCACGACTTTTTATGGCTTCCAAACTTTCCTCCAAGAGGTGAAACCTTTTTTCTTATTTTCAGTACTCGGAAACTTGAAGACTTCAATGATGTGAACTCTCCTTACCAAGAATAGAAATCTCAACATTAAACAATTTTTATTCATAAGTCCTTCTCATGGGGTGAGATTAACATTCGCATTTGGCCTCTAAGGAACCTGTCTCAATTCTTCTTGTCAAAGAGAAAAGGCTTGAATAACCTCCATACCCTGATTCATGTTAATCCCCATTTCTGTTCTCATCTCAGTCAGAAACCTCACGGAGTTGTTCCACTATTAAGTTTCAAGCACGTAGCGGTGAGAAGTCAATTTGTTGTTGAAGTCAGAATTTGAATGGAAAGGGCCCTCATAAGCTTCTGAGAGAACTATGAAATGAATGATAGTATGAATGCATGTTTCATTTCTAAGGGATCCTAAAGTCTTTTCATCAACTTTTGTTTCTCTTCTATTCTTTTTTTTTCGCATATAATATCTTTTCTTTTGCTCTTTTCCATCTTTTCTACTTTTTTTCGTTTCCCCCTTTTTTTGGAAGTAGACTTTAGAATCCCCCACAAATGAAGTGAATAAAGTGATAATGTTATGCAATGCAAAAGCATGGGATCAAGGTCCATATAATCTTGGTAACCACTGTACAATCCTCTGAATAACTGATGTAAAACCTCGGTAAGTCAAATGTCATGAGATCAAAGGTTCGACACCTTTTTGAATACCAGGAGAACCAATAGTCACCAACAGAATAGAATAGTCACCAACGGTACCTGTCATGTATATCCCACCCCACTCACAGGTGAATCTAGGTCAGGGTAGGTCAAAAGGTCTCCAGCGTTATCAGTTCTCCTGAAACACCATCATTGTCGCAAATACATGCCAACAACGGTATCTCATTTGAACCTCGACTGGTCGTGGGTCTCATGATCGCAATCAACAGAACCTGACATTCTGTTGGCGTCATGACTATCCACTCTATCCTAGGTATCCTATGTGTCACTCTGGCCTGGGTATTGGGCCTTTTACCTCATAGAACATCCCACCCAACCTGCAAAACAGAACAGAAGACCCCAAGGAACACAAAATATAATCCATATGCATGATGTGCAAGCAGAAATAAACATGATATGCAAGCTTAAAATAAACAGGACATGCGAAACATAAAATGAATACATAAAATAAATAAATGCACGTATAGACAAAACATAGCACACCCAGTAAATAAACAAACAAACGGATAGGCTAGGATCGACTCACTAAGGATGGACCAGCAACAGGTCTAGCGACATCCCCAGCAGAGTCGCCAGCTGTCGCTACCGCGAAAAATGGAATCAGAGTCGCCACTAATATATTCATCCCATCGCGGGAAAGGAATATCAGAAAACCTAACTCAGAACAAGAACAAGGTCTTTCGACCAGAGAACAGGGCACGGGAGTCGGTTACGCGAGGGGAAGGTGTTAGCACCCCTCACGCCCATCGTACTCGATGGTATCCACCTATGTTTGTTTCTATCTAAAGGGTGTCTAATGTCTAAAACCTAAATGCGAATGAATGCAAAAGAAATACGGGGAAAAGAAGGAATTATTTACAAGTGTGTTCGCTTAGGCCCCGCGACCCAATGCCTACGTATCCTTTTCAGGATTCAGAACGACCGTAGTTCGGCTCCATAGCTTCCATTTGTTTTGTGTTTTTTAGTTGAACAGAGGTTAAGGTCACAATCCACGATGCTCGACCTTTGGAGACTTATACGCCTAGTTTTGGAAAGGACTTAACTTGTTCTTAGGCGCCTAACAAGGCAAAAGAATGAACTTGGGTTTGTGTTTTTTATGTAACTACATGATGAACAAAACCCAATACAAGGTTTCGCACCACTTCGTCACTTTGTTTTAATTTGAGCCTTTATTAAGTGTTTTAAATGTTTTCGGTTGGGTATTTTTTAAGGGAAATTACTTTGCGATTTGAATCACATAAAATGTATAATGATCGAGAAGCAGATTAGGGAATGAATCCCACTCACTTCTATCCCATTATATAATGTTCAAGAAACAGATTAGGGAATGAATCCCACTCATTTCTATCCCATTAACTAATGTTTGAGAAACAGATTAGGGAATGAATCCCACTCATTTCTCTCCCATTAAGTAGTGACCGAGAAGCAGATTAGGGAATGAATCCCACTCATTTCTATGTCACTAAGTGATTGAGAAACAGATTAGGGAATGAATCCCACTCATTTCTTTATCACTTTCTTAATGTGATTCGCATCTTTATTTTATTAGTTTTTTAAAGTTGAAAAGAAAAAGAAATGAACAAAGGGGAACTAACCTATTCTCTAATCTAAGTTATTCTAATCTAAGTCTAATGGCCCTAAGGTCAAGGATAACTATCCTAACCTATCTCAATTCCTCTTAACAAAGAAGGAAGAGTCTAAGGGAACATGGCAAAAGAATGGAGTTACAACTCCAACAAGATGAGAAGAGAGCCCTAGGGCAGTAGCAAACCAAGGAAATAAGTGTCCTAAATCAAACACAAAAGCCATATGGCACTACACGAAAATATTCACAAAGAGTTACCAAAGTATCGCCTAAATCGTTACTTAACGATTAGCGAACAAACATCGAACAAACATCCATTAATCAAAACAAAAATGAAATGAAAACATGAACAAATCTTAAAGTCAGTAGCTATTAGTTCATTTATAGGTCCAAGACCTTGTACCAATCTATGTTAGTCAATTAACTTGAAACAAACAAAGTTCTAACAAAACTATACAAAACTAGGTCCAAACTAGTTAATAGAATTGAAATTAGGAGTGAAGTTAGAAAGATGTAATCAAATGATGGAAGTCAATAGCTAATGACCTCTAATAGGTGTCTAAACAATCATGGAATCAAGTCACAAAGTTTCATACAAAATTATAGGTCAAATTCACATGGTTATCCGTTTAGGACCGCACATAAATCGGGTATAGAAAATCTAATGAAAACCTAACCAAAACATAGAATTAAACTTTTATTTTTCCCACACAATATGGTATATGAGTCTACTGATATCACACAAAAAATGGCAATTAAATTCTATTCCTAAGGCATTTAACCAAATTAATTTGCAAAACATAACAAACTTAAAAAGAAAATGAACATGTTGAAGGAAAGGATTTTTCAAAAATAGAAGAACAAAATCTAAAAATATACAAAAAATACCACAATTACCTACATACATAAAACTATCTAAAACATATTTTTATTGATTTTCGTTTGAGCTAAAACTGATTTATGGAACCAAAGTTATGGAGGAAACAAAATTAAAACAAACATCAAATCTGTCTAGCCAGAGGGGTGTGAAAGCAAAAAGAGAATGCACTGATTCTAAGCTATGGCGCGTTGGGCCTGATCCTAAGGGAGGTGTGGAAAACGAAAGTTCCAAAGCCCAAATCAAAATTCTCGGCCCAGCTTTCATCTCATTACTTGTTTCATTTTCCCTTTTTTTTTATGCAGCATTCACTTTGTTTATTTATTTACAACATGTGACTATAGTCCTAATAAAATGTAGCATGAAAATATTATGTGGATATATACATCAATGGGTCAAGTGAAATTTAAGTCATAAAAGACAAAAACGAATATCAAGAGCCAAACACAATTAAACACGTCATTCTTCAATCATATGGATAAGACAAAATAGCAATTGCATGGGAATGGAGCCAATAAGTGAATGCCACGTACGCACCTGAAGGAAACACTTGAAATGCCTCAAATGCCGGAACTGTTACGCCGGTCACCTTCTCCGCTTTGCTTCGCCGGAGCTCATGTTTGACTTTGCCCAGAAATGAAGAAAGCGATCACCTTCCCGCTCGGAATTTCGTCGGGATTTCAAATTCGCCATTAGTTTTCTCTAAAACTCTCTCTATCATCTGAACCGCGGCAATTGCCAAAACCCTAACATGGATTATTCTCCCTGGCGGCGAACTTAGGATGAGAATCTTCAGAAAAATCGGCTTCATCTCCTCGCCCTCGAATCTTGGATGTGAAGATGACCAAGAGCCTCAGAATTGGTCCCAAACCTCTGAGAAATAAACTCAGAGTTTGTATGTATGCTCACGCGTGAGTCAGATCCTGTTGAAGGCGTATAGACGATGATGATGATCGTGATGTCGAAAGAGAGAGAAGAATCTGGCTCTTGATACGAGGAGAACTTGTAGATGGTGATTGGAGGTAGATGAGAATGATGATTGATGAAGGTTGGGAATTGGACGGAGGTTTGGTTATGGTAGTGACGAAGGTCGCTGCGGTTATTGCCTGGTGGTTATGAGAGATAATGGTGAGAGTTTGTCGAAACGGTCATGGTGGTGGTGAAGCAATCTTGAGGTGATTGATGATGAAGATCAATGGAGGATCTTGGATGTGGAAGCTTGAAGATGAGATGAGGGAACCAAGAAGGGAGAAGAGAGAGTGGAGAGAAGATAATTGAAAACTGAAAAAAGAAAAAAATGAAGTCCCCCTTGAAAGTGTGAAGCTTTGATATTTATATAGTGTAGGTGAGTGTGCATGGTGTTGTTGCATGTAGAGTAGTTTTTCACTAAACTTAATGGACAAGGATAAGCACATGTGGTACTTCTTATACACGCTTTTTGCAATTCAGAACCGTGCATGGCTTAATGAAGAAATATGCTGATGAATCTTATCACCCATGCTGCATCATTTTCTTGTCCAGTTTTCATGTATGCCTTGTAGTCAAACATTTCCCAATATGCTCACTTTACATGCTAATATCTCAGACCATGGTTCATTATTTGATTCACTTTTGGGCTCATTGTAAAGAGGGCGCGGAGTAGAAGAAGTTTTGTGTTGATGATCTCTTGAAATAAGGCTTGTATCCCCCTCAAAAATGCAATGAAACATGACAATGCATGACTGCCTTGTGTTCATGCGCGCGCCCCACTCTTGCCCTGCCTATATGTCGTATCCGTGTGTGAGACTTTGAGATTTCCTCTTTTGCTCTACAGCTAGTCAAAAGCCTTGATTCTTGTATCTAATGAAAGAGGACATGGAAGAGATCATGTTGCAATTGGATTAGAATTCCCAATATGCCTGTGTGTCTTTAAAAATTAAATTGAAAACGGCACGCCATGTGTTTGTGGAATTGCATGCGTATGCCCTAGGAACCTGGCCCAGCTTGCCATGCAGTGGTGATTTGATGAGGGTGTGACTTTAAGGCTTTGTATCTTCCCAAAAACTAACCAAAAGTCAATGACACTCAATTGTTTGGATAGAGGGCATGTAGGAGAGTATTTTGATACTGAGATTGGGTCAAATAGATATTTGTAGCTCCTTATAATCAAGTTCCAAAATGGCACGCCACGTGCTTGTGAAAATGCTGCCCGTGACTTAGAAATCTTGCCCAGCCCCATGACTTGCACAAATGAATTTCTTCAATCTTCAAACCTTTATAACTCTTGATCTAAACTTCAAATGGAAAAACTTCCAACTACAAATTTGTAGAGGGCTGTGATTTGAACACTTTTGATGTTGAGCTTGTCTTAAAATGGAGTCTCTTTGTTTGTGTAAAATTGACCTGAAGTGAGCTGGTCAACCATTTCCAAATCTCTTAAAATTTTTCTAAGTGTTAAACTTTCTATTTTGGTAATTCCATTTTCAACTAACTTCCAAATTTGGAAAGTCTGGATTTTCTTGATTTTATTTTATTTTGTTGACTTTCTTTGACCGATTCTCCACCAAAAGTCAATATTTGACAGTTGACCTTGATTTTGACCAAAAAGTCAACTTTTCCCGATTCTTCCGATTCCAGATGAACTTCCCGATTAATCAGTTTTCAATCCGATTCTCAATCAGTTTTCAACCAAAGAAGCTTCAATGAACATTTCTTCAGGACAACCACATTTCACATTCAAAAGCACCTCCTGATTAAATTTTGACCAAAAAGTCAACAAGGTTGACTTTGGTCAAAACCTGATTAACTTGAGATTTGTATCTTTTAACTAGAGCTTTGAGTCGGAGAGAATGAAACCCTGATTTTAGGAGAACTTCAATGGAAATGAGGCCATATAACCAGACTTCAAGCCTTCTCTTTTGAACCAAGATACCTCCTACATAGAAGCTCTTTTTCCTCAATTCTGGATAGTAACCATGATACAGATGAATGTAATGGATGAATGGCCTATATGAGGTATGCACATGAATGTAATATGAAGGCCAAATGGGGAATAAATAAGTGGGCAAATTTTGGGGTGCAACAATAGGGACAAGATTGGTCAGCCTTATACCATGGTGAGGAACTATTTGTAGGATTTGGAGGACTCCTTGTCTGAATGAGTCCTTTTGCCAGTAATGTTGGAAACAATTCTGCATATGGCATTGGTACAGGGTCAAAGGCAGGATACCTTGGATCCCTATTGTTGTAATTTGGAGGTCGAACCTGCTGCTGAGGTTGCTGCGACCTTTGTTGAATTTGTTGTTGCGAGACCTGAGGTTGATAAGCTGGCGCTGAGTTAACAACCGGAGTTATTGTTGCAACTTGAGGTTGGAATTTCTTCTTGATTTTGTGCAAGACATTGCTGAGGGCATGAATTCCCTTTGTACTTCTCGAAATCTGGCACTTTGAATTTGTGAGGAATCTTAACATTTGGAACTAGACAGAGGTCTGCAGCATTCTTTCCAAATAGATCTTGTCCTCGAAGAGTCTTGAGTTCCTTCTGCATTTGCAGAAACTGTTCCTGGAACTCGTCCAATCTTTCATACACGCCAGCATCCTCACTTGGAGCGTGATGATATACTTGTCCGCCTTGCGGGGGAAAAGTATGCATAATAGGCTGTGGAGAAGCCATGACAGTAGATCTTGGAATCTCAGTATTCTGTTGTGCGAAACCCATTGCCGTTGCTCTTGGAACTTCAATTTCCAGAGGTTTGTAACCCTCCGGTGGACGCATATCCATGGTGACTTTTGGAGCTTCAGAAGCTGGAGGTATGTACCCTTCTGGAGTAAAGTTATACGGCATGCCCCAAGGTCGATCAGGCGGCATGGTATACTGAGGAATAGGAGTAGAAACAATCTCGGAAACCACAGTCCTTTGTGGTTCTTCTGGCGTTGGTCGATTCTGCGCAACTGCCAGGGCTTCTACCATACTATTGAGTCTTTCAACAGTACCTTTGAGAGTATTAATCTCTTCCCTGAGTTCTTCATTCTCTTGCTCAAAGTCTTCCATTCTTTTCTTGCGACTTGAACGAGTGTTGTATGGATGAGACAGCTTGAAAGTCTTGGTTCACCTCCTTCTCCTCCTCTCTTTCTGGAGAAAGGAAAGTGACTATTAGATCCGCGACAATTCTCGTGTCAGTGCGTACGACTAAAGCGATGTATGATATGCAATTAAGTTAATATTTTTCAAGGAAACACCATAATTACGTTATGAAACATCAAACTTTTATTAATTAAGCGAAAGCGCCGTTTTTTACACACTTTGAAAAGGGAAATACAGAGAAACCGAGAGAAAGGACTCTAAAACTTTGACGAAGAGCCGACTTCACGTTCTAACATCTTCTTTTGTTTCTTGAGCTGAGCGTTCTCTAACGTGAGCTGATCGATGATCCAGGAAGCAGGAGGGATATGATGAGAAAGTGACGTTTGTGTCACTTGTCGATCGAGTACTTCAAGTAACTCATCCTTCCTTCTTAGGATGTTTTGAATCTCAACGTTTTCCGTGTTGACGATTCGATACTTGTTCCTCCAAGCATTCCTTTCTTGGCATACCTTGTTTAATGCCGCTTGTAGTTTTTCAACGTCGGTGGAGAAAAGGTAAATTGGTTCCCTTAGGGGAATAGGTTCTTGATGTTGATATGGCATCCTGAGCTTGAATGCTCTGACGCGTACCCATTGAAGGTAAGGATCCAGGGAGATGCAAAGATGTTTTCCTAACAATCTTCTCCCTTTGCTGTGAACAAGACGCCAGGCTTGGACAATTTCCTTCTTTAGCATGTTGCCATGATCGTCGATGTTCTTGAAGAACAGACCCTCCAATTGGATGTTACTTGGTATATTTTTCATGGGATAGCCGTATTGACGACGGGCTAAAGCTGGATTGTAATTGATTCCTCCCTTAGTTCCAATAAGGGGTACGTTGGGAAAATTCCCACAACTGAAGATGATCTTGGTTTCGTCGTTGTCAGGACTACACCAATCAATGTCTGTATGAGTGAGAGACATGATTTTCTGTGACCAGTAAAGGCCATCCCTCATGTTCCAGAAAGTGCTAGACTTCGGTAGGTGCGAAACGAACCATTCGTATAACAACGGTACGCAGCATGTGATTAATCCTCCTCGCTGCAGGTTTCTTGAATGCACAGAGTGATAAGCATCCGCCAGCAAGGTTGGAACTGGATTTCCAATTAAGAAGATCTTAATTGCGTTGATGTCGACGAAATCGTTAATGTTAGGGAACAAAAACAATCCGTAGATAAGCAAAGCCAAGACTTCCTCAAAAGCACTCATATCTTGGATGCTGACGAAGTACTGAGCTTGATCAAACAGGAATTTGGAGGGCAATCCTTGAATCCCTCCTCTACTCACCATATGAGTTCTGATGTCGACTACGTTCAAAGGAGTAGTTGCAGCGATGATAATGTCGTCCGGATTCTTTTCCAACCCGGAGTACGGATCTTGCGCGTACACGGGTATTCCAATCAGACGAGAGTACTCCTCTAACGTAGGCATGAGCTGATAATCTGGAAAGGTGAAGTGTTGAATGCAGTATAGGGCAAGCAACAAAAGAAAGATTTGGAAATATTGATCCGGGATTTATCGTCCACAGAGATGGAGATGCCATTCAACAGTTTCTACGGTTTCGAGCTCGGGTTTGAATGAGCAAAAAGTAAACAAAGATATGGACAAGAAAAGAATAAACACATTCTTAGAAGAGAAAGAACTTATCAGGAATGTAAATATATTCACTCTTCACAAACATACACTTACCAACCCGTTATACTCAACCTACGATACTCATCTATGTCATCACGTATCTCTCACATAAGCGTCCATCTCTGGAGCACAAACGAGATCATCTCACAACTAAGGTTATCTCTAACGCGAAGTCACGAGAACATCCGTATTCTCGCGTCGGCGATCTCTCGCGCGCCGCTCAAACACGAAAGCATTAAGAACAGATACAATCGGTGAATGCTAGCTCTAAATCTATCTCTAGAGTTCAGAACCAACAGATAATCATCCTAGATAAGGATTCAAGAAGTTTATCTCTAAAGCAACCCAAATCCCCAGCATAGAGCAAAAATCCAGGATAACAATCAACATAGATTTGTAAAGAAAGTTAAATATAACTTTATAATCGGTAAATCGGTAAATATACATAAGATTCAAGTACATATACAAACAAACCCAACACAAAAGAAATACACAAAGAATAGAGAAGATAAACCAAACATCTCGCGGGTTGTCAGCTCCGGTTGATGAGAAATCCACCTCCGATCTTCCAAGTGCATGACCCGGTGTTGTTTTCTAAGCTAATCCTACTCTAAGAATGAAAATGATGGAGTTGGAATCAAAAACTCTCCAAAACCATAACCTAGAAATGTTACAAATGAAGAAATATAAAGAAAATTTCTGCTACGGCCGCTTAGCGGCCAAATCTCGCTTAGCGGGCTACACGTATTCACAAAATATCTACAACAGTAAACAGGCCTCCGCTCAGCGGCCAGACCCACCGCTTAGCGGCCAGGGAAATTTGGTTCGCCCCTGGAAAGCGCGCTTACACGCCGCTTAGCGGCGCTCTCTGCACAAAACTTGCTTATTTGATCCAAAATCGCGCAATCGGAGCCGTGCCTTCGACACTTTATTCCTCGAGGCTCCAATAAGCATGAATACCTATAAAAACAAAGGAAAAACTATTAAACGGTATATAAAACATATGAAAACTAAATAATGTGAATATATACACAAAAGTGGGGATTTTATTACAAAATCGGAATGAATAGAATCGATAAGTGCCACAATTATATACTCAAAATAACAACATTTTGGCACTTATCATGAAGCAGTGATACGTTGGATCGTAAAACTGTACCAAGGTGGGAAGGATCCCATCCACAATGTTGGTATTGAGCAAAGGCAGAAGTTTTCCATACTTCTCCTTGAAAGCCTGGGGGTTGACCACCAGTTTTCCGAGCTTTCCCAGTTCCTCGACCTGGGGAATCTTGAAGGTGTATTTCCTAGCTCTCTTTCTTCCGTAATCCATAATATAGATCCTTAAGTCCTTTCTCTGTTTCTCTCTTTCTATGAAGTTCAAAATGTTCGTTATTTAGTTTCCTTGAAAAACGACTCGAAAAAAGACTCTTTTTTTTCTTTTTGGTTGTTTATTAATGAATGATGCATGAATGCATGAATGCACACACAAGAGTTTTAAACAAACATGGCGTTGAAGGGTATAGTGGTCATGAAGTCCAAACGCCATCCCCGCCCCAATGGTAAACTAAGGTTAAGGATTTTTGTACCTGTAGAACGGGTTCTAAGGGTCTCAGAGTTTTTGCTCAACCTTAAAGATACGTTGATTGGTATCTATAAGAGAGTTTTCTCTGAGTGTAGTATCTGCGTGACAATTACTTCCGTAATCACCGCTCTACGTCCTAAAAAAGGCTTTAAGTGGGGTTAATGTGTTTCTAGGTCCTCCTGGTACAAATCAGTCTCGGAATGCAGTGGCGCAGTTAATCACAACCAGCCAGGCAAATCCCAAGAGTAGACTTGGAAACCAAGATTAGAGGGTCTTCACCGGGAAGACATCCTCCATCCTATCTTATGTTGCACTCAAATCCGGGTATAGGATTTCTCACCACAAGGGGGAATCAAGCCCTTTCCCGATACAGAATAAACAAGATAAACAAATATAAATGCAGCAAACACATGAAATGACACAGAGGTTAGGCAGGACCTCTCTTGTTTGAGGGGGAATTTGGCATCCCTAATTCCTCATTGGGGCTGGACCAGCAACAAGTCAACCATTGGTTTGGATGAAAAACCAAGGTTTTTAACACTTATATCCCCAGCAGAGTCGCCATTTTTCTGTGGATGTCGTTTTCTTTACCTCCCCGTTTCACTTAGGAGGACAGCACGCTAAACCCTTCACGCGAAATTTGGAAGGAGAATGCGCCCGTGGTGGGATGAGTTTTGTTTCAGTTCTTCCTACGATAACACACGAACTTTCTTATTGTCCTACAAGTAGGAAAGGGAAAAAAGATCTCAACTAAACCCTAGGAGTTTGCTAAGTGTGGGGATTCACCTAGACTAGAAATTCTGGAGTCCGGGAGGTCGGTTATACATAGGGAAGTGTTTAAGCACCCTACATATCTGTAGTACTCTACAGGAACCTTCTCTGTGTCATTTGTGTTTGTGTTTACTGCTAATGATTGGGAAAGTTTCTCCTTTGAGTTAGGAGAGAGAATTGAATTGATTAAAGAAAGGCAGACAGATAGACAGACTGACTATTTTTGGTATTTTATTAGCTCGCTGAGATTCCTTGTGAACCTCATGCCTACATATCCCTAGTGGAAGTCAGAGCTTAATGTAGTTCGGGGAACTAACTAGGGAAAGTACTTGTTTTTGGTGCCTTGCTTGAAGCTCAAGGTTGAAGCTTGGAATTAAATCTCTGTTTACAGTAAAGAGACATGAAATCATCTTTACAGAGAGGTATTTGTACTATTCTACCACAAACATTTAAAAGTGACAGAATAACTAAACTCATTTCATTCAAGAGGGGGACCTTACTTGTGTATGTGCAAGTATACCAGTCAAATGCCTCTTAAATGAAAGAAAGATGCTCATCCAAATTAGGGAAAGTTACCACATGTATGGGTTTTACTGCCAGCTCATGCCTTTCAAAATCCTAAATGGGAGACTTGATTGAAATTGAAATAAAATGTAATGTTTGTTTGTTTGAATGTGGTAGAGTAGTAAAAATATCTCTCTATAGAGATAAGCTAAGTCTATCTACTATATAAAAGATTTGACTTTAGCTGGCTTGAATGAGGCCCAAGCTTGAGGCTTTTTGATTGATTTTATTGATTTATTGAAATGATAACTCTACTGGGGAGTATTTAAACTAAGGAGTTTTTGGTGTTCTGTACGAAGCCCAGAATTGAGGCTGACTCTACTTAGGGAGACTCTATTTGGGGAGATTATCTCCTAAGAGAATGAATCTTTGATTTTTTGAAAGACTGATTTTGGAGGCTAACCCTTTCTAGGGATTTTGACTCAGCTGGAGAAATTGTCTGTTAAAAGACTGACTTTATCATGTTTTTTTTGGAGGCTGACCCTTTCCAGGGGTCGTGACTCTTTTTGATTAATTGACTTTGGAGGCTAACCCTTTCCAGGGGTTTTTGTTAAAATGAAGGAATGTTTGGAGGCTAACCCTTTCCAGGGGTTTTTGTTAAAATGAAGGAATGTTTGGAGGCTAACCCTTTCCAGGGGTCGTGACTCTTTTTGATTAATTGACTTTGGAGGCTAACCCTCTCCAGGGGTCGTGACTCTTTTTGATTAATTGACTTTGGAGGCTAACCCTTTCCAGGGGTCGTGACTCTTTTTGATTAATTGACTTTGGAGGCTAACCCTTTCCAGGGGTTTTTATTGTTTTGGTGAATGGCAGAAAGATTATCTAGTGGAGACTTCTTGTTTAAAGCCCAAGATGAAGGCTGACTCATGCTGAGGATAAGCAAATATGGATCCTAGACTCTGCTAAGGAAGATTGATGAAGATAAGGGTGACAGAGATTGTCCATGTCTCTCATTCCAAAAGGTGTACTCAATGCAAAATTGAGACAAACTTGGCTTGTTAAAAGTCTGGTTTAAATTGGAAGAAAACTCACCAGGGTAGGCTAAAAGGTGACTAAAGACCTGTTCCTATGTTTATAAGAAACCTGATGGGTCCTTGTATACAAGCTCAAGAGGAAGCTGGAAATGCTTTTAAGAAGCCTGTGGGTCCTTGTACAAAGCCCAAGAGGAGGCTAATCGAGGGTCCTTGTTATAGCACAAGAGAAAGCTATGTAGTTTTGAACTTATTTTGGCTCTAAGCAAATGGGTAAGAGGTTTCACCGGGAATAATTCCTCTTTGGGTGGATGTGTCCTATTTTTTTTGGATTCTAGGGTTTTTGCCAAGATGTTTCACCGGGAATAATTCATCTTGGGGGTTTGAACTACAGATCTCTAATTAGGAAAGAGCCTTCACCGGGAAGACATTCTCAATCCTAGGCCATATTCCTATAATATATATATATAGATAGTTTAACTGTCCTAAGGTTTATACTCAAACGTAGTTCTGAACTAATATATATGCACAGTTTATATTTGACAGTAATTTAAATAAAGACTGTAAATTGAAAGCTTGTAAAGCCTAACCTGGATGGAGTGGAGGCCTTTGAAGAAGTATGTACAGAGCCTCAACAGTAATTGGTGGATAACAGTTGAATATATATATATATGATAAACAGTTAATGGTTTTTGAAAACAGAAGAAGTGAAGATGGACAAAGGTCACATAGGTATCTGAAGAGTTTCACCGGGAATAATGTCCTTCAAATACCAGAAGAATGTTTTGAAAACAGAAAGAAGATTTTGAAAATACAATTTTGAAAACAAGCTAAGAAGAGAAGGTGTTTGGGACTTACACTCTATTAAAGGCCCAATACTTTATAGTACTGGTGTAAAATTAGTTTTGAAATGATTTTGTGATTTGAAATGATTACTGTTGTGAAAACAGTTTTATGAGTTTTAGGCTTACCTCGAAGAATGAGAAATTGGATTTCTGAGTTTGAGGTGTTACCTTGATCCTTAAGTGATATGCTTGGAATAAATTGGGATCTCAACAATTATTGAGCATCCACACCAGCAGAAAAGAACGTCGGATAAGCTTACAGCTTACAGCATTCCACGATCATCCAGTAATTGTTTAAGGACTTCTATAGCAAATGGAAGACCAAACGAACAGACAAAGCCAGAGAACAACAGAGAAATAATCTCGAAGTCTCGGATAAAGTGAGAAAATTCAAGTAATGTGCAACAGTAATCAAATAAAAATTTAAATGATTAATTATACAAAATAATATGAAAATATCAAACTTAAACAAAATTAATCTAAGAAAAGATATTTTTTGTAGTTTTATGAAAGAAGAAAAATAATTTAGAAACATAAATATAAGTATGTATCTAATATATTTTTTTTGAGTTTTTAATAAGGACTATAAAAGAGAATAAAATCCTACATTAAAATTAAAATACTAAATCATTTTTATGAAAGATAATTTTCCAAAAAAAAGAAATAGTTAAAAGAAACTTGATAATTGGGCTAGAGGTGTGAAATTCGGATGGAGGGTGCAGCCCAAAATGAAACAACAAGCTGAGTGAATAAAAATAAAAGAGATGGACCGGACCGGGTCGGGTCAGTGTGACCCGGATCCGCCCATGATTCTTACTACAAGCTGGGTTGGGGTTTGAGAACCCTAAGCTAACAGAGGCAGCGCCTCTTCTCTGTTCCTCTCTTCATCTTACGCAAAACAAACAAACAGCAAGGAAACAAATCCTCTCTTTTCTCTTGATTTCGCTTCGGAACGGCAACAAAAGTAGTGATCTCAGAATCTCCCTCAGTTCACTCTCTCTATCGCTACCGTCTCTCTCGTGGTGTGAACAAAAACAACAACGATTTTGGCCTCACTCACACTCGCGGCTCTCTCTCTTCATGAACAACAACGAACAGCAACCAGCGGCCATGGAGGAGAAATCAGAAGCAGAATTCTAGGTATGTGTTTTTAATTTTGCTTTCAATTTTGTTTAACAGTATAGACACAACCTTATGATATTTACTATGTTTCTGGAAATTTTGTTTTAACAGGGAACTAATGTTCATAGCAGCAGTAATATCTTGAGAGTGAGAGTTGGATTGACTTACCTACGGCAAAGAGGTTTTTGCCGGTTTTGATGTTGAGGTATGTGCTTATTGCTACTGCTTCCGTTTTCTGAATATCTGCGATTTTGAATTTTTGTTGCTGAATCCTTCGAACTGGTAATTGTTACACCACCGAACTTGCGAATTGTTGTTGATTGTTGCTGTTGCGGCTTCTGGATCGTGAATTGTTGTTTTGACAGGGTTGTCTGCGTTTCTTCTTGCAGACTCGGCCCTTGCAAGTTGCAAGAAGCGTGTATTCGCCGGCTGTTGTGTTGAAGATGTAAGTTGTAAGTTCTGAACTTTACTTTGAACTGCTACTTCCGTTTTCCTCCTGCTTGCGCCAATTGTTCCAGTTTGTTGATGCTGCCATCATCTTTTGAATTATTCTTGCTTGTTGAAGAACAACTTCGAACTTGTTGCTAACAACTTTGAATTGTTGTTGTAGGCTTTTGATGAAGGTGATGCCATAACACCTTTTTGGATTGTGGGAGAACTTGAAGATGGAACTTCAAGTTGTTGGTAGCTTGAAGATGAAGATCTTCAAGTAAGGTATGAAGAACTACCTTCTCCTCCTTCCTTACTTTGTAACTAGAATACTCACCTCCAATAGAGATTCTCTTGGCTTGAGAATTTCTTCTTGCCAAGAGGTCTATTGAACAATATGAGCAATAGAGAGAGAAGAGAGAAAGCAAGAACTTAAGTTGCTTTGGTGTGTTTTTCTACTGAAGTATGCCCTCCTATTTATAGGAAAATGAATGCAGATCAATTGGCTGTGGTGAGCTTGCTTAATGAAAGAAGTTTGGTTTCTTAGCCAAGAAGAAATTTTGAAAAGATCCTAAATGCAATGATGCATTTTCGGGCTAGCTTCCCCTATCCATTGATTCTATATGATCTTGGGGAACATTTCAGATGCAAAGTGAGCTCTAATTGGTTGGTGAGAAGATTCCTTGGGTGATTCATCAATTTGCCATAAATTCACAAATGTAATCATTACATAATCACATGTTCTTGTTTTAGGAATCTTCTTCAATTATCATGGCATGGTGAAAATGAATGCATGGTATGTTTTCAGATGTGTTATGGGTCGTGTAGCATCCATATTTGAGGTCATGTGCACAAAATTTCAAAGTTCCAAAATGATGCATGACCTATAATTTCACTTCATGAGGCCAACTTTGAACAAGCATAACTCTTAGCTCAAAATGAATTTGGAGAAGGTTGAACACAATTTGGAAAGCCCTAAACATCTACTTCAAATCATTAGTTTGGAGTTTCTTCAGAATCCTTTAGCAAATTTGTGAAAAATGAGGCCAAAGTTGGAAGAAAACTAGGTTAAAACACTTAGAAAAATTTCTAAGTGTTTATGACCTAAAACTCCAAAATTTCCAAAACTCTTAAATGATTGATCTTTTGAAAAAAGTTCCTTTGTAAGATGTTGTTTTATTTTGCAAGATCTACAACTTTCATGTTGGAAGTTTTTTGAGTTGTGTAGGTGAAATTTTGAGTTCTCACCATGCCTTAAAAAACCCTAATTCCCGACTTTTTGCTCCTTGATGAATTTCTTTGAATTTATTTGGTCAAATGACTTTAATATCCATATATTGATGATATTGATCCTTGAAAGTCATGGTTTGACCAAAAATCTTAAAAGTCAAAGGTGATCCCATACAGTTGACTTTTTCCAAATAAGGTGAGATTTTGGACTTTTGTGTGGAATTAAGATCTTCTCCTTAAATGAATGATGTAAAGGGATTATATTGAGGTAATAGAGACTCTTGGATCATGTCTTGAGTTTTAGATCCATGCCCTGATTAAAAGTCAACTATCTTGGGGAATTAGGTCAAAAACCCTAATTGTCGACCAAAGGACAATGATGACTGTAGACTTTGAATTGAGGTGTAATGTCCAGTGGATCTTGTCATATGAGTTATTTGAAGATGATTGATGTCTTTGAATGGTCCCCTAGGGCTTTTTAGGGTTTCCCAAAAGTGTTCCCTGATTTTAGTCCTTGATAAGGCTCCAAACCCTGGTCTGTTGATCCGAGTAATTCTGTACTTAGATGACTGGGTGTCTAATCAATCATAGGTGAAATAATGAAGCTCTTGAGTCTCATGATTGTGTTAGAGACTAATCCTCCTATTGATTGATCGTTTGCCTGAGTTTTCTTGTCTTTGAACACCCTCGATTGAATGTCAGACTGCTCTGGGTACTTGCTTTGACTTGATGAAAATCCTAAAGATATGTCATCTCAGGGGGGTCAAAAATTAGGGTATGACACTTATTTTGAGTCTTATTCTTTGATAAATTGCTAAACAATGTAATGTTGAAACTTAGCCTTTGGCCTTTATTATTCAATGCTCCAACCATTCATGAATACTTACAAAAGGACATAAAAACTATAGAACGGTACATAAATGAATCAAAAACACAAATTGTACACAATATGTACAAATCTAACTAAAACGTGCAAATTCACGCACATGTTGAGGAAAAAGAGACGATAAGTGTCATACACTATATACAAAAAATAACTACAATTTGACACTTATCAAACTCTCCCCAACTTGAAAAGTTGTTTGTCCTCAAACAATGGTCACTCAAAAATTAAGAAACAAACTCAATAATCAAAGAGTCATGAATCAACAAGTTTTGAAAATAATGAAAACAAATGTACGTGTTAAAATTGAAAAACGCATAAGCCAGAGAATGCTTATCACTATCCTACAAGGACAACATGTAAAAGAAACGAATCTTAAGCAAAGAAATCATACCAATTATTCTAAACGAATACAAGCTCACATCATGAATCACACCTAGGAAAAATTCATCAAGGGATGAAAAACACACAAAGGTGAGGGACTTTGACACTAATCCAACAATCTTGCAAATAAAGGATTAAATTATGCGTTCCTCCAAAAATCCATATTAAAAATACAAAAGCAAGAATCACAAGGGCTTTCAAGGTTGTAATGTGGCTTGGTTAACAAACAAAGGACAATTCCTAAATCTAATTGAAACAAAAACTTTCCAAAACCTAAGGAGTGATCAGTTCACAAAGGCTAAAACAACAACATCTCAATCAAACTTCTTCTTTAGTCCCAAGTTGTCAAACCAATCATACTACTTATTAGCACAATTATTTGATCCTCTTTATTTTTCTTTTTCAAATTTTTTTTATTTTTTCTTTCTTTTTCTATTATTTTCTTTTTCATATTTTTTCTTTTCTTTTTTTTTCTCAACCTCATAACAACTAACCAATGAGCAAGCAACATTTTTCTCCCCAACTTAAATTCATCCAACATTAATGTGTGAATACTCCTTACTTTCTAAGGCAATGCAAAAATTCGTACAACAATACAAAGTTGAGGGTTCAAGAAAAACATCAATCAAAATCCATCAAAAAGTGAACTAATTCTCAAGTTCAAAAGAAAAATGGATAATGACAAAAAGTTCAAAGGGGTTACGAGTGGTCACACACTCACAAGGTGAATTGACTTTTTGGCTATGGTTGTTGTGCTCAAAATCAAACAAATGCCTTGATTATTTTCATGCTTTCACAAAATCAATACAAACAAGAGATTAAACATAATAAAATTCAGTTAAAACAAGAATTGTCGGTCTCCTGCATATATGAATAATGGAAAGCTTCCTCACAAATGGTGGGAAAAGGGAACTAAAGTGATTCTTATCATGAACAAGTAATGCAAAAAGAATGAATGGCATGATAAGTATACAAATGACAAGTTTCCTAAACATTTTATGATATAGAAAGCAAGAAACGAGTACATTGCAACATACAACTTTGAATAATATCATTACCGCACAATTGGTATATTGAAACAATCAAACTCGAAGAATCACCAAATGCGACTTCAAGTTATCGAGCCAAAATTTGAGTCCAAACACCAAAAAAAAAATATTACTATTAATTACTATACTATAAAACCTTAGTGGAAGTGGGAAAAAGGAGAGCTAAGTGAAAAATAAAAAAGAATTCACTGGCTCTACACAGTAGGGCAGGCTCAGCACGGTTAAGCGCGCTACACAAGAATGAGAAAAACCAGTCCAGCAGACAACAGTTCTAATGCAACTCCACTTAACACCTACACATATCATTTACACAACTAAACAAAATTTACAAAATTTAGGCTGCCTCCCAACAAGTGCTTGTTTTATGTCGTTAGCTCAATGCTTTTATTGTTCTCAGGTAGTAACTTCCTCCACGACACGCCAATGTTTTCTTCTCAACGCAACCTAAAGAAAATGTCCTAACCACACACTTGAAAAAATGTTATGAAACAATATAATTTACAATAATACGTAAACAACACATATGTGCACATACTTGAACAATAAGAAAAATGCAGTTTTTACATAATGGAATGGTGAAAATAAATAAATAAATAAGTTGAAAAGTGAAGATTTATAATTAAAGAGCTAATCCGAGTTCAACTTGTTTAGTTAGTTCACCAAACAAAATTGAAGTATGTATAACTATACTCTAGTATACAAGTATCAATATATACGATATCTACAAAAATCAAAAACAAAGAAACTATCATAATGCGATCCAATAGAAACACCAATCTCCCGCAACTTCACTATTTTGTTGAAGCGGTAGAGGGCAAGCAACAAAAGATTTGGAAATATTATTCCGAGAATTTATCATCTCCACATGGATTAGAGGTACTAAATTTTCGTTCGACAAGTCTCGTGTTTATGAGTTTGATTTTTGAATGGGTTTAGAGTAAATGCGAGAATTAGATATATAAACAAGAAACAATGCATTCCTTGGAGAAGAATACTTATCAAGCATGGATTTTCACTACTCAAAAAAACTAAAACCTATCGATCAATCACACTCAACATACAATACTTGTCAAAATTATCAAGTATCAATCGAAATATTCCATATTAAAGGTAATTTCTAACGCAAATTTGGAGACAATCATAATGCTCGCGTCGACAATCTCTCGCGCAACACCAACAACACGGAGGCATTAAGCTCTGATACTCATTGTGATTATTAGTTCTAAATTTATATCTAGAATCTAGAAACTAATAGATATCCATCCCTAATCATGATTTGTGAGGTATATGTCTATAAAAACCCAAATCCAAACATAAAGCAAAAAGATCAAGGAAGACATCAAGAATGATTTGTAAAGCAAGTTTCATGCAACGTCATGAGCGATAAATACACATGTGTTCAGAGTAAATATACATACAAACTCAACAAATGGAAAATACATAGAGAAGAAGAGAAATGAACCATAAATATCCCCGTATGTCAACGTCGATCAATGAGAAATCTACTCCGAATCATCCCTATACAGGCTCCAATGTTGTTTCTAAGCCTCAATCTACTAAAAAATGAAGATGGTAATGTTAGGACTCAAAAATACCCAACCCATGACCTAAACATATGATTTTTACCCTTTTAACGAGTCTGGAAGTTTCAATCTTGCTTAGCGGCACAGATAGCTCGCTTAGCACTCTCTGCTGTCATGAAATAAAATCAGATTTTGTTTTCGCCATAACTTGAGAACCGTAACTCCAATTTGCACCCAGTTCAAAGCTTTGGAAATCTTATTCAATGCTCTAACTAACAATTACTTAATCGCAACCAAATTGATGGTTTTTACCATTCTTTTTTTGAACCTTATTCTTTAATAAATTGTAAAACATTACAATCTTGAAGCTTGCCTTTGGCCTTTATTACTCAATGCTCCAACCATGCATGAATACCTACAAATAGACATCAAAACTATCAAATGTTATATAAATTAGTCAAAAATCATAAATTATACATAATATGTACAAATTTAAATAAAACGTGCGAATTCACGCACAAGTTGAGGTAAAAGAGACGATAAGTGCCATAAACTATATACAAAGAATAACTATAATTTGACACTTATTAAACTCTGTGTTTCATTGTTTGCTGCCTCTTTACTTTGGACCATTGATATTAGGAAAGGTTTGGGAATTTTGTGGAAGCTTAAAGTTACAACCGAAATTCATATTTTTGGCTGGAGGTTTATTATTCACTGGCTTCCAACCAAAATCCAGCTTGCTAAAAGAGGCGTAGTGTCTTTGGAAAAGGACAAGTGTTGTGCATTTTGCTACGTTGAAGAATAAACCACCCAACATCTCTTTGGTTCTTGGATGGGGAGAAAGGTAATTCTGAATTTGGATTATCTTACTAACTTCCTTTTCACTGTCATATTGTGAAGGAAACGGATTTCCAGTATTGTATTTGTTTGATTTGGTTAGCTACAACTTGTAACATTTGGTTGTCTAGAAATTCAATTATGTTCCAAAGTAGAGTTTTTAGTTTTGAGAGATGCTTGAATTCTATTAAATTTACTTCTTTGAAGTGGTTACAATTATATTATAAAATTATCTCAAGTTGTTCTTTCTTTGATTGATTTACTTTTCTTTCTTTGATTGATTTACAATTAATAGTAAGATTTTGTTGCCTATTTAAAAAAGTTTTGTATATCAATTTATGGGTAATATATTACCCGAGTTAACACTAATTTAATCATGAAAGATAATGATTTAAAACTTAAAATAGTTAAGAAAGATGTAAGGTGCGTTTAATTTGCAAAATGATAAGTACTAGATAGAACTGTATATAATAGTACAGAACAGTACAATATAATTTATGTATTATATTGTGTTTGATAATTGAGGTACCAGACAATTTTTTTTAATCTATTTTATTTGATAAGTTTATATACTGAATACAATAATATAATTTTTTTATATAATAATCACTATTGATATATAAAATATGATATTTTGATAGTGTTTTATAATTTGTGTTTGGGACAAAAAATTGTCTCATAATTTGCTGAAGGACAAAAAATCATGTTTTTATCCAGTTCTCTGACACATTTTTTGTCCAATTCATTGTTTAATCTCTCCATCAAATTGGATACAAGAAAAATTGTTTTGTCTAATTCCTAATATTTTAGCAAATCAAACGCACACGTATATTGATTAATTAAAATTCCTAGAATACCTTAATTAACTTAATTAGATGGATACAACTTCGTATATGGTCCTAATGCCACAAATGTTACTAACGAAATCTAAAAGGGTGGGAAAAGTATTTGAATATGCAATACAAGATTTTCAACTCAACTAAGATACTACCACTATATATATATATATATATATATATATATATATATATATATATATATATATATATATATATATATATATATATATATATATATATATATATATATATATATATATATATATATATATATATATATATATATATATATATATATATATATATATATATATATATATATATAGGGGACGACTCAGGTGAGAACACTTGGTTATTATGAGAAATGAGAACAATGAATCACGACCATTAAATTTTGATTTTGTTGATTTTAATGAACTGGATTGATTTCTCTTTCTATGTTGATTTAAAATAAATATTAAGGATCATAGAAAGAGAAACAAATCCAGTCCATTAAAATCAACAAAATCAAAATTTAATGGTCGTGATTCATTGTTCTCATTTCTCATAATAACCAAGTGTTCTCACCTGAGTCGTCCCCTATATATATATATATATATATATATATATATATATATATATATATATATATATATATATATATATATATATATATATATATATATATATATATATATATATATATATATATATATATATATATACTCCAGAAGTAAATTATTAACATTACTTCAAATCTGGACCATTGATTCTTCTCCATCTAATGGTTAAAAATAATAAGTAATAGTTTTTTCTCTCCATATTTAATTACTTATTATTTATAACCATTAGAATAATCAATGATATAGATTTGGAGTAAGTATTAATACTTACTCTTGGAATAAGAATATCCCTTTTATTTATATATATATATATATATATATATATATATATATATATATATATATATATATATATATAATGTATCAAGTAGGATGATATTTTAAATAGGAGACAGGAGAGGACTTAATCCTAGCCATTAAATTAGTTATTTGGTCTTAATGATATTACGTGCAAGTATAAACAATAAATAATCATTAAGATCAAATATCCAATCTAATGACTAGGATTAAATCCTCTTACCTCATATTTAAAATGTCATCCTACTACTATAAATAAAAGGACGCTTCCATATTAATAATCTACAAAAATAATTATTTATAAATAAAAATAAATAATTGAAATATAATAATAGTTTAAAATTAATTGAAATATACTATAAGCATACTAATTTTTAATCTAATATGCCTATAAAATATCAAATTATTATTATTATTAAAATTATTATTATTATACCACGTAAAATCAATTAAAATAATGACTAGTAATTATAAGATGAACAATTATACTCTTACACAACAAAAATATAGTTTATAAATATTAGGAGAGAGTTCCGTTAATAAAAAAAATTATACCATCAATAGCTTATCTTAAGGATCCATCATTAGTCCCACACCAACTAGATTATTCCAAATTAAAATGATGGTTTCTCATGTGGATGTTTGTAAGGCGATAAGAAGGTTTGGCAGAGGGTAAATTATCTTGTATAGGAGGATCCTCAATGGGAGGTTCACGAGGATATGGCACCTTTAAAGGAGGAGTTGTGGGAGAAGGGAGTCTTTTGGGACGTTTGTGACCATATGGTGGATCTATAAATGTTTTTGTAGCTAACAATGGACTCATAAGAAACACCATTCCAACTAAGAGAAACAATATTAGTGAATTTATTGATTTCATGTCTCAACTTTGGATGATAACAAATGGAGAGAACAAAGCAAGTATTTATAGAATATATTATTATACTATTTTGACAATATAATATATAATATGAACTCATTCTATTTTATATTGTTTTTTCGTTATGGAATTATTAATTATTGCGTATGTAATGTTTATACATATTTATAGTTTCGTGTTAAAGTAACTAACCTCTTGGGTGATAAGTTATATTGAAATAGAATTTAAGGAGGTATGTTGGCCATAGTTAAAAGATACTGAAATTGTTAAATAAATATTATATACTATATAAAAATACAAAACAATTTTATATATTGAATTCTGAGTACAAACGAAGATTCTTTTAATAACCAATCTTATTGGAGAAATACACCATAAAATATACTTTTATAAAATAACAAAGTTTGCTTTTTGGTCTAAATATTTTAGAGTAAAAAGATTGTTTGTTATCATTTGAAAACACTAGATTTCATAAACACCTTTTCTCTTCTACTCTCACTTTACCTTATATTTTCATATTCATTTAAAATACAATCTTAGTATTGAAAGGGTAACCACCGTTTAGAGAATTATTGTATAATTGCTGGTATACTATTTTGATGTGCGTAAATCAAGAGAGAAACAATCTCTTCAAAAATTCTAATAAGTTATAAGACTACTAGCTAAACCTTAAGTAAAAACATGATGTAAAAGGGTTTAGGGTCACTACAACATTTTGCCCCTACCGCAACACCTATTTTTTGGAAGGTAAAAAGACCGTTCTCGTAGAATGTAATAGACAACGACTTTAATATTCTGTTGCAATATCCCATATATTTTTATCATTTTTTTAACAACGGGTAAAAGCCATTGTTATATTGTTTTTAATTATTTTATCAAAATATTTACATATGAAGGACCGTTCTTTATGGTGGACATTAGTGTGAAAATTTCATTCACCGCTGAAAAGACTAACTCTTCCCTCCCAAACTCTAAACATTCACTGCTGAAAATACTTACTCTTCCCTCCCAAACTCTAGACTCTATTCTTCCAAACCCTAAAATCAACTCACAAACTCAAACTGGAAAAGTTGCAGAAATTTCTTCTTCTTCATCACGAATCCAACAAACGCACAAACTCATAATCCCTTCATTTTTGAAAAATCACAAACCCTAATTTGCTTCTTCTTCGTCATGTGTGTTCCCTCAAGAACCCTTAAACAAAATATTTCATTCGTTACAAAGCTTTACGTTTTCTCTTCACTATCAATATGAATGAATTTTTGTCGACTCTGTATCGTATCATGCTTTCCATCTACTCTTCGGTTGTTTCTTTGACCCACCGATCTATTCGATTCATACAAAAACTTCATTCTAGGGCGATATTCTAGCTTCAAATGGTAAGTAATAACCTAAAATCGCTTCTA
The DNA here is from genome assembly GCF_029867415.1 of Vicia villosa. Taxonomy (NCBI): domain Eukaryota; kingdom Viridiplantae; phylum Streptophyta; class Magnoliopsida; order Fabales; family Fabaceae; genus Vicia; species Vicia villosa. The sequence goes on along the minus strand of NC_081180.1, from coordinate 140,562,885 downwards.
TGTTCTGATTTAAATTTTTAGGTTTTGATTTTAGCATGAAATTGTTCTTTGAGCATGGATTGAGTATATCCTGATCTCTACCTGTCCACGCCCCCTTCAAGATTTGTTCGCCTGGTGAGAAATATATAAATTCCTTTCAATGGAGATAAAGATATTGAAATTATTGGTCCATTTGAACAGGTCAACATTGATTTTTTTGTGCATCATATAATTGATTGGAAGGAATCTTGTAAAGGCATCTTTATGGAAAATAGTACTTTGCAACTGTCAATTTTTAAGTGATATTCTAATGTTTCTCTTCAAGTTTTGATGGAGAAACGATGTCCTAATGGTGGAAATGATGGAACAAGTAGTTTATTTCCTACAACTCATGATGAAATCCATCCAACAAGAATGCTAAATGTAGTTGCTAATCTTACACCTTAATAATAATTACAGCCGACGAAATATGTATCAGTGTCAGGTTGAATAATCGTTTTAATTGCGTTTTGGTGGTCTATATCTACTGTTGCAGTTTTTTTTTTGTTTTTTTATATAGATGGCAAAGAAAACAATGGTATTTTCTTCACAAACAATTCAACATCTTATAGTTTTAACCTTCTGTGTTATTTTCAACAAGTTTTTGTTATCAAATGCAGATGTGATATGGAGGATGCTGTGATTTTAAACAAGTCATTTGTGGACTGAAATGTTTCATGGACAAATATATCAGGTTTGATTTAATACCTGAAACAACAGATTAAGTTTTCTCTTTTTGAATATATATTAGTTAACTTTTGATGAGTCAAGGCAGTCCATTATGAGATGCCATTATTTTGTTGTGCCACTTTCAAGTTTTAGCAATTTGTTTACCCCTCCCCTGTAAAAAAAACAAATGTGTTTACATAATTTTGTTTTGATTGAAACTTAATTCTTATTTGTTTTTCCATGTTTTCTACCCTCATTTGTATTGTTAAATCATACTTTTACCATTGGTCTTGATTTTTTTGTCAAGATCACATATTTACTTGTAGGCCTATAAACTTTTATGATTTTTAGGGGACTCTCCATGCCGAGTCATATTCGTATTTATATTAATTGAAACCAATGTTTCCATGCTAAGTTAGTCCTCTGTCCTCAATTCAGGGGCATATTTAAGTACTTTGGCTGCAGGTAGTGCCCAATCCTTGTAGGGCCTACACCATATGGGCTACTAGAACCACCTTCATTAGGTTGGCTGCCATGAGCCTCACTTATAGGTGTTTTTCCCCCTGATTTGTAGTAGAGAAGAGAGTGTTAGATTCAAAGTGGGAATAGAAGACAAGAGGTTTAGATTCACACTTGCAAAAACAGAACATCCCAAAATAAGGCTGGCAAAAAATGTCATTCAACAAAACATTGTTGCAAGATGCTTGGACACAGGTCGTAGATTTTAGCTTGCAAAGAAGCTTTACAACTTTCTTTCTTTATTCTCCCAAATCCAACTTTCTTATACAAAAAGTATGAATGTACTAAAGTTTAGATGTAAATTACTAAAGTTCATCTTGGCATTGTTGTAGATAATTAGCAATTCTGGTAACTAGGATTGTATATAAAGTAAGTTATAAGAACTTTTGTGTTATATTCAACTAATTAGAAACTTAAATTTCTTTTTAGACAAATACCTAAGCAAAGCTTAACAAAATTTATTTGATAGTACTAGAAAAAATCAATAGAAAAATTAAAGAGTAGTAATTCATGTGGAAGGTTATCGGTTACACTAACTTCGGAAAGTTGCGACATATCCAATCATTCAATATAATTGTAAGTAGTGATGTTCAAATGATTCTTCTATGAACGCATCATTATATCTTGCTGATAACACGATTTGAAGGAAAAATATCATTTGAGGTGATAGGTTACATTTCTAATAACTCTTTGTACAATTAACTTTTGATTTTTAATGTAATTAACGGTCGAATGCTGCCTTTTGGTTTTATAGGAATAAAATAATTTGGGACTGCTCTAGTTTTACGGCTACACTTCTAATAAGTGTAAGTGTCATGCTACTATCACTTCCCCAGCGTGATTGATACCCATAAGAGATGAGGTATCGCTACTTGACTTGTCGTCACCGCCGAAAACGACATGAAAGAGGTCTTTGGTACTAAGTACATGGTGGTGCATTTCTTAGATCATGTTTATTGATTACATGTTCTTGGTTCTACAATTATATTCTAATTATGTGTATTTTTATTGTGTTAGTTGAAAGAGTTTAATTCTGAATACATGGTAGTACTTGTCCGCAAGAGCAACATTGCAGCTTTTCATTTCTTCACAAAGAAATTACAGTACAACATTGCTTATAACATTGCTTATAAGGAGGAGAATGCTTATGTCATAAGGAATAAATTGAAGGTATATGATCCTATAATCCATTTTACTATTTACTTGATGGTTGGTCACTAATTTGTAGAGAATGAGAATTTGCATTTCGATTGGCTAATTGCTTTTTATGCAAATGTGTTACTCTGATATGGATGAATGTTCTTAGTTTCCAATTAGAAGTTCTATTTGGGTTAATTTGAGTACATTTTAAAGGAATTATAGAAAGCCAAATTATATTTTCTTGGTTCCAATTTTTTTATGGATAATTCATTTAATTTTAGTGGCGTATTGTTTTCTATGAAGACCAAGAATTAATAGTTGACTTTTGTGTTTCAATTAAATAAAAATTGGAGAGTCTTATCTAATCTATTAAACTCAAATAGTTGGAGACTGGAGCATTGTGATACAGTATACGATACATGTTGCAACATGTTTTATACAATTTAATAGTTTTTTTCTTTAGATGATGAAGACATATATGTGTTGTTATTTGCTTTGATTTGATATACATCTTGTTTTCCTAGATCTAACAATGGTGCAGAATACTTTTTACTTGCTATGGATGGTTCAGCTCATAGAGTATTAAACTTCACTAAGTCAAATTTTAGTATTATCACTCTAATTTAGTATTTTCACTCTATTTAAGTAATAAAAAATCTGAATTCAGATCTTAATGCTAATTTTACAGATATTTTTTAGAGACAAATTCATCAACAAATGGCAAGAGGATGACAGAAGTTGTTCATTAGATTACTAACAACTTTTATTATATTTGGATCAATAAGTGAGTTTTAATCTGTTCTAGTATCTATATGGTATTTTTTTTGTTTAGAATACTCATGTCAGTCATGAAGCTTAGTGGAACGCATGGAAGATGTTATTTTAATTCTGAATGTTAAGTATTTTAATAGATAATCTTAATCATTTTCAAGATGTTATTTTGATTAAGGAATAATTATTTTTTATGTAATTTATTTAAAATTTGTATTCAAGTATTATATATAAAATTGTGAAGGTGATTAACATTTTATTAAATAATTTGATTTTGTATTTTATTAAAATCTTTATTTCTAGCAACGGTGAGAAAGTGTTGTTGTAGCCATAGAATAAGAAATTTAGCTATGGGACTACCAGAACGGATTAAAATTTGCTACTGTTACAATCCGTTGCTGTATCAAGTAAAACATTAAACACATCAAATTGCAACGGTTTTTAACTGAGAACGGATTACAACTGTCGCTGTTGCGAACCGTTCTCAAAGAAAACTAAAACAACGGTTTTTCATAAGGCGTTCTTGTTGGGTAAAAATCCGTTGCAAAAGGATAAGGCAACGCCTTGGTTTGGAACGGCTTGAAAACTGTTCTCGTAGCTAAAGGGAACGGTTTTTTCAGATTTCGCAACGGTTTTCCAGCGTTGCTGTAGAATCAAAATGTTGTAGTGGGTAGATCTTGTGTTAATAGATTTATAGTGATGGATTTAACTGTATCGGAATGGGGTAGACACAAATTATAGTATATTATTATATGATAGAGAAGTCAAGAGTTAGAAAAATATATTTTGTAGGATTTTAGAGACTACCGCTGAGGAGTGAATATGAGAGGATTATTATCCTTATTGTCGTTTAAGGTTTCAGATAATCTTAATCGTTTAATGGGGTAACGCTTAAATAGTTAAACAGTTGAGGGCAGAGACCATTCTTTGAGCTTAACAGAATGATCCAGCCCATCACCTTCTCATGTCTTGTGTTTGAAGTTAATTGAGTAACAAGTGGCATCAAGGTTGTCGCGGCGACAAAAATTGAGATTAAGCTTTTGATTAATTTAACTCGCAAATAAGCAAGAGTCACCGCCGATCTTTAATGTTTCCAAATGAGAAAAGAACGAATAAAACCCACAGAAGTTTTAAAACAAAACTAATAAAATAAAGAGATAAGGGTACGGGGTTGATTATGCAAGGAGAAGATGTTAGCACACCCTCACATCTATGATACTCCATATGAACCTCTTGAAAATATGTGTTAAGGCTAAGACTGGTTGTTTGCAAAAAGATTGTAGAGATGAGAAAAGAAATGATTTTTATGATTTTTATGGTTGACAAGACTTCTTGAGTCTTATGCCTACGTACCAACCAAGTGCAATGAAAGATCAAAACCTCATATTTCGTGGTACAAACCAAAAGTTTGTTTGTTATGATTGATTATAAATGAAGAGACATTTTGTCATCTTTAAGGGGAAAACTCAACTAATCACCTACAAGCATGAGACAATGGACCTTTGCATCATCATGAGGAAGGGGTCAAGCTTGAATAGAAATCATCAAGCATGCCTCAAACTCTCAAGTGGAAAAAGTCAACATCTTTCTAATCAATATCATGAGGATAGGAGAATTACATCTCAACTATGAAGATGACTTATGTATAATCTTTGAGAAAAAGGTTTAAAAGAAAAGTGCACAAAGGGCCCAAAATATTTGAATGAGTTTGATCTTTTTAAAGTGTTTTGAAATGGTTTTGACATGCTTAAGATGTTTTAGAATTTATTAAGAAAAGAAAGTTTTGAAAATCACTTGACAAAGTCAAGGTTTATTGTGAAAAGTTTAAGGTTTAAAAATAAGAAGGTTTTAAAAAAGGGGAGAAGATTTTGAAAATTAAAGAAGGGGAGGAGATGAAGAGACTGTCATAAAGCATAAAGTAAAAGATAGACAAAGAAAGATCTAACCACACAATAAATAAGTATTTGACAATAAGTCAAATTAGCATTCCCTTTCCTTTGGATTAGGCCACAAATAAAGCATCAGATGAAACCAAACCATAAGTAGATGAGAGTCCAAAGCATCATATAAGCTCAAAGCACAAGATGAACAATCAAAGTCTCAAATAAAATCCAAACACCAGATGAATCTAAGAGTATCAAATAAGTTCAAACTATCAAGCTAAGCCAAATGTATCAAATGAACTAAGGTGTCTCAGATGAATTATGGTATCATATGAAGCTTAAGAATACAAATGTATCAGATGACTTCCAAGGTTGCAGATGAATTCCATTTCTTAGGGAATAGGTAACCAAAGTCTAAAGGTCAAAAGTCCACATCCAAAGTAAGGGATAGTAACCATTAGTCCAAGATTAAGGAGTTAAGTTTTTTTTAAGGTTTTTCCTTTATAAAATCTTTAAAAGAAAAAGAAATTCCCAAGGGGCAAAAGGAAAAGACATAAAGATAAATTACAAGAAAATAAAGTGCAAAGAACATAAATGCTATGAATGATAAATGCTTGAAATATAAATTGTATAAAGATAAAGGGCAAGAATTAAAATGACAAGAACTTAAAGTGCATTAAAGTAAAGTTAGCACAATAATAATGTTAGTATTAAAGTTAGAATTAAAGATTCGATTCGGGACAAATTTAGAGCTATGTTAAGCAATCATAGATGTGCTTATATAGAAGTAACGTCTATGAGGTCGCTCGATAACAATTTATGTACCATATTTGTTAGAGAAATGATAGAGATCATTCTCCTAAAACAAGTAGCACAAGTAAAAACAAATGAGGGATCAAGCACAATGCAAGGATATTAGTCCATTACATCAATCATTATTCATGATAACTTAGGACAAACTTATCACCAATCCAAAGTACTTAAAATGATCCAATGATCAATATAAGGTATATTTTAAATGATGAAAGTTCATCAAGCACCATTCTAAAATTCATGAACAAGATGGACTTATAATCATCCAATTGATCAAAATAAAAAAAAGAAAAAGAGATAGATAAATATGGAGAGAGAAGCCAAATTGAATCAAAATATTGATCAAGTTATCATCAAGATCAATCACCTCTCTTGGTAGATTAAGGTAACAAATCTATCACCAAAACAAAGTACAAAAAATGATTCAATTAATTATTTAATGGTAGATTTAACTGATGAAGGTTCATTCAACCTCATCAACACCCAAATTCTATTGATATTGATGAGATGTATTGTCAAAGAAATCATTATCCAAGGCATCAGAAGTTAGAACAATATTAAAATGATATAAAAATAAATTAAATGCATTAAAATGATTTTTAAAGGTTTTTATAAATGGAAAATAAAGGGAAAATGCCAAACAAATATCAAATGATCAAATAAATGATCAATAACATTATAGGAAGTCAAGGAAACTCCAAGGATCATTGTCTAAAAATTTGGACTCACAACCAATTAGAATTGATGAAAAATTAAATCAAGAAAGTAATTAAAATGAAATTAAGGAGAAAAATTTTAAAAAATTTCAAATGATCAAATAAATGATCAAGAAAATTATGGAAGCTTAAGAAAAACCCAAGGATCATTATCCAAAAATTTGGACTAAAAAAGGTTTCAAAATGATGGAGAAATAATTTTGGAAAATGAATTAAAAATAAAATAAGAGAAAAATGACAACAAATATTAAAATTATTTTTAATTTATGAAAAAAACATATAAGGTACAATTTTTTTTATGAAATCATAAAAAAAAAATGGAGTGAAAAATAATAAGGGAACTATTTTTAATGATTTTTTTGAAATAAAAGGAAATGATGGAGAAATAGTTTTTGAAAATGAATTAAAAATAAAATAAGAGAAAAATGACAAAAAATATTAAAAGTTATTTTTAATTTATGAAAAAAAACATATAAGGTACAAAAAAAAATTGGAGTGAAAAATAACAAGGGAGCTATTTTTAATGATTTTTTTGAAATAAAAAAAAAAGGAATTAAAATAGAGAAAGAAAATAAAATGTGCTAGGACTAGTTGAGGTGGCAGCGCGGGATTCGATGGATTTGAATATGGTACCAAAACACGCGGATCTTCATCTTCATCTTCAACCTCTAGCCACTTTGATTTTTGCAGGTTCATGCACTTGTTGATCAAGGCAAAACAACACACGTTTCAGACTCATACAACATCATCGTCCATGTCTTTTCACTCATGAACAATTTATTTGTTTTGAGTGAAGAGAATTTGCAGAAAAAATGCAAGAACCCTAAAACCTCAAAACAAAAATTAAATGATGAACATAATGAATAAATGATGGTTATATTAGGGCTTTCACTCAAGAGAACAGGACGAAGAGAGTGGTGAAGAGTTCTTGTTGAAAGGAAACTCATATCTATTTGTTCCAATTGAGCTTCAAAGGTCCAGAAATTGTGAAATGGTAAAGGTACTTTCAAGAGGTTTTGAACTTCTGTAAGGCTTCAGTTAGCTTCAGATGAAGACGATAAACCTTTCTGGGCAAAGATTTGGAGTAAAAATCAAAGGAAAATGAGGATTCAAACTTCTAGTTTTTTGGTGTTTCAGGCTTGATCGTTGCAGAGTTTCTTTGGCTCTCTAAGCTTGCAAATGAAGAGGAAAGGCTCCTATATTTATATGGAAGAGAATAAGCTCATCATACGTGCCAATTTCAGCTTCAATTGTGTGAATCGAACTTGGAAAATTCTAGATCCAAAGCGTGTGAAATGAAGTATTGAATGTGTGATTTGCTGAGCTATTCCAGTCATTTTATGTAGCATGAGATGTGTTTCATCATAAAAAAAACAAGCTTGCACATGTGCCAAGTGGTCCCAAGTGAATTTCAGGTCATTTTGCAATTATAGGTCACAACTTGGAGTAGAGTTCATGGTGCCATGTCCATCCCAAGGCCAAATGGAATTGGCTCGTGCATTTTTTGATTTTATTTTTGCCAAATGATTCTCTCATGGAAAATAATTGAATGCAAAAATAATGAACTTGAATGGATGCTTAATGTGAAAATGGCATGAGTTGAAAGTTGGAAAAAAACCCACTGGAAACTAGGTATGGTATTAGGTCGACCATGTAATGAACATGGTTTTCTGCATAAGTAGCCTTCAACTTTTGAGGTACTCAGAGCTTGAATCAATGCTTAACCTTCAAATAAAAATTGTAGAGGACATCATTTTTTAAATTCGGAGAAAAAAAGAAGCGCCAATATATTGTGAAAATTGAAGGAGTTATGATCTTTGGAACATATGCATGTCATACTTGAACTTAAGTCAAAATTTTCTAAATCCACAAAATGACCACTAACTGGTCCAAATATTTGATGACTTTAAAACCATAATTGGCCTTTGACTTCTGAAGATAAGTTGTAGATGATTTCAAAAGGAACCATTTGCCCAAATAATCACTAAAAAAATGTTGATATAATGAAGAGGTTATGATATTTTGAACTTAGGCTTGAAAAGTTGACTTTTTAGGTTAAACCTCTTTATACACTCTTGCAAATTTGGACTTTTCTTGCAATCTAAGGCACGTTGATAATCATATGAATTTAATATTGTGAACTCTTGAATGTCCTTTAATTAAACTTACAATGGCTTGAGGAAACTTGTTCAACAAGGCATGGAAATAAACACATGAACCTTTGAAGTTTCTTGAGAAACAAACTACCAAATCTTGAGCTACCTTTGATCCATTGAACTTGAATGATGCTTGAATATAATATACTTTGATATTATAGGTCATGCCTTGATGGATTAGCTCTTGAGAAGCAATGGTTGGCCACACTTTGACCTTGGTGAAGTAACCCTAGTTGAGGGAACCATGCTTGATGCTCTTGATTCAAAACCTACCTTGCACAATAAACTAAAGGGAACAAGGCATATTTTTTGTATTTTGATTAGTGTTTAGTGAAACATAAAGCATATAAGATAAAAAAGATACACAAAGTGGTGCTTGAGGATCTCTGCAAAGGCAAACCCAAAGATGAGAGGGTTAGGAGGCAACTAAGTTTGTGATCTTGATGCATAAAAAATATGTAAATGAGGTGAGATCTTAGGGATAAAAATTAGAATAAACATCTCAAAAGGAATGATGATTTTAAACACCTCTTTTAAATTAGGGCTCTCCATAAACAAACCCCAACCATTCACTGTTGAAAGGTATAAACAATGAAAAACTAGAATTTATTCTTAAGAATGTTGATTTTTATGTGTGGGATTCAATTAAAAATGTCTATTTATTCCAATTCATTTTGTAAATAATTAAGTGGTGAATAAACCAAGAGCTCTTTAAAACACATAAAAAAATAAAAATGATAACACAGTTTGAAATCCATGTACTTAATAACTAGTACCTTAGTACAAGAGAGTAGTATCGTATATCAAACTATAGCACTACGTACGGAGGATATGTGGGACACCCTTAAAATGATCAATAATCATACTGTAGAGATAAATATAAATAGAATGAACACATTAGATCAAAATTTTGAGTTACTTAAAAAAAATTCTAAAGGAAGCATCCAAAGTTGATTTTTTTTTCAAAAAATGAATTATCTTCAAACTCTTTGTGAAATTTTCAAAAGTAATTTGACTAAGAAAATTCTTAGATTTAAAAAAATTTGTTGAAAATATATAGAAACTAAAATTTCAAAGTCCACGGATTCCTCGTATAGAGTTTTGAATGTTATACTTGGTCAATTACAAGAAATACTGCATGAGGTAAAAGCATATTTAAAGAGATGAAAAATAAAGAGAAAGTATCTGTTACAAAAGAAAGTTTTCAAAAACAATTAAAATCATGACACGAAAGCTTTCACACGATGGGATGTTAATGATACATACTCATCTGATGAATTTGACTAAGAGGATGAAACAAATGTGTGTCTCATGAAAAAATAAGCAGAAAATGAGGTAAGCAATGTTGAATCTAAATTCACTTATTATGAATTATTTTTATCTGTATAATTTTAAAAAATGAAACAAGTAGATTTAAATATATCATTTCCACTTCTCATAAAACCATCACCTCTCTTGAAAAAGGAAAATGAAAAACTAATGGAGTAAATAGATCGTTTTAGAGAAAAACAATCTTTTTTAATTCAAGACTCTCTTACTCAATCTAAAATTATAGATAAATCTATCAAGTGTGTATGTAAAATGCAAATGTTTATAAAATGAAATTGAATATTTGCACAATAAACTTGATTAATTTACTAAAGAGAGAGATAACTTGAACATCATTTTAGATAATCAAAGAGGTACTTATAATAAAGTTGGATTAGGCTATCAACTTGAAAACAATACTAGGTTTTTTTATCAATTTATGTAACTCGAATAGAATATATAATTATAACATGCCTAAATTCATTTATTGTAGCAAATATGATTGAAATTCCATTCCTCGGAGGACAAGTGTTGGACCAGATGTCTAGAATAACTTGTCCAATTCATTAAACCATATTTAACCCAATATGACAACAACAATAATTCAAGGTAAAAGCAATAAAGAACACAACATAATTAGTATCCCAGTTCAGTGCAAACCACACATGCATCTGGGGACATCCAACCTAAGAAAGGAAATTCACTATTATATAGAATTAGTACAAAGTGTCTTAGATGTACAAGCCCCTTGTTCAATGCCCATCTTCTAAATTTTACCCCGGTGTCTTTCTATGTAGGACTCCTCCTAAATATGAGACCCCCTCCCATTTTTTCTCAATCATTAACCCTAGTGATCAACTTCAATAACAACTTAGAGAATTTTGAATTAAAACTCAACTAAACAAACCAAACTCTTTGCTTTAAGATATGAATGAAAGAGCTAGAGTGGTGTACAAGAAACACAAATAAAACACACATATAATCCTAGTATAAAGATATTCAATCCTAGTGCATACACCCAAGATGATGAGGTGGGAGTCTCCTTAAATATCAATGTAATTCTGGGCTTTTTCACCTTTGGGTATTTGATTTGAATTCGTCCAAAATTATAGTTGATACAATTGGATTTGATTTTCTTCACAAAAGTCTCCAACAAAATATATGATTTGTTTTTAATTCAAATTCAAATTTAACTGTCCATTTAAATTGATTTGATCTTCAAACAATTGTCAAACAAATCACACAAACTCATAGCAACAAATCTGATTGAATCCCAACCAAATTTGCAGTCCTAAAATGCAACAACATTGACCTATTAAACAAGGGCCAGATGTTGCACACATGTTGGAACAGTGTGTCCCACATGTGTACCTTTTGCACAAAAATAACTTGAATACTCCATGTTGTTTTGCATCATTCAACCAATCCAAAAGTAACAACAATCTCCCCCTTTGGAAAATTTTGGCAAAATAACTCTTCAAGACATAACACAATTGAGTATCATAATCAACCCATACTCAAGAAAAACATCAACATTAGTAAATGTACAAATCAATTAGAGCATACATAAGCAATAGCATAACACACATCAGTAGCACAAGTCAAAAGTCATGAGGTTACTACACACAATCAATGCTCCATAACAGTCAGTCATGCAATCACAAAGTCATTCATGCATGAGCACACAGTTAGAAGCCAAGTCAGAATCAACAAATACTACTAACACATATAGATCATCTCATACAAGGGCTAGATGCCATGCCAAATGCTCCATCATGTGAGCACACAACCAACACTCACAACTAAAACTCTGAACAGTTAACCAATACTAAGTTAGTCAGCAACAATAGTAGCACATACCACCAAGTGAGTAGTCAGTAGTCATAATACACTATCCTTACACACCATTACTCCCCCTTTTTGTGATAATTTGGAAAATGTATATCCCAAAAATATCATTCAGTCAACGCAGATATCAGTATGTTAGCACATACACACATCTGATCCGAAGTAGATAAATATCAACCAATATCATAAATGTTAAACAAGATGCTAGTGCATCAGGACAATTATTGGTAACAAAACCATAAGTCTATCAAGACATTACAGGTCCAAAACAAGTAGACAAAACTTTCCTGAATACAATGGCCAAACAAATAGAGCAAAAACACCTTGAATTAATTCCCTTCAGACTTGATCTCCAGATCTCCCTCTTATATGCACACTTCATCACAAAACATATTTTATTTCTCCATATTTTTGCCATTATTTTGCAAAGGCATGAGAGACAAAATAAAAACACTACCAAACAGCTTAGAACTGATATTTAAAGAATATCATAACATAACCAAAATTGTTAAGGAGTTATTACAGTTCTAGCATCAAATAAAAACAATCATACAAAAAAACCTGGAAAAATTAAACTTCAGTCTTGCTCTCCAGACCAACCACCTGATTCAATAAAAGTAACCCAGTCTTCATTAGCATCTGAGTCATAATCATGTGTTTGAACAAGCCTTTTCTTCAAAGATGTCATATTTGTCACAAACTTCTTCCTAGTCATAGATGGTCCAGCATGTGTATCCACCTTGGTTTTAGACTTCTTTCATTTTGGATCCCTAACCTTCTTCCCAAACTTGTCTTCCAGCATCATAATTTTTCCAGATGAGTGACTCATTTTTTCGAAGAATAAAAAAGTTGAGAAAAGGAAGAATCAACAACATTATGAGTTCAAGAGAGAAAGAGCAAAAATGTGTCCTTGCTTGCAACGATGGACCAATGAAAAGGAAACTTTGTAATCAGCGTCATTTCACGTGCACCATAGACCATAGGAGAGAGACTCTTCCTTGCTCTCTTTCATGCCCTCGGTTTTTTACCGTACCTCTTGTGTGAGAGATACACGAACTGACACTCTTCTCTTTTTGCTTTTGTGTTTTTGAAAATCAGAGAGTCGCCACCGACTTTTATTTTATCCAACTAAGGAAAGGTTTATAAAAGAAACAGAAAAAGACCTTTAAGAAGTTCTGGGTAAGGGGGTAGGTTATACAAAGGGAAGGTATTAGCACCCTTTGTATCCATGGTTATCCATGGGCTCTTTAATTTGCTTAGCTCACTTGTTTTGAATCACTTTTCTCTTGCCTTGACATGCTTGTATGTGGTTTCAAATACTTTTGCAAATTGACTTTGTAACGATCCTTGTGCGGATGTATACAAAGTGTTTTATCTTTCGAAAGATGTTTTGAAAAAAAAAACGTTAACTTCGTAATGATCCTTGTTTGGATATATACCAAGTATTGTCTTTTTTTAAAAGTTTTATTTTGAAAAACAACGGTATATGAGACATTTGTTTGTTTTGATTTGAGCAAGAAAATTAGGAGGTCTACCCTAAGTTATAAGGTCTTTTCCTATTTCCTTAAGAAAATTCTCCTTTCACCGGATGTAAACGAAAGTTCGATTTTGCATTTGAAACAGTAGAATTTGATTTTGATTTTGAAAAGAGTAAAAGAGGGATTACCCTAAGAGGTGCAAGTGTGATTGTGTTTTGATTCAGATATTTTATCTTTGAAGTTAGTGACCTAACGTTTCAATTTTTATCTTTCACATACACGCAATTTTATATGTGCTGGAAATTAAAATGCGGAAATGTAAAATGCGGAAAGTAAATCTACGCTATTACATCGATTGTGCGGGAAATGTAAACTACGCTATTTACATGAATTTGACAACCTATACACTTGATCTAAGAATTTAAATTGCAAGAAAAATAAAAGAAATATTTTTGGATTTTTGATGATTGATTTTAATTAGAATTAATGCATGATTAATTTAAGTAAAATGAGGAAAAAAGTAGAAATAAAATTTAAACCTAAAAATTATATTTGAAATATGCCATATTGATTGTCAATTAATTTTAAAATAAAACTAATTTTTTTTGGATTTTTTGAAATGGATTTTGAAATTATTAAGTTAAATAATCATATAATTATACAAATAATTACACAAATAATTAAAACTTAAAGAGAAAATTATCCTAAATATGTACAAAATTATCTTATAATATATATACTATATTTAATATAAAGAACAATTTTTTTATGATTTTTTGATTAGTTAAAATAATTAAAAAGTAAATATATAAATATATACTAATTAATTATACAAAATATTTTAATATTTAAGAAAAAATAAAATATTTTATGTAAAAAAATAATAGATTATTTTAGAAGCCTAAAAATATTTTTATTATATTTTTTTGATTTTTGAAACTATTTTAAATTAATTTTGTAAAGAAAATAAAATAAAATAGAAAATATATAAACAATGATCAGGTGTGGTGGATAATAGAGTCTATAGCATGGACTGGCAAGGCTAGAGCGTTGGATCTTGAGTTAATGAAATCTAATGGCTGAGATCATAGAGCTCATGATATGATAGTGGAAAGCAACGCATGTGATTGGTCTGAGTTTTAAAACACACGCGCGCGCAAACCAACCAACCAGGGCAAGCCACGTCTTCATCTTCAACCTCCAGACTCCTCTTTTAACAGCATTTGTTTTCAAAAGCGCTGTAATATGTGGGCATCAATCCTGCAAAATAACGAATAGGGGTAAACGTGTACAGAAATTTTTCGCGACCTGTTCATTTGATTCGTACTGATTCACTGAATTCAACCATGCCCTTAATTTTGTCTAATTTTGCCTCTAACGAAAAACCCTAAAATAGAGTTCAAGAACCCTAAAATGGTATTTTCGTGGATACGTGTTCAAACTTCCATTAAACTTCCAGAAATGATCAGAACACCAAACTAAACTTAAATATGAGTCTACATCTTGTTAAACATGCAAGTATAATGAGATTTTTGTAAGTTTTAGTTCGAGCAAACCGTGAGGTGTAGTGCTTGATTCTTTGAGTTTCAAAGCTTGAAACTGATTGGAATATATTCAATGATGCTTGAGGATTGTATTTGAGTGTTTAGTTTGAATTACAAATGGCTTAAACTGAAAAATCGAATTTCAAATTTCTTGGAAAATTTCAATTGAATTTAAGAGTGATACAAGCAAGACTTGGGTTCTGAATTCGTGTGTCCTTATTTACTGAAGTGTTCTAGCCATTATATAAGCAATGAAGTGCTTCAAAACTAAGCTAAAAGCATTAAGTGCTTTTGTTGAATTTTGGAAATTTCTTAATATATGTAGCTTTGAATTCAAGCAACCATGGCTTGATTTTTTCACACC
Source organism: Vicia villosa (assembly GCF_029867415.1). Classification (NCBI taxonomy): domain Eukaryota; kingdom Viridiplantae; phylum Streptophyta; class Magnoliopsida; order Fabales; family Fabaceae; genus Vicia; species Vicia villosa. Next base: position 140,547,658 of record NC_081180.1, on the reverse strand, counting down.
TCTTGCTCTTAGGCCTGCTGTACTTCTCTTGCTGCAGAGCTTTGAATGTTCTTTGATGACTCATGCTTAGAAACTAAGCTACATATTATCCCTCCATTTTCCCTTTTTTAATTTAATCTTAAATGGGATAAAATTAAGTCAAAAAAGAAACAAAAATGCTATGGGCCTTGGCTTGGTCGTGGGAGGCCCTTCACATTATGGGAAACATGTTTGGAACATGGAAATTTGGTCTCATTTGGAAGAAAAACATTTTTGATCAATGTTGATTTCATGCATTTTCCCAAAATTTAGCCAACTTCAACAAGGCATAAATCCCTCAATTTTTATCATATGAAGGAGTTCTTGTACTTTTTGGAAACCTCAAAGAGTCCTCTAACCAATTTCTTTGGTCTCATATCAAAATGATTTTCCATGCTCCTTGTGTGTCCTTTTGAAAAAAGTGACTTTTTGTTGACTTTGAAAATGACCTGTAATGTCTTGATTCATATTTTTCAAATGGTGAATCTAATGATCATGGGACCAATTGCATTTGAAAGATAATTGAATTTCCTTCAAAATGAGTTTTGGTTTGAATTTTTTGGATGAAGGATGAGAGAGTTTTGACCAGTCAAAGTTCAGTTGACTTTTTAGGAGAAAACCCTAATTTTGAAACTTAGGGTTTTGTTGATTTTTGATCTTTCCTTGATGAATTTTGATCAACCACTAGTCAAATGATGAATCTTTTGACAAAATATGGATGTTGACAAAAAATTTCATTTTTGACTGTCTGTTGACTTTTTGGTCAACCGGGTCGTCTGTTGACTGTTTGAGCTGCTGACTGCGCGTCTGAGTGAATTGAAGTTTGAAAATTTGTATGGTGGTACTTTGAGATATATGGAGGTCCATGAAATCCATTTGAGGTCTCAAAAACCTGTTCTCCTGAAAAAAACAAGAAACCCTAGTTAGGGACTGTTTGCGTAGGAGACAGTTAAGCGTACCTGATTTTTGTGCAGTGTTGAGTCTCTGCTAATCATGTGATATTCAGAAGACTTCTAGAACAAAAATCTTGGAATTTTGAAATGCAAAAGATTGATTTGATTGATGGTACAAAACACGGAGAATTGCACTGTCAGCGGTTTTGACTGTCAACTGGCTGTCCGAGTATTAATGAAGCAGTTAAGGTGAAAATTCAATAGTTAAAGTTAATTAATTTTCTTTTTGTTTTTATTGTTGTGTTAATGGTGAAAATTTATGTACATGAGTTGTTAGAAAAACAGTATCTATGATAGCGTTAACGGTTTTGTCGTGCTTCGGCATAGGTGCAGTGATGACATTTGGAGTTTCTGGAGGATCGAACTCAATTTCCCCCGCATCTATCATGTCTTGTATTTTATTTTTCAGGGCCCAACAGTGATCTGCGTCATGTCCTGGACAGTTAGAGTGATACACACATGTTGCATCGGGGCGATAACTCGGAGAGGAAGTGTTGACATTTTTTGGAGGGTCTTTTAATGTGATCAGATCTGCTTTTAACAAATGCTGCAATGCTTGAGAGATTGGCATATTGATTCTGGTGAAATTTCTTCTTGGTGCATCTGGTCGACGCGTATATTTTGGCGGTTGATCTTTTTGAGGTGCAGATGCGGAGATCAGAACTGCCCCTACAGATTGGTGCTGCTCATTTTTGCGACCTTTCTGACTATGCATTGTATTGACTTCATTTCTCCCACTGATGGGCCTTTTTGTAGTACCAGAGGAAGAGCCTATTTGAATTTTTCCATTTTGAATGCCGCTTTCGACACGCTCTCCAGTCAATATCAAGTCAGTGAAACCTGATGATGAGCTTCCCAGCAAATGGCTATAGAAAGGGCCAGTTAAAGTTTCCATGAACATGTCGACCAGCTCGCGATCAGATAAGGGTGGTTGAACCCTTCCAGCCAGATCTCTCCACTTTTGTGCATATCCTTTGAAACTTTCTTTTGGTGCCATAGACATGCCCCTTAGTTGAGTACGGGTTGGTGCAAGGTCAGCATTGTATTGATACTGTTTGTAAAAAGCAGCAGCTAAATCTTCCCAGGTATGAACTTTTGTACCTTCCAGTTGGTAGTACCACTCGAGTTGTGTACCCGACAGACTTTCTTGGAAGAAATGAATCCATAATTTGTTATCTGCTGTATGAGGTAATATCTTCCTTACATAGGACCTCAGATGTAGTTTTGGGCAAGAAACTCCATCATACTTTGCAAAGACAGGAACTTTGAACTTTGGAGGGATAACAACATCTGAGACGAGTCCCAAATCATTGAAATCTAAACCAGGTATTTTTTGTATCTCCATAGCTTTCATGCGTTCTTCCAACTGCTGGTATTTGTCATCATCATGTTCGTCTTCAGAATGATAATCTTCTTCATTAGAAGAGAGAGAGGGTCTGGCAGAACCCTGGTTGCTATGATTGTCTCCTTGTTCACCATCACCGACTATTTCAGGGATCGGTGGCTTTTTGGACTTTTTGACTGGGATTTTGATCTTCCTTTTCAGGTGACTCAAGCCTACAGATCCTTTGGGCTTCTTTTTCTTCTTGGTTATCAGGGCTTTCAGTTCTTGTTGCCCCTTTGCTAGCTCCAGAATTGCTACCTGAACTTGGGCGTTCTGTGCTTCGAGATTCTTGATGCTTGTTTCGGATTCCATCTCTTCTAACTGAAATAAACAGCGAGGAGATGAGAAACCCATCATGTGAACCTGTTATGCAATGTTTATGAATGAAATGCATATGCAATGTTTTCAAGGATCTTGGAATTTAGATTTGTTTAAAACAAAGGAGAAACAAACATTTATTAGTTAAACAATTTATTTCTTTTTTTTCTTTCTTTTTTTCTTTGCCTCTTTTGGGCTTACAAAACAGAAAATAAAGAAAATGAAGGATCCGTCAGGTCTCCCATGGACGCTTTCTCTTTGCACCCAGGAATGTGTTGATCTGCTGTTCTTCTTGGAGTTGTCCGGTGAGCTCCAATACTTTCCTCTCATAGTCTTGACAGTGTGCTTTGAAGGTGTCTCTTTCCTCTTTTAGTTGAACCCAAGATTTTTGTAACTCTTCCGGGTCAGTTGGCATATCCGGATGTAGAATAACTCGAGGTTTGTCTCCTTCAACTTCTGGCTCAATAGTCACAGGTAGAATAGCGGGATATGGCATGATGAACTTCTGAGCATGAGTACGCACCCATCTGAGGTAAGGTTCCATAGGAATATAATTCCATTGCCCTAAAGTTTTGCTTTCTATTCTATAGACACTGCCCCACGCATGTATAAACCTTCGTCGATGTCTGTGGGAATCATCCTCGTAATCAAACACAATGCCACGGATAATCATGTCATGAGGACCGTTTCTTCGTGCATATCCGAATTGGCGCAAAGCTAAAGAGGGGTTGTAAGTGATGCCCTTTGATGCCAAGGAGTGGCACATTAGGGTACTCTCCACAATGGTCAATGATAGTAATGTCTCTCTGAAAGAAGTTGTTCCACCGGATATCTGAATGAGACAAAGACATAATCCTGCGAGACCATTGCATCCTTTGTTCATTTCTCAACACTGATCGGGGAAGGTGTAATGTAAACCATCTAGCCAGTAGTGGTACACAGCACATAAGAGTTCCTCGTTTCTTCATGGTACGAGTGTGTAGAGAATGTAGAATGTCTCCCAGCAAGGTTGGTACCGGGTTACGGGTTAAGAAAAGGTTGATAATGTGCACACTTATGAACTGGTCGGGATTAGGGAATAAAACCAACCCATAGATCAAAAGAGCCACAACCTCCTCAAAAGCTGGGTAACTTTGGTTTTTTAGTAGTAATCGAGCCTTTTCCATTAAGAATTTAGCAAGCAAACCCTGGATTCCACTCTTTGTTTCCCAATTGGACTCAATTTCTGACTTTCGCAAGTGTAAGGCAGCAGCAATGATTTCAGGTTTTGGAATCCTTTCTAAACCTGTGAAAGGTAATTGATCTCGAACAGGTAATCCAATTAGTTCAGAAAACTCTTCCAAGGTGGGCACCAACTGGTAATCAGGAAATGTAAAACAATGATGTTCGGAATCAAAGAACTGGAACAGGACCCGTATCATGTCTTCTTCAAATTTTGAGGTAACCAAATGGAGTAGGTGACCGTGCTTTTCGGTGAATTGAGCATTCCTGGGAAATTCTGATATTAAGTCCTTTAGTTCAGATGGTATTGTTAAGATGTTGATTCGGATGTAATCTCTGGTAGCGGGAGCCATTACCTGCAATAACAGAACAAAGGTAAACTCTTCGATCCTTGAAATGATTAGTGAGAAAAATGATATGCTTATGATGCTTATGATGTTATGATGTCAAACATGTGGCACACAAAAACAAATCAAACAATAGCCTTAGGTTTAAAGGTTTGCATGAAGTTCATAGGTGATACCCTCCCCACTGAAGTTGAGTTGGTTAAAACCTATCCTAGAATAGTATTCGGGTTCTATGATCCTTGGAGACAACATCTTAATACGGCACTCGGACGGCCGATCAAAACATTCCTCGAGGATAACTAACTTCGATCAATTTCAAAGCTAGCCACTTAATAGGCCACAAGTCAAGTTCAACTAAAGGTTCTAAGACAAATTAGTGTTTAATGATATTTCGGAAGCCTAATATACTCCTTGATCGTTTTCAAGGGACATAAGTATAAACCAAAGTGTCACACTAACGGTGACTACCAGATCAACCGTATCGGTACATGCCGTACAGTTTCCTTGGTCTATTGTCACATACTTAAGGTATCTCGAGATTCGGGTTAGAATCTTTCACACAAGCAAAATACCCAAACAAACCTTTGAAAAATAGAGCAATCAAATCAAGCAATTGAAAAGATAGAAGTGATCTAAACTCTAAAGGTAACCCCTTTTGAAAACATTTTTTTTAGATAGTCAATTTCCCCAGCAGAGTCGCCAGTTCTGTCATGCCCTCGGTTTTTTACCGTACCTCTCGTGTGAGAGATACACGAACTGACACTCTTCTCTTTTTGCTTTTGTGTTTTTGAAAATCAGAGAGTCGCCACCGACTTTTATTTTATCCAACTAAGGAAAGGTTTATAAAAGAAACAGAAAAAGACCTTTAAGAAATTCTGGGTAAGGGGGTAGGTTATACAAAGGGAAGGTATTAGCATCCTTTGTATCCATGGTTATCCATGGGCTCTTTAATTTGCTTAGCTCACTTGTTTTGAATCACTTTTCTCTTGCCTTGACATGCTTGTATGTGGTTTCAAATACCTTTGCAAATTGACTTTGTAATGATCCTTGTGCGGATGTATACAAAGTGTTTTATCTTTCGAAAGATGTTTTGAAAAAAAAAGAACGTTAACTTCGTAATGATCCTTGTTTGGATATATACCAAGTATTGTCTTTTTTTAAAAGTTTTATTTTGAAAAACAACGGTATATGAGACATTTGTTTGTTTTGATTTGAGCAAGCAAATTAGGAGGTCTACCCTAAGTTATAAGGTCTTTTCCTATTTCCTTTAGAAAATTCTCCTTTCACCGGATGTAAACGAAAGTTCGATTTTGCATTTGAAACAGTAGAATTTGATTTTGATTTGGAAAAGAGTAAAAGAGGGATTACCCTAAGAGGTGCAAGTGTGATTGTGTTTTGATTCAGATATTTTATCTTTGAAGTTAGTGACCTAACGTTTCAATTTTTATCTTTGACATACACGCAATTTTATATGTGCTGGAAATTAAAATGCGGAAAGTAAATCTACGCTATTACATCAATTGTGCGGGAAATGTAAACTACGCTATTTACATGAATTTGACAACCTATACACTTGATCTAAGAATTTAAATTGCAAGAAAAATAAAAGAAATATTTTTGGATTTTTGATGATTGATTTTAATTAGAATTAATGCATGATTAATTTAAGTAAAATGAGGAAAAAAGTAGAAATAAAATTTAAACCTAAAAATTATATTTGAAATATGCCATATTGATTTTCAATTAATTTTAAAATAAAACTAATTTTTTTTGGATTTTTTGAAATGGATTTTGAAATTATTAAGTTAAATAATCATATAATTATACAAATAATTACACAAATAATTAAAACTTAAAGACAAAATTATCCTAAATATGTACAAAATTAGCTTATAATATATATACTATATTTAATATAAAGAACAATTTTTTTATGAATTTTTTGATTAGTTAAAATAATTAAAAAGTAAATATATAAATATATACTAATTAATTATACAAAATATTTTATTATTTAAGAAAAAATAAAATATTTTATGTCAAAAAATAATAGATTATTTTAGAAGCCTAAAAATATTTTTATTATATTTTTTTTATTTTTGAAACTATTTTAAATTAATTTTGTAAAGAAAATAAAATAAAATAGAAAATATATAAACAATGATCAGGTGTGGTGGATAATAGAGTCTATAGCATGGACTGGCAAGGCTAGAGCGTTGGATCTTGAGTTAATGAAATCTAATGGCTGAGATCATAGAGCTCATGATATGATAGTGGAAAGCAACGCATGTGATTGGTCTGAGTTTTAAAACACACGCGCGCGCAAACCAACCAACCAGGGCAAGCCACGTCTTCATCTTCAACCTCCAGACTCCTCTTTTAACAGCGTTTGTTTTCAAAAGCGCTGTAATATGTGAGCATCAATCCTGCAAAATAACGAATAGGGGTAAACGTGTACAGAAATTTTCCGCGACCTGTTCATTTGATTCGTACTGATTCACTGAATTCAACCATGCCCTTAATTTTGTCTAATTTTGCCTCTAACGAAAAACCCTAAAATAGAGTTCAAGAACCCTAAAATGGTATTTTCGTGGATACGTGTTCAAACTTCAATTAAACTTCCAGAAATGATCAGAACACCAAACTAAACTTAATTATGAGTCTACATCTTGTTAAACATGCAAGTATAATGAGATTTTTGTAAGTTTTAGTTCGAGCAAACCGTGAGGTGTAGTTCTTGATTCTTTGAGTTTCAAAGCTTGAAACTGATTGGAATATATTCAATGATGCTTGAGGATTGTATTTGAGTGTTTAGTTTGAATTACAAATGGCTTAAACTGAAAATTCGAATTTCAAATTTCTTGGAAAATTTCAATTGAATTTAAGAGTGATACAAGCAAGACTTAGGTTCTGAATTCGTGTGTCCTTGTTTACTGAAGTGTTCTAGCCATTATATAAGCAATGAAGTGCTTCAAAATTAAGCTAAAAGCATTAAGTGCTTTTGTTGAATTTTGGAAATTTCTTAATATATGTAGCTTTGAATTCAAGCAACCATGGCTTGATTTTTCCACACCTCTTGCTCTTAGGCCTGCTGTACTTCTCTTGCTGCAGAGCTTTGAATGTTCTTTGATGACTCATGCTTAGAAACTAAGCTACATATTATCCCTCCATTTTCCCTTTTTTAATTTAATCTTAAATGGGATAAAATTAAATCAAAAAAGAAACAAAAATGCTATGGGCCTTGGCTTGGTCGTGGGAGTCCCTTCACATTATGGGAAACATGTTTGGATCATGGAAATTGGGTCTCATTTGGAAGAAAAACATTTTTGATCAATGTTGATTTCATGCATTTTCCCAAAATTTAGCCAACTTCAACAAGGCATAAATCCCTCAATTTTTATCATATGAAGGAGTTCTTGTACTTTTTGGAAACCTCAAAGATTCCTTTAACCAATGTCTTTGGTCTCATATCAAAATGATTTTCCATGCTCCTTGTGTGTCCTTTTGAAAAAAGTGACTTTTTGTTGACTTTGAAAATGACCTGTAATGTCTTGATTCATATTTTTCAAATGGTGAATCTAATGATCATGGGACCAATTGCATTTGAAAGATAATTGAATTTCCTTCAAAATGAGCTTCGGTTTGAATTTTTTGGATGAAGGATGAGAGAGTTATGACCAGTCAAAGTTCAGTTGACTTTTTAGGAGAAAACCCTAATTTTGAAACCTAGGGTTTTGTTGATTTTTTATCTTTCCTTGATGAATTTTGATCAAACACTAGTCAAATGATGAATCTTTTGACAAAATATGGATGTTGACAAAAAATTTCATTTTTGACTGTCTGTTGACTTTTTGGCCAACCGGGTCGTCTGTTGACTGTTTGAGCTGCTGACTGCGCATCTGAGTGAATTGAAGTTTGAAAATTTGTATGGTGGTACTTTGAGATATATGGAGGTCCATGAAATCCATTTGAGGTCTCAGAAACTTGTTCTCCTGAAAAAAAACAAGAAACCCTAGTTAGGGACTGTTTGTGTAGGAGACAATTAAGCGTACCTGATTTTTGTGCAGTGTTGAGTCTCTGCTAATCATGTTATATTCAGAAGACTTCTAGAACAAAAATCTTGGAATTTTGAAATGCAAAATATTGATTTGATTGATGGTGCAAAACACGGAGAATTGCACTGTCAGCGGTTTTGACTGTAAACTGGCTGTCCGGGTATTAATGAAGCAGTTAAGGTGAAAATTCAACAGTTAAAGTTAATTAATTTTCTTTTTGTTTTTTTTTGTTGTGTTAATGGTGAAAATTTATTTACATGAGTTGTTAGAAAAACACAGACATAATAAATAAATAATATACACTGTATGCGAGCAAAATTACCGATAATAACCCTGAAAAACATTTAATGCACAGAAAAATAAATATTTAACTGGCAGAAAACACACAAAATATTATCTGGATAATTAAACTACAGTACAACAGATAGTACGACATTTAATACTGACAGTACAAATATTACATACTATAATGAACAATACGACGAGTAAACGGTACGTTATTAAAAGATACGACAAACTTTAAGAATGACGATTAATAACCCATGCTACAAATAATAACATATAGATGATTGGGAGTGTAAACATCCCAGGTCCGCATTTTTCAGGACTATGCAGACAGAAGAAGGACATGATTACCACCACGACGGTGATGACCATAAGAAAACATGTTTCCATCCGCTTCGCCATTTTGCCGGGGAAGAAGAGAGAATGAATATGAAGTAGAAATTTGAGAGATGAGTTAGAATTTGATGTGAGATTTTATGGAAAAAATGAGAGGTATTTATAGAATGAAAAGAAGGATAGAGACGTTGGGGAATGAAGTGATTCCGTACAAAAAAGGAGAATTTGAGTGGATGTAGGATTTGAAAGAAAGTGTATGGTAGGGTTTGAAAAAAGAGATGTATAGAGTAAAGTTAGGATTTGATTTTGAAAGAAAGAGAAAGAAAAAGATTTTGAAAATAATAGAATATAGTACAAAAATTAGTGGGAAACAAAAGTTAACAATAATTTACTTGTTACCAGTACAGTCTGAATCTCCGGACTCTGTGCCTGCAAAATAAATTATGTACCAATTGCGTCAGTACTATTTATCCGTAAATAAATCTCAAATAGATAGCGTGTGTGAAGTGATAAACAGTACTTGGCGTTTGCGTAAAAATAAATTCAACAGCGAGTCAAAATACCGTATAAGAAAAACTCTAAAAACCAGGTATTCATAAATCAGGATATTTATGGAATAAAAATCCAAGATTATATGAAGCTCTTAATTTTTTTAGATTGAAGTTTTCTTGAAAAAAGATGCGGGCAAATTTTGGGGTATAACACACGCCTCCCTAGCTTTGACTGATATAGACTATCACATATGTGAATACCAAGAGCACCCCTTAATTTTCAAATTGATTTGCATCCAGGAGTTTAGTGAATATGATAGTCATCTGTTTTTCAGTTGCTATATGCTCAATATTCACAACTTTATCTCCATATGTTCCCTGATGAAAAGATGAAGAATGTCAATATGATTGGTTCTACTGTGTTGAACACGATTCTTTGAAATATTTATAGCACTCAAGTTGTCACAAAATAATGTCATTACATCTTGTCCAATATTGTACTCCTTCAACATTTATTTCATCCAGAGCAATTGTGTACAACTGCTCCCTGCAGTAATATATTTAGCTTCGGGTGTAGACAATGAGACACAATTTTGCTTCTTGATAAACCAAGAAATTAAGTTGTTGTCAAGGAATAAACATCCACCATATGTGATTTTTATATCATACGCACTTCCAAACCAATCAGTATTATAATACTCTACTAGTATTGAATTTGTGTCATGTGAATAGAGAATACCATAGTCACAAGTCCCATTGATATACTTCAAGATTCTCTTTACTTGAGAAAGATGACTAGTCTTTGGTTTAGCTTGATATCTAGCACAAAAACCTACAGAGAATGTAATGTCAGGTCTACTTGTTGTAAGGTAGAGCATACTCCAAATTATGTTTCGGTATAAACTTTGATCTACATCAACTCTATTTTCATCTTTGGTTACTTTCACATGAGTTGCAGCAGGAGTCCTCTTGTGACTTGATTTTATTAAGCCCAAACTTATTTACTATACTCTTAGCATACTTGCTTTGAGATACAAAAATGTTGTCTTTCATTTGCTTTATTTAAAGACCAAAAAACTAAGTGAGTTCTTCTACAAGACTCATCTTTAACTCAAACTTCATTTGTGGCTAAAATGTTCCACCACCTGCTTTGACATCCCACCAAAGACTATGTCATCAACATAAATTTGGGCTATCATGAGATTTCCACCATCATTCTTCACAAATAGAGTTTTATCTACTCTATCTCTTTTGTAGCTATCCTAGACTAGAAACTATGTTAGTCTTACATACCAAGCTCTTAAAGCTTGCTTTAAGCCATAGAGATTTTTCCTTAACTTGTACATATGATATGGAAAACTAGTATCAATGAACCCCTTTGGATGATCAACATAAACTTCTTCATTAAGATAACCATTCATGAAGGCACTTTTAACATCCATTTGATACAATCTAAATTTCATCATGCATGAAATTCCTAGTAACAATCTAATGGACTCAAGTATAGCAAATGGAGCAAATGTCTCATCAAAATCAACTTCTTCTATTTTAGTGTACCCTTGAGCAACAAGCCTTGCCTCGTTCCTTGTTACATTACCACTTTCATTAGATTTGTTCAAGAATATCCACTTAGTACCAATGAAATTTATTTATTTAGGTCTTGGAACTAATTCTCATACATTACTCCTTTTGAATTGACATAGTTCATATTGCATAACATGTATCCAGAATTCATCAGTGAGTGCTTCTTTGACATTCTTAAGTTCAATATTGGAGATGAAGCTAAAGTTATAAATCATTTCTCTGGATCTAGTGGTGACTCGTTTATTTAGATTTCCTATGACATTTTCAATAGGATGATCCTTCTAAATTCTGATAGATGGTCCCTTGTTGGTTTGGGAATTTTCGGAATTTATGTTTTTAGTACAAATATCGAACTCCATGGGTAAGACATCTGTTGAGACATATGTATGTTGGGGGAAACATCATCTTCATCCTCAACAACATCCTTTTCTTCAAGATTATCATCAATGACAACATTTATAAATTCCATCATTGTCTTGGTACGAATGTTGAATATCCCGTAGGCCTTGATAGAGTATCATAGGAATATACCGTCATCACTCTTTGGATCCACCTTTCTTCTTTGCTCACAATTTACCAAGATGTAACACTTGCTACCAAAGAAATGAAAGTATTTAAAATTTGGTTTTCTTTCTTTCTAAAGTTCATACAGAGTAGCTTTGGTTCCAGATCTGATGGTCACTCTATTATGAATGTGACAAGTAGTGTTCATAGCTTCAGCCCATAAATGGTAAGTAAATATTTTTTGCATGTAACATGACTTTAGAAACTTCTTGTAGAGTTCTATTCTTACATTTTACAACTCCATTTTATTAAGGTGTGATAGGAGCTGAAGATTCATGACCGATCCATTCAGTTGAGAAAATAATCAGAGAACTTGGAATTCTCAAATTCCTTGCCATGGTAACTCCTTATCTTTACAATTTCACTCCCTTTTTCTTTTTAAATACGTAGGCATAACTCTTCAAAAACATTAAAAGTATCATATTTTTCTCTAATGAAGTTAATTCATGTGGCTAGTACCTTGGGTTTCCATACTTTCTTTGCTTGAACCTTCTTGCCATCTCTTCTTTTAAGTCTTGGTTGACTATAGAATAAAGGATATTCATATAACCTATAGCAATAGGTTCTTATGTGTCCATATCTTTCACAGTGATGACATCTCCAAATAGAGTTCTTGTAACTTCAGTGTTAAGGGGAAACATGTGGAACAGGTTGCTGAGACATGTGGTCCAACATCAGAAACTTTATTTTCTTCTCAGGAGTGACAAATTCTTAGATGGGGTTTTGACTTTCTTATTCATGATTCTAGAATCAAATCCTATTCTCTTCAAATTCTTGGACATCTTACTAACTTTCAACATTTCATATAGCATATTTGAACCATTGTTCAACATATGCAGAAATTTAGTCATATGTTCAGGCTTGTCATTTAACAAACTAACTTCCTTTTTCAGACAAGCTTACCTTTTTCTTTGTGCAACACACCTATGATTTTCTTCTGTTGTTCGATAGTCAAGCAAGCTTCCTCACAATTGGTGTAAAGAAGCCAATATGTTGAAGCTTACTCTTCTTCAGTCATGTATTCATCCCTAGACACACCTTAAGGCTCATACCATCTAGAGAAAGCCATCACTCTGTTAGTTGTTTCTCCTTCACTTTATCATCATAATTAGACCATGTGAGTGACAATCCCTTTTCCTATTCTTTTAGAAAAGTAAGGCACTTAGCTTTGATGTGACCAAACCCTTCATATTCATAGCATTGTACTCCTTTGTCTCTATTAGGTTTGTCTTCATCTCTGTTCTTGCTCTGGGTACTGGTGTCTGACACCTTGTCTTGAACATTTTTCCTCCATCTTCTGTCCAGTTTTCTCAATGCTTTGTTGAACTCACTACAGAAAAAAGGCCTCCTACCACGCCCAGAAAACCGAGGCTATATGCAAAATAACCGTGGCGTAACGCTGAGGCCACGGTTTGGCCACGGAAATCCAACTGTGGAGTATACGGCCGTGGGCAAAAGTAAAGTCCACGGTTTTTTGGTATAGACCACGCCTTTTTTACAACCGTAGCTTTTTTAGGCCACGATTTAGGTAGCTTGATTAAGGCCGCGGTTTGTATTTGCCATGACTGCAAAACCGTAGCTATACAGTATAGCCACGGTTTCAATTTAACGTTATTGGTTCAAGATATAGCCACGGTTTGGTTATGACCACCTATTTAAAACCGTTGTTATATGTTATGCATTCTAAACCATATATATATATATATATATATATATATATAATTAACAATAATATTGATCAATATAAAATTAAAAATGAAAGTAAATACAATTCTAGCATTTATTTAGGATCAACCATGTTTCATAAATACAATTCTAGCATTAGATTATGCGATCATGAAAGTATCATAAATGTACTTCTAGTGTGAAGACAAAACCAAATACAGAGCTACTAATAGTTTTACACCATGACTAATGAGTTCAAAGGTTCGAAATCGTGGATTTAGAGAAGAGAAAGATTCGAAATCGTGAGAGAGAGGACCGATTTGAGGAAGGAGAGAGTGTGATTCGGTTGAGGTTTGAATTTTCTTTTGGTCAAGGAGGTAAGTCTTAAAGAACAAGAAAAATGGGAACTGAGAGAAAGTCTGAAATGTGAGGAACAGAATGAAACTGAGTTTTATTGTGTTCGGGTTTCTTTTGTTGTCGATGGCGATTGAGGAACATGAGAGGGAGGAGAGGAAAATTAGGTTAGAATGAGACACTTGTATTTACATTTTCAATGTTTTTTTTAATTAAAAGAAATTAATTAAGGAGAGGGAAACCAAAAATAGAGGGAAATTCTGGCGGGATATATTTTTTTGGACTTGGGCCACAGTTTGAAGTAAAAATTATAATGCCACGGTTTTTATTTGCGGCTTAAAATATCTACAGTTTGTTAACCGTGGCAAATGAAGAAAAGGCCACACTTTCACACTCCGGATTTAATATTTTAAAACATATGTCTATGACTTGAAAACCCTGGCCAAAGACTGTATGTGGCCACAGTTTTTGAATTGTGGAAAATCTTAGCGTGGCCGTAGGCCATATTTCTTGTAGTGACTTTATTCCAATAAAAGCTATATAATTTGATAGACTTTCTTCAGTATCCTTCTCACCTTGATCTTCATCTTTTTAAGTGTTTTATACAAAGTCTACACCTTTGTTCATCTTTTCTGATATTTCATTTATAGCCACTTCAAATGTTTCAAAAGAGCCAATGAGTTCATCAACCTTTAAGGTGTTTAAATCTTGAGCTTCTTAAATAGCTGTTACCTTCATGTCAAACTTCTTTGACAAATATCTAAAGATTTTTCTGACCAACATCTCTTCTGACATCTTCTATCCCAATGCAAATGAGTTGTTAGCAAAGTCACGAAGTCTGATATTAAAGTCATATATGGTTTCATCTTCCATCATTCTCAGATTCTCAAACTTAGTTGTGAGAATTTGTGGCCTTGAATTATGCACTTTGGACGTGCCTACATGAGTAGTCTTGAAATCTCTCAAGCCTCTTTAGCTTTAGTACATATGTTGATCAGTATGAACATGTTTTTGTCAACACCATTGAATATAACATTCAAGGCTTTGTAATTTTCCAGAGCTTCATCATCTTCATCTTTGAACACTCCATGTTGTTTTGAATAATACAACCAATCCAAAAGGAACAACAATGATCTTATTTCTTCTTATTTCTTCATAAAGAAAAATCAGGAGTCTAATATGAAATGGACTTCTATTCTCTTAAGGAAAAATAATGAAACTAATTTCTTTATGAAATGGATCCTTAAAAATAACATGTCTTACACTAATGCTAAAGGACAAAAAATGATTTGGGTACCAAAGATAAAATATTTAAGTTCTGATGTAGGTGTGCTTTACAACTTGAACTCAAAGGTTTACCTTGATAAGATAATGTATATTTCTTGCTTTTTGATTACGCCAAAGGTAGATAAGTATATCCTTAAGGGGAGTATCTTCTAATTTTTTCTAGGGGAGCTTCAAATTCACTTTTCTTCTTAACCATTCTTCTAGGTCACTTCCATGTGAAATGCTTTATCATCATTGAAAAAGAGAGAATAAAGTTTTGTGGGCTTAATAGGTGTAACAATTTTTGATGATGACAAAGGAGATCAAAGAAAAATATCATAAATATCATCAAATAAAGATTGAATCGAAACAAAAAGTGAGAAGTTTGTGATGATTTACTTGATAGAATCAAATGCTAACAAAAAAACATCAAGAAATAGGTTTATATGCTAATAGCTCCCATCTGGTCATGTTCTCATTGTCTTATATCTTATAGGATCATAATTATAATTTGAGTGTGTTGCTCTCAAAGTACTAAAGTCATACACTAACTCACCAAACTCCACCTATTGCCGATTATGGCACTCTTTTAATCAATTATGAGGAGAAATTCTCTTAGTATTCGATAATGGAGACCTATTAATTTATTACACTTCTAATCTTGCCAAACTTTCTATTTTTTTAGGTCATAAACGATTATGGCTGCAGTCTAATCGATTAATTGATCGGATCCAAGCTTTCCAAAGAATTTTTTTCTTTGGTATAAATCTTTTTATTAAAAAGGATAGCTTGTAAGCATTTAAAAACACACGTTGATTTAAAAAACACTTTTTCACTACTTCTACCTTGCTCTATATTTTCATAGTCACTTCAAATATAATTTTAGTGTTAAGAGAGTTACCACCTTGCAGAGAATTCTTGTGTAACCGCTACTATACTATTTTGATCTACAATTGTAAATCAAGAGAAGACTATTCTCTTGAAACTTTGATAATTTATAAAGGTTGCAAGATAAACCTAAAATAAAAACTTGGTGTAAGAAGTTTGAGGTTTAATCTTGTGCTAAAAGCTATATGGTGGTGGAAATATTAGGGAGAAATCCTTGGGGACTACACTAGGACTCTTCGTTTTGGTTCGAACACGTGTAATTTTTTGTGTTCGTTTCTTTTCACTTATCTTATACTTTCTTTTCTTTTATTTTTGGTTATTATTCTCTTCTTCTACTCCTTTCTTAAAACTAGTTAAAAATTGATATAAATTTTCTTCAGTTTTGAAATATTTTTTTAATCATAATTCACCACCCATCTTGAGTTTGAAGTCACTTAAGTAACAACTATTTAATTCTATTTGGAGCAACATCAAAACCAAATTCTTTGATATTAAAAACATTGCTTATTTTTGATCAATGTTTGTTCCAATGTTATTTTGGATGCTTGTTTGTCAATAAATAGGGTTAACATGGCCATTTCTTCCGACCCATACCCCTACTTCTACTTCTTCCTGCCCCTTATTAATGACATGAGGGTTATTTTCTCTTTTTCCCCTTTCGAGGTTGAAGTTATGAGAGTTCTTAAAATTTCCCCTTCTTAGCTGGCACCCAACAGTTGGGGCTTTGTTAGGGAATTTTAAACTGTATGCCAGGGGTTGGATATACCCCCCACCGTGGGGATGTTCTTTTTTTTTCTATCCCATAAAATATTTCGAAAAAAGGGGTTGGATAATCTTAGGTGCCCTTTTGGGAAAAGGCCTATTTAAACCATACTCCAATCCCTACAAGAACTGGAGAGTTAGGTTTGTACAAGTGAAAGAGCGAGAAGTTTTAGATGGAGAACATGCATATTCTCATGTACGTGATAGAGAGAAACATAAAATCAAGCCACTATAAAGATATAAATATGCAAACTTGACAACTTATGCCCTTCCTACTACTTCTGAATAATTGTCCATCTTTCGAAGGCTATATCTAGCCAGAAAAAAGATAAATGTATAGTGTTATGGTGGAGGAGATGGAGTTAGGGATGTTAACGTGCCTCCGTTAGCAGGGATCCTCGTGGGTATTCCCAGTTAGGGGTCCCAAAGATGAGAATTTCCCCCCCACGGGGATGGGGATGGGGAACAAAGTCTCCCTGAAGGCACTTAGGGGATGGAGGGTGGCGTAAATATCTCCTGCCCTGTGGAGTCCCCACCCTGCCTAAAATAGCATAATATCCTTAATTTATATATAATTTTAAATTATTACGTAAGTTTATTTGTCATTTCATATAATTAATCTTATACACAAATTTAAAATATATATGTATTTTTAGTAAAAGAGTGAGATCTGAATGATTATTTCAATTTTTAGTTTGAAATTTTGGTGGTCATTGTAACTCGGTGAACTGACTTTAAATGTCGCGGTTAAGCATGAGTCGCCACCGACTTTTATTTTGTCCAATTTTAGGAAAGGTAAAAAGTACAGAAAAAGACCTTTTAAAAAGAAATCGGGCTCGGGGGGTAAGTTATGAAAAAGGAAGGTGTAAGCACCCTTTTCATCCGTAGTTATCTACGGGCTCTTAATTTGCTTAGCTCATGTTTGTTTGTTTGTTTTGAGTTGAAAAGGGCATAAGGACTTTAGCGTAAATGCGTAGCCTTAGTTTTTGAAAGAGTATTGAAAAGATGTTTTTTAATTGAGCTAGACATATTAAGAGCACTACCCTAAATAGTTGGTCTTTTTCTATGCTTTTTAAAGTTCCTAGGACTATCCATACTATATAGAAGTAGGTAGTCCTTGTTTATATTGGACGTGTTCGGGACAATCGGAGGGTCATCGGATGGTCGTTGAAGGCAACAAGTAGAGGTATCTTTAGCAAATTCGAAGGGACAATCATCGTTTCATAGGTAACCATTCGAGGGACTAGATCATATATTCGTAGGCAACATCGAGGGTCATCGAGGGACTTATGATCTTTGCGATGATTTTTAATCGAGGGACTTTTGCTAACGGGTACCTCTACATTCGAGGGACACGACCTTATATTCGAAGGCAACCAAGAGGGGAGTACCCTAGAGGTGAGTGTGTGAGGAGTGTGTTAGATTCGAGTATTTATTTATCTTGCGTTAGTGAGCTAACGTTCAGTTGTTATCTTGCCATACACGCCCTAATTACTAGCAGTTAATATATTTGCAGAAAATAAATTGCGAAAAGTAAAGGTTCCTACGCTATTACATGGCTTCGGGGAGGGGGATACAAACTCAACAAATAAAAATTATTACAACCCCAAATGAAAAATTAAAACAAAAATAAGTTAATTAAAATTGCAAAGGGTAAGTGTCCAAAAAATCCAAGAGCCTTGGTATCAAGTGGTACCTCGCATGAATACAAATTGTTAGTAACACAAAATAATATGTGAGAAAAATGGTGGAAATATGAACAAATGTTAGTCGAAAATACAAACAAAAGAAACTGAAATTAATACATGAGACAAATATTTTTTGGTATTTTTTAGTATATAAAAATAGAAAATGAAATAAATTCTAAACAAACTTATTCTTTATATTTAATATTAAAAGGAAAAAGAAATTTAATTAAATGGCATATTTTTATATTTTTAATATATGTAAAAAAAGAATTAGAAGAATGGAAAATAAAAATAAATAATAGTGGGATGCAAAGTAATAGAACATGGAGTGCAGAAAATATAAAGGTGATGTCAAGCAAACTTGATGGGCTTGATAAATTGTCAGCAGGCCCAAAATAAATGAAGTGAACCCCAGGGGGTTTCAGGCGCTGCAGTCAGTGCAAAAAGGAATTAGATCGCTGGGCCATGACAAACTCAAGCCACTAAATGGATTAAAAAAAAAAACCCTAGCCTAAGTGGAGGTCAAACCGCCTCCTTCTCAACCATTCCACCTCCAATCACGTTTCTGCTTCTCATCTCAGATTTAATTTTCTCTGTTTCTTAACAATTCAAACTTCCTAAAATGCTTTTGTACTCACCTTCTCCATTTACAAATAACAATGATTTTCAACCGCACAACTCTCTCATTCTCAGTCTAACTCGTTTCAAAGGCATCTCTCAAATTCAAACTTCTCTGAATCCACAAACTCTCATCATAATTGCAGAATACATAACAGATTCAACGGTACAGGTCTAGATTAGCAACAACATATAGGTTTCACAAGCGACAACAAGGAGATTAAAATCTGGAAGTTTACCGTAACAAGACTCAGCGAAGTGTTGAAGATGTTTGAAGGTTCACGTGCGTTAATGTTGTTCAGAGGGTGATTGCAGGGTTGCGCGATTGGAAGGCTGAGTTCGGTGATGAGCGGAGTCTTGTACGATTGAGCTTTGACAACGGCGGAGGGGGGTCGTGCGATTCCAGCTTTGTGTGGCTCGCGTTGGTGAAGGAGTGCTTTGCGGCCTTGGTGCTTGGTCAACCGGCTGATGAGTGAGCAGTGGAGCCGGGCTTTCGTTCCGATTTGTTCATCCTTCTTTTCTATGTCCACTATTTTTGTTTCCAGCTTCTTGTTATTGTTTGTTTATTTTCCCTGCAAAAGAATAAACTCAACAAAATTTGCTTATGGTTGTTAATAACTTACTGTTTGTAAACAAAAGTTATAGGCTTTTGGAGAATAATGTGATAAATTGAAAAATATTAGCATGAAATAGAAATCTTATGTTTTAATATTGGTTTATGTTAGAGTTAATTGAATGAAATTTTTACAGAAAAAATGTCAATGGTGAAACCATGGTTAGTGGTGATAATGAGTTCTCTATCATATTGATTTCCTTGAAAAAAAGATCTCGTACAGATTGCTCTATGTGTTCATGTGATTTGTTAAAATTGTTTGAATTTGTCATAATTATGTATCAGGCTATGTGGTGAAGGATAATATACTTTGAATATGAACAAAAGAGTACCGCAGCGGTTAGTAAATAAAACATTGATTTAAAAAAAAACAAGTGAGTTATACGTAAAAACTATCCCAAAATATGATAAAAGAAAGGTAACTTCTAAAATGAGGGCTCTAACAAATACCTCACCAATGGACCACTTCACAAACAAATAAGAGTCGTTAGATTAATCTAGTTTATCAATATTATTATAAACCGTACACACCAAATCACACCTATTTTTCTTCTAACCTCTTCTCCCTTTTTCCTTTCTGTGTTCCCTACCATGCATATATACCCACCATTACAAAGTCCTTTTGTCTTTCTTATCTTATCCTCTCCGACCAATCTTCACTGTAACATTGAATTAAATAAATTTAGTTAAACTTTTTGAAACCTATTTTCTCAAAACAAGAGTTCAAATCAAAATTCTATTTATTTTTTTTTGGACAATGGAAGTGAATGATAACAAAATGAAAATTGAATATACGAAATCCTAATTAAATATTTTTATGTCAAAATGAAATCTTATTTATATATTTGGAGTGCAATTTTGTTTGTCATGGCTAGAGACTGAAATATTGATAATTTGTATCTGAGAATTATGAACATCTAAAAAATTAGTCTCATTTAACATAAAGTGGTTTGGGTATATCATTCATGGGACAGTGGGCATATCGGTTTTCTCGAGAAGTTAAAGTACAGGCTGAGGGATATGAGTGGGAGAGAAAGAGGGTGGAGTAAGGATTGTGTGAAAAAATACCCACATGTTCTCCTATTTGTTTTAAAATCATCTAAACCTTTAATTATATTTTAAGCAAATCTTACGGTGTACAAAAGTGGTTCATCAGTGAGGCACTTATTTGATGGTTCATGCTAGATTTCACCTAAAAGAAAAAGGAAAATAAACCTTTACTTTACATCAAATTAAAAAGAAATTAAAGGGCCTCCTCTCGAAGATTTAATCATCGGCCAAGAACATTTAAAAATTATTTTAAAAAAAGGGAGGCCTCAGATCAGGTGTCATCATTGCCCAAAGTTAGTTATGAAAAAAACGTAGAGATTAGAAAAAGGTTTGAAAAAAAAAATTGTTGATCTAAAAAAGGTTTAGAAAAACGGTGATTGGAAGAGAATGAGAATTGTTGGTAACTGTTGATGAAAAATGTGAAGGTGGAGTGCTTTATTTATAGTGTGGAATTAGGTCATGACCGGTCCTAAAAAGGAAATGATCCAACCCAAAGACCCATGGACCTTCCTTGATGACCAAGATTGAGAACCTGGACGTGCTTGTGTCCAGGTACCTTCCTTGATGACCAAGATTGAGAACCTGGACGTGCTTGTGTCCAGGTACGTTCAGGTGCAAAAAACTGATAAAAAAAAGTTAAAAAACATGGAAATGCACCAAGTGGGAATTGAACCCGTGACCTTTTGTTTACAAGCCTTACTCCCTAACCATTTGTGCTATGTTATTTATTTGAAATAAAAATCCAATTGAAAGTGTATGAAGCATAGGCAAACATTTTTCTATTTATTAAAATATAACAATTTAAGTATAAACTATTATATTTGTAAAGTAGATTTTAAATTGAATATTTATAAAATTCAGGATGTCAATATAAATGAACCCAAGATTTTTATAAAACTCAAATTTTGAAATTGTTTTGAAATTTTTTAAAAGTGTGGGCAAATTTTGGGGTATGACAGTCATGACACTTAATATTATAGATTAAATATTGTTAAAACAATATATTTATCGTAAAGAAATAATTAATAAATTTCTCGTGGTTAGTTTTTGAAGCTTTTACTATTAATTTAGTTTTTAAAAAAATCATGTTTATGAATTTCTGCATGAACCTTGGGGACCCGTGGGGACCTGCAGGGATCCGCGGGGACGGGGATGGGGGAAAATATCCCCCCGTAGCGGAGATCCAAAGCGGGGATAGGGAATATATTCGATGGCGGAGATTGTGATGAGAATGTATCCCCCACCCTAGTGACATCCCTAGATGGAGTCCTTGAAGAAAATCTAAACATGGTAATTTGTTCAACGTCTGAAGGTGAAAAGGGATATAGGTTGCAAGTAGGTGCACAAGAGAAAATCAATAGTAGCATAAAAATAAAAGGAAATATCAAGGCTCGTATCGTAGAAAAGGGGTTCTCATAGTAGAATAAGATTGACTATGATTAGATTTTCTCTCTAAGCCTTAGACATATTTCTATCAGGGAAGTGCTAGCTTTGGTTGCCAACCAAGACATGCATCTAGAAAAGATAGATGTAAAGACATTATTTCTCTCTAATAATCTAGATGAGTGGATTTAATGGATCATCCATAGGGTTTTAGTGGTATCGGGCAAAGTGGGCTAATTTGTAAGTTGAAGATGTCTTTGTTTGGTTTAAATGAGTCTCTAAGACAAATGATACAAACACTTTGATTCATACATGGTTTATATTGGTTGCGGCATATGTGATAATGAGTTTTTTTGTTTATGTTAAAAAACTTAATGATGATTATTTTATTTTGTCGCAATTCTACGTGGATGATATGTTAGATTGTTGTTAATCATTTACATGATGTAAATGAATTGCAAATCATGTTTGGAAATACGTTTGTCATGAATGAATCAGGTGTTTCTATGAAGGTTCTTATGATAGAAATTCATAGGGATAAAAGTGCTTGAAATTTATGGCATCCTCATAAAAGTTATATTGAAACGGTGTTAGATAAATTTCTATTATAGATTCACACATGACAATTAAAACATGTGACTAAAGTTACTATACAACCATTTGTTGACGTCTCAATTACCATATTGAATTTTATGAGAGAAATACATAAATTTAACTATTACACATGCATGTCATATGAATGAGTGAGTTACACTAACATTAAGCGAGTTCCTTTTATGAAAAAATTACCTTGAATCAAATTTTATGATCATGAGGCTTATGCACCATTAAGAGCGAAAACTCTTCCATTAGCTTTAGGTCAATTTGTTTGTAAGCTTTGACCGTTGTTTGGCTATTTTTTTGGATTTGAACAATTTCTTCATATACGGCCTTGCTTGCCACAATTGAAACAAATTGGAGCTTCGCCCTTGCATTCATAAGCTAGATACTATACTCTTCCACACTTCATAATTTTTTGAGGGATTAAATGACCCCCTAAACTATTATTAAGTCCTTTGTTATTACCATCATATTTCTGTCATTTTTTCCTATACTAGTTCACCCTCGATAGTTTTTATAATTACCATGTTGTACAGGTGGAGTCGAGTACAACTTTTAAGGATATGGATCCTCTGTAGCTTTTCTTCTACTGCTCTTTGTTCAGCCATAATTTTGACCATTGGATTATGTTCTATGCCTATCTCTCCTTTAGGTCATTATTCTTTTCTTGCTTTACAACCCTTGGATCTAGAGCAGGATAGAAACTGAAGAAAGAAAATAGGAGAGAATCCGTTCTCAACTTTTAACAATTCTGATTGATAGATTTTTTATTTTCCTAAGAGCTTATATTATTATAGTGTGTAATATCTTCATATGCTTGCACGTAGAGAATTGATGGACTAGCTTTTTCTCCATGTCTTGATAGTTGGTAACTAATAGACGCCGTAGATTCATATGCCATCTTAATGCAACGTCTCTGAAAGTGGTAGAAATGAGTTTGCACTTTTAAGAGTTTGGAGTTCTAACGATCACCATATGTGTGTTCACAGGGCCGGTAAAAGAGGCGTGCAAGTTGTGCCTTTGCACAGGGCCTTCTAATTAACGGGGCCCATAATTTACTGATATTTACTATTTTCAATAGAAATAACTAAAGAAATGAGTAATTGGATAAAAAAAATGCACATTACTATATAATGTATAAGCTTGAATAACATTACTTATCTCATTCAACAATAAGTAATATAACAAGTTAATTATACTTATACAAATAATTTCGATCATATTAATTAATAAATGTTATAATATTTTCTCAAAAAATATTTTAAATTATACCATGTTTTTATAATATGATATAAGTTAAAAAAATATAATAATTAAATATAAAAATTATAAACTTTTTTATAAAATTTTATTTTATTCAAAAATTAAAAAAGACGAAGGGATAATAGTTATATTTTTGTATTATTTATTAAATATATAATCATTTTTAAATAGTATTTTATGATTTTAATATGGGCATAATTTTATTAGAACAGGGCCTCCGAATTATTTAAGACGGCCTTGTGTGTTAATGGAACCAAGATGCTCTTGCTGGTCACTTCTCCCATTAAACTTTGTAAGTGAAGCCGACTTGAAATTTTCTATCCTCTTTAGACTCAACGTCGTGCTAACGCTGCTATAGGTCATGGATGTTGTCTTCTAAAGTTTAGTTATGGCGACGTAAGTCGTCCATAGTAGCACACATCTCTGCTATGACTTTCAGGCTTCCGCTGGTCGCGCTGCTAGCTGAAGTGGTTGTCCATCTAGTCACCATGATGGCAGGGATGATGGGAGTGGGCGATGGCGGTTGTTGATTAAAGGTGTGGTCCAAGTTAGTTTTACTAGGGCCCTACGGTGAACACCAGTTGCATTTGTTAAAATGTAAAATAGTGACAACACTTTATTATAGGGGTTGCAAACGGGCATGCCCGTCTCGTTTAGGCACGCCCCATAAAAGTCCGCAAAAAAACGAGACGGAGAGGAGCAGTCATAGTTAAGAGAACGAGCCTAAAACTTTGATCCGCATCCGCCACGCAAAAAGTGAGGGCGAGCAGGCTAAGCCCGCGGGCACAAAATTTTTCAAACCTAAAAATATAAAATTTATGTTAATGTCTGTGATTGCAAAAGCCGCATAAAAAACCGGACGGAACGAGGCGGTCACACTAGAGGGTGAGGGGCCTAAAACCTTGGTCCGCCCCGTATAAAAGTGCGGACAAAACGGACATACCCAATAAATCGGGCCTATTTTATCAACTCTACTTTATTGTGTAGGGGTATTTGAGTGTTGCAAGGTGTCTGGATGATACATAAGGCTAACTCATGTTAGAGTGGTGAGAAGCTTTATGCATCCATTTTGAAAAAATTTACCCTCCCCAACTCATAATATGCTATCCCTTTTTGAACCTAATAAAATTATATCAATATAAATAAGAAATAAATAAATTGGAATACTATATTATTAATTGACAAATCCACCCAAAGTTTGACTTAACATGCTCCTCTGAACATAGAAGCTAGAGTATATATCAAGAAATTTATAGACAACAGTTTATTTAATATTAAATATACAAACTCTTTGATTAAAAAAAACTTAAGTATTAAAAATCTTCGTGCTATTTAAATTAGTCATTACAACTAAAAGAGTTATAATAAATCGATTTGTAATTGATTAAGACTATATGGGTGATGCACTGACAGTGTAAAATATTTTTACACTGTCAACCAATCACCACCCATGTATCCAATTAAACCATTTTTTTATTAAAAAAAAACTTAATAACATGACACATTTATGATTTTCTATTGGATGACAGTGTAAAATTATTTTACACTGTCAGTGCACTACCTTTTAACTCATTGATTAATAAAAACAATAATTTAATATTGTAAATTTCTTATAAATATTAAAAAATAATGAAACTTTAATGATACATTTTAAGTATAATAATAATAATAGATTTCACTGCATCATTTCATTCCAATTCCAGATTTTAGGTTTTCTTTCATTTCAGTCCCAACCTCAAAACGCAGTGTGCGAATCGACAAGACAACAATGTCGTTTTTAAGGTACGTTGTTTTTGTTTCCTTTCCGAAATCGAGATCATACTCTCACAGTCTGCAACATTTCCACGATAACATTGATGTTGTTTCCTCGTTCAATGAAATGCTCCATAAGGATCCCACTCCTCCCGCCATTGAATTTGGCAAGATTTTAGGTTCTCTTATGAAAGCCAAACATTACCCCACTGTTGTTTCCCTTTCCCAAAAAATGGAGCTAAACAGAGTTGCTCCTGATTTTGTAACTCACAATATCCTCATCAATTCTCTCTCACAATTGGGTCATATTACTTTTGCTTTTTCTGTATTCGCAAAGATTCTCAAAAGGGGTTATCGCCCGGATTGCTTTACCTTCAATACATTCATCAGGGGTCTCTGTCTCAAAGGTCAGCTCCATAATGCATTGCAATTTCATGACAAGGTTGTGGCTCAGGGATTTCGGTTGGACCAAGTTTGTTATGGGACATTGATTAATGGTTTATGCAAAGCGGGTGAAACAACCGCAGCACTACGATTGCTGAGACGAGTTGATGGGAGATTGGTTCAGCTTGACACGGTAATGTACAATACAATCATTGATAGTATGTGCAGAGATAAACTTGTTAATGATGCATGTGATTTATATTCTGAAATGGTTGCTAAGAAAATTTCTCCCAGTGTTTTCACTTACAATGCTTTAATTAGTGGCTTTTGCGTTGTTGATAATTTGAAAGAAGCAATTCATTTGCTTAATAGAATGGCATCGGAAAACATTTATCCGAATGTGTATACCTTTAGTATATTGGTTGATGCTTTTTGTAAGGAGGGAAAGGTGAAAGAAGCACGAAATGTGTTAGCTATGATGATTAAAAAAGACGTTCAACTTAATGTTGTTATTTATACTTCTTTAATGGTTGGATATTGTCTTGTAAATGAAGTGAATAAGGCCAATGATATACTCAACATTATGTCCGAAAGGGGAGTGACTGCTAATGTTTGGAGCTACACTACCCTGATCGATGGATTTTGTAAGGCTAAAATGGTGGATGAAGCTATAAGTCTTTTCAAAGAAATGCATTGTAGGAATATCATTCCTAATACAGTAACTTATAATTCCCTTATTGATGGCTTGTGCAAATTAGGGAGAATCCCATATGCTTTGGAGCTTATTGATGAGATGTATGATAGAGGTCAACTACCTAATATAATTACGTACAACTCTATATTGGATGCTTTATGCAAAAAACGTCAAGTTGATAAAGCAATTGCACTGTCAAGAACATTTAAAGATATGGGTATTCAACCAGACATGTACACGTATAATATTCTTATCGGTGGATTGTGTAAAGTTGGAAGACTAGAGGATGCACAAAAGGTTTTTGAAGATCTTTTGGTCAAAGGCTACAGTCTTAATATCTATACATATACTTTCATGATCCGTGGACTCTGTAAGAAAGGCTTGTTCGATGAAGCATTGGCCATGCTGTCGAAAATGGAAGACAATAGTTGCACTCCTGACGCCGTTACTTTTGAAATAATTATTCGTTCCCTTTTTGATAAAGATGAAAATGATAAGGCGGAGAAACTTCTTCGTGAAATGATTGTAAGAGGTTTATTGTGAGACTGAAACTAGGTAAGATATTTGCCTATTGTTGTACATTATTATTTTGAATTTTCACTTCAATATTGTTTCATCATTTTATTTATGTAATTGGATTGGACTTGTAGAGGTGGGCTGCTTCAACCCACCATTTGTCAGAAGGTAAGAGCTATTGATCAAAAGAGGACTTGCAGAGGTGGGCTGCTTTAGCTTTCCTTCAAATAATATAATTATCCTTTCATGTTTTATACTGTGTATATTTATATGTTTTTCTTATGGGAAAGGTTTTTTCATAACCTTTTTTTGGTTACTTAATTCTATTGATTTTGATCATTTACAAGTAGGTCTCATTTGCTCATATATTACTGTACTTTTACTTGCGCATAATGATAATTTTAATCTTACAAAGTTTAACTGTTTTAGAATGATCAACTTAAGATTGAATTTCTATAACCTGAATTGTACACAAGAGGTTCATTATTTGAGATTGTGAAAAGCTGTTAATCTGTTTTGGTTAGGAAGTTTACTCACAATGCTTGTTAACCTGCTTAGAATAGAAATAGATTTACTTATCAGCTGTGCACTTATGATGTAATAGCAGAAAGAGATTACATATCGTAAACTATAAATAAAACCAACTGGGATAATTGGATGCTTTGTATATTTATGATCAAAGACTAGCACCGGCTTAAAAAGATG
Source organism: Vicia villosa (assembly GCF_029867415.1). Classification (NCBI taxonomy): domain Eukaryota; kingdom Viridiplantae; phylum Streptophyta; class Magnoliopsida; order Fabales; family Fabaceae; genus Vicia; species Vicia villosa. The sequence goes on along the minus strand of NC_081180.1, from coordinate 140,519,901 downwards.
TGATGAACTGTAAATGAAACCAACTGGGATAATTGGATGCATCTGTAACATTCATGCACATATAGTTGTCATAATCTCTCTTGCTACAGGATTGGGGAAGAACTTCAAGTGCGACAAACCTGCGGCGTCCTATGAGGAACCTGCAGGTGCGATTAAGGTACTGTGTTCTGAGTTCCAAGTTTGATGTTTGATTTATGTTCTTCCATTTATCCAACCAAGTTCTTGATGCTGTTGTTAATGTTATTCTCGTTGTGATTTTGTGTTCTTAGTTTGATGGACGACCCTAAATTTGAAGGAGTGCAGTCAAGACAGATTGATATATGGTTTCAGAAGGAGTTCGGCCAAAACAGATTGCACAAGAACTGTTTAAAATCTTACTGAACTGGTTGAGTTGCAGCAGAAAATGGTGACACTTGTGCTTAGGCCTTTCACAAAAAGGGATTTGATATTGTGTTGTGTCCTGTAGAACAGCTTGTACTATGAGATTGTGTCTGATAGCATATTATATATATAGGATTAATTTTCTTTTTCAAATTTCTAGTCAAATGTTTTGTACTTTTCTAATACTTTGCTTCCATGTTTAACATTTTTCTACTGTCAATGCCTGTATTAAAAAATAATTAATGTTTTTGTTTTTGTCGTGAGGGAATATCTTAAAAAGGAACATTTAAATGAAATTTTATACAAATTAAAATTCTAATTAATCCATTTTAAAATATTGAAAAGTATATAAAATTAAAATTTATTATATGTATTTGGATAATATAAAAAATTATTATAACTAAATAAATAATTTTAATTTATTATTAAACGCATTTTAATAATAATTAAATGTGATTTTAGTGTGCATAAGTTTTATTTAAACATCCATTCTAAAAATATGTGAAGAGTCAGTTGGTGAATGTATAAGTCCTACCAAGCTTGGGTCATATGTTTGAAGTTTGAATCTTGTTAAGGGAATTTTTTTAATTACTTTAGTTTTACTAAATATTTAAATTTAAAATAAAAATAAAATAACACAAAAAAATTAATAACTAAAATAAAAATAATTGTTTTAATGTCACGTCAACTTATTTGACATTAAAATGAAAAATGAAAAATAAGGCCTGTTTGAAAGGCTTTTTAAAAACTCTATTTTAGTTTTTGAAAATTTAAAAACTAAAAACTTGTTTGAATATAATATTTTACAAATGTGTTTTTAAAAACTCTTCACAATTTTTCAATTTTTAAAAGCAAAAAAATGAAATGGCTAAATTGTGTTTTGATTTTTACTTTTCAGTTTTTAAAAATTAAAAACAAAAACTATTTCAAACAGACCCTATTTTAGTCATTGCGTCATGTATGTGTTTTTGGTGATTCGGATTTTTAGATGATATTCAAAATTGGAATCTCAATTTACTTTGAAGTATATAAATTAAAGTCACCGACATGATAAAAAAGGAGTTGATGCATATGCAGAGAATTTATTACAGTGATTGTTGAAGAGGCCTGGGAGACTGGAAGGTGTACGGTGGCTATTACAAACAAGAATGAATATATGATTTGTTTGATAGTCATCATCAAATTTGCGCGTTCAAGTGTACTGCCAAGGAATACATGATGTTGATGGTAGACTGTGCCATTTTTGCATACCGAGTTTCACTCTTATATAGGCAAAATATCTACTACTATTTAAAATTTGACAAACTACGATAGATAGTGTTGTATGTTGGGGAGCAATTGCTTTGATTATTTTGTACGAGTATTTTGAAAGCAGTTCGACAAATATCCTTCACTTTTGTATGTACTTTTATTTTTGTATGTTTTTTGATTTACTATTATTATTTTAATTTTTTAATCAATCTTTAAAATATTTTTTAATTTTATTTTTTTTAATTATGTAACATTGTTGGATTCATGGGCGAAGGGAGACTATATTGAGCGCAGAGAAAAATTTCCTATGGTGATTCAGAAGAAGGATCCACTCAAGTTAAGTGGTGGAAGAATATGTTGAAGCAAATATGAGTTGAAGAATAATAATCTTTATTTTCGGAGTTGTGGTGATAATAAATGTAATTAAGAATAATTGCTACTATAATTAATTTGTTTTCATGAGTAGAACAATCTTAATTTTCTAAAAAAAAAAATCATTATGTACGCTATATTACATTGATCATCGATGTTAGAGTCGACAAGGTTGATCACATGATCATCTGAATCCAAAAGAAGAAATTATCATATACTGAAAAGAAAAAAAAAAAAGAGAATTATTATATGTATGTGCTCAATATATGTACCTCAAGTAAACTTATATTCCATAACTCCAACTCGGATATACAAGAGAACAAAAGGTAGTCTCCCTATCTAAAAAAGAAAGAGGATCACCGCCATGTCACGCCATTCAGAGTGCAGAGACAAACTTATAATAAGTAGAGGTTCTAGACAATAACTCAATTCATCTCATTCTTTGTCTATAATTAGCATACACTTCACACCCAAAAGAAAATATACAGCCTGGGTCATTGTCTCTAGTCTACGACTAGTTTGAAACTAGAGGTAGCAAACAAGCATGTCCGTTTCGTTTAAGTCTGATTCGCAAAAACCTAAAAAAAGGCAGGGCGAACATTGTTAAAGGCACTGGTCTAAAAATTTGGCCCTTCCCGCAAAAAAATAAGGATGGGAGTGGGGCGGGCTTGCGTGAACAACACTTTTAAAGCTAAAAATACAAAAAATTACGATAATGTCTGCGCCTAAAAAAGCCTGTAAAAATAGAGTTGTACACATACCTAAATTATTGACCCGCTTCGCATTAAAGTATGTGCAAACCCATTATGCCACCTTTATCTGAAACCTACGAGTTCAATAAGAACACATATCAAGTTCATGAAGATTCACAATGATGATTCTTTAATATATTCAAATTGAAATTTACCAAAATATAATTCTTTACAAGTAAAACTACCAAAAATTATGCATGTCAAACAAGTGTTACTTCTACTTTAAATAAAATGGAGGTGTTGGCTTTAATATTGTGAACTAAAATTTAAAATACAAAGAATTTTGTATCCTCTCTATCACATTAATGTATATGATTGAATAAGCATGAGTGTTAGAAAATGACTAATTCTTTTTCAAAATAACAATTGTTGTTTAGTAATTATCAAACTTTTTGGTGAAAATGTATTGAATAGATATTCAATTAAAAAAATTAATGAAAAAAAAACCTATTAAAAATAATATCCGCTGATAAAATCTTAATAATATAAAAATAACATAACACATTATCAATTAAAAAATATTTGAAATAATAAACAACAACTTGGACATGATGATATAAAAAAATGGTTGAAAATGTTAGATTAGATCGAAAGCGTTGGAGAAAAATATTAATAATTGATAACTGTGTAATTTATGTTAATGCGTGAGACATTTTTAGAGAGAGAGAGAGAATTGTTATTATTGAGTGCGATGAAAAACTGAATTACAATATATCATTTTATATACAACTAAGTGACTTGAATTAAAATATATGTATTTATATACAACTAAGGGACTTGTATACTAAGTAACTAACATAACAAACACTAGCCCTACCGAAGTTGGTCTTGGGCAACTTAACTTGGATTACACTCTTAACATACCCCCTATAATCCAAGTTGTCGAACACAAACTAATCATAGTCGATCTGAACTATTCCTAATTTCTTCTCAAATTCAGAAATCTGTCAATCTTCAATCCTTTTGGTGAAAATGTCGGCCAACTATGCTTGACTTGAGCAATGCCTCACTTCAAGTTCACCTTGATTTACCTTCTCCCTCAGAAAATAAAACCTAACTTTGATGTGCCTACTTCTTCCATGCAGATTTGGATTCTTTGCAAGATTTATGGCTAACTTGTTGTTGATCTGCAGCGCCAGAGGTTTCTTCACTTCGACCTCCATCTCTTTTAGCATATATTTGATACAAATTGCTTGACACACACCATATGATCCTGCTATATATTCAGCCTCACACGATGACAATGCCACCATAGGTTTCTTTCTCGAGCACCATGAGATTGGGGAACCAAATACTTGAAACAAGTAACTATTTGTGCTTATTCGATCTTCCTTATCTCCACACTAATAAGCATCTGAATAGCAAGTAACCGTAGCTTCTTTTCTTTTAGAATCTTGTGAAAACATAATTCCACAATTTATTGATCCTTTTAAGTATCTCAAGATTCTTCTTTCAGCCTTCATGTGTGACACCCTTGGTTTAATCATGTATTTGCTCACTAATCTAACTGAGAAACCTATATTTGGTCGACTATTGCACACATATCTCAAAATTCCGACAATTTGTTTGAATAAAGTTACATCAACTTTGTCTTCCTCTCCATGCTTCTCCAGTTTCAAATTTAGTTCGACTGGCGAAAACGCATGATTTGAATCATCCATCCTGATTCTCTTGAGTATCTCTTTAACATACTTCCTTTGATGTAGCATCATACCTTGGTAGGTAACTTAAAATTACATGCCTAGGAAATACGACAAGTTTCCTAGATCTTAAATTTCAAATTCCCTCATCATCAGCTCTTTGAACTTCCACAAGTTCTCCATGCTATTTCCAATTACCAACATGTCATCGACATATAAGCAGATGATTTTTATACCTTGTGCCACAAACTGAACATATACACTATACTCAAACTTGCATTTGACGAATCCTAATTAGACTAAGTATGAGTGATTTTCTTGTTCCATGTCCTAGGTGCATGTTTGAGACCTGTTAGTGCTTTTCAGGATTAGTTTTATGTTTGGTAAAACTAATTTAGCAGCAATAGGTTAAATAGGATTATAACTTGTAAGAGAAAGCAGGTTGAGGTTCTATTTAATGGAGAAACATGTTGTGTTGAAATGTTTCAACATCTGAAACAACATGTCGAAGAAGATGTCGTGACATCGTAAATGACATCGTGTTTGAGTTGACAGTTTGGATTCTGTTCTAACTGAAACAGAATAATCCTAAAACATTGGATCCTATGAGGAGCTATATCTAAGGAGAACATTTAGGAAACTAAATGTGGAAAGATTTTATAGGAGAATCTGTTGCAAAAGTGTAACAACTTATTGTTGTTATTTGGAGCATATTTTATGGAGATATTTGTGGAGAATATCTTAGAGCATATTTTATGGAGATATTTGTGGAGAATATCTTGGAGCTTATATTGTGGAGTAATTTTAGCAACAGTTTGTTATGTTAGTTTGTTACGATTTAAAGGTCAAAAGAATCAAGTCAGAATATTGAAGATTGTGTAGTTTCTAATTGTGGAGACAATTTAGGAAACTTATGATTAAAGACCTTTCTTTTAGCAGAAGATTTCTGCTGATTTGTAACAGCAAATATAGCTGTGATTATAAGCCCAAGTCCAGTTGGGAATAGGTTATAAATAGAAGCTTTGTAACCTAAGTTTTGTACCAGCCGTAATTTTAATAATGTAGTTTTTAAGGGCTGAGTCTGTAGAGTGAACCTCTCGGATTGTGGGAAGGTCACCATGTGTGATTCTCGAAGTTGTTAAGCAAGAGAAGTTTAGTGTGAATCTCGAAGCATGTAGGTAAGAGATGTTGTGTTCTTGGAGGAAACTTTGAAACAACTCTAAGTTATCTTTATTTGTGTGTTTAGAATGTTGGAAATTAGGCCGTCGATGCAGTGGCTGAGTTGTTGACTGCTAGACATCATTGCTGTGATTGGGAGTGGAATGGTGTTATTCCATATCTAGGGAAAACCTAGGTAGAGGGGTCATTGGGTAGTGATTAAGTGAGGAGTTGTAAACTGGGAGTTTAGCTCTGAATTGATACTGCTAATAGTGGACTTCATCCCTGGCTTGGTATGCCCCTAGAGTATGTTGATTGAACAGAACTGGGTGAACAATTCTGTTGTGTTCTTTATTTTTTGCACTGTGTTATGTATTCCTACCTTGTCTGTTTTCTTAATATCAGACCAGATGTCTTGACATTGCATGTGACATCCTGAGTCTGTCATACCAGAATTTCAAGACCATATAGTGCTTTTTGCAACTTGTATATTTTCCTTGCTTCCTCATGTTTCACAAACCCAGAAGGTTTTGTGACATATACCTCTTCATCTAAAAGACCACTCAAAAATTCTAATGTTACATATTAGTGAAATGTCGACCATCCTTGCTTGCATGCCAAGGCTACCACCAGTCTGGAAATCACCAATATTGAGACTAGTGCATATACTTCAGAGTAGTTGAGTCATGCTTTCTGAAGAAATCATCGAGTTACTAATCTTGCCTTATATCTTGCTATCGACCCATCATCATTGTGTCTCAACTTGAACATCCACTTCACTTTGATAGCTTTTGTGTGTGCTGACACACCACTATAAATATTACTTTTTATGACGAATCTTTCACCTCGAACAATAAAAAACTGAGGGTTTAGGTACTGGGAGCGCCATGTTTTATTTTAAAAAATTAATCTTTTCCCTTGGTTTTAAGCAAAATCGACATAAATAGTTGCTCAGGGTTTGAGCTTTGATTTCCAGCTCCTGCAATTTTATGTTTTATTTAGAACCAAAAAGGCGCCTTTATTTGTTATAGATTTTACATCAGATATCATCCCTTAGTTTTTAAATAAACCAAGATAAAAACTCTTTAAATTCTGTATTCCATCATAGTTAATGTTAAATCTAGCTCATTCACTTTTTGAGCCCTAGCGAATGAAAGAACACCATTCTTCTCCAAGGAGGAAGGAAGCTCAAACCATCACTTTTCTTTTAGTCTCTCATCACATTTTTGGTATGGACAAGTTCACCATTACTGGTGTTGTAGTATTAGTAGTTATTGTTACTATTATTATTTTGAGACCGTCTTGTTGTTTACTGTTTTGTTATCATTCTTGCTTCAGGTTAAACAATGAAGGGAGTTCAACCTTTGAAAAGATTAGAAGTTGGATGCGTAGAAGATATGCAACAAAATCTAAAATTACAGCGGCGATGGTGAATCTTGATTTGTTTAATATTATGTGTAAACAATGTAATTTTTTTTAAAGATTACTAGTAAGATACCCGTGCTTCCGCACGGGTAAATTTATTTAATATTGTATGAAATTTAATTAGATACGTATAAATTTAAAATGCATAATTTAATTATAAATGAAATATATCATATAAATTTAATTATATTAAATAATTATATAAAAATTATCTCTCAATTTATCTCTCAATTTATAGTAATTGTTGATTAAAATAAAATAGATATTTTGTTGATAATGACCCGTGAAATAAAAAATTTATTTGATACGATATAAAATATATTTAAATACAAATGTAAAATGAACAATAATCATATGAATTTAATTGTATTAAATAATCATTAAAAAAAGAATCATGAAATGAAGAAAGAAAAAAATTAAAAAATAAGGATATTATCTCTCTAATAAAAATAAGGCAAAATACCCTTTTTCGTCCCTTAACTTTCACTCGGGGTCCATTTTGGTCCCACAATTTTTAAAAAGTTCACATAACTCCCTTATCTTTTAAAATGGTGTCAGGTTTATCCTTTCCGTCTATTTCATTGAAACGTCCGTTTAGAGTTGCCAGCGTGGCGTATGACCTGGATCTTCTTCTCCTTCATTAAAAGGAATGTTACTTCTGGAAAACGAATTCTTATCAATTTGGGGGCTAGGGTTTGTTGAATAAACACCATCGTGAGAATAATTTACGGGCTGCTAGGGTTTTCCAGAAATCCAGAACAATAAAATCGTCCACTTCTTCGTCAACTATGTTACAAGGAAGCCATGAAAGTTTCATCTCTCAGCTTGGTACGAAGTCGGAACTGTCATGGAAACAAGTTTGCTACTGTGGAGATAAGGCCATTCTAAGAAGGGCAAAGACCACTAAGAGTTTTGGAAGACAATTTTGGGGGTGTCCTCATTTTAAGGTATGTTATTTTTCACAGAGTGTTAGTTTATAGTGTTGGTTTATTAGATTTATGAAATTGAACATGAGGGTGTGTGACATGTAGGGGCCTGATCATCCCGGGTGTGGGTTTTTCGAGTGGTTCTGCGAAGAATCTGAAGAAAACAATGGGCAAATCATGATGGTTAGGTTGGAGAAGCTTGGAAAGAATATTGAACACATACAAGAGGAGTTTGTCAAAATTAGATTGTCAACTGAAGAAATAAAGAAAGAGACTGATCACATACAGAGTCAATTGAAGAAGATGATGAAATATGGAAAATGCTGTAGCTTGATGATTATCATAATTTTGTTTGTAACCTGTTTTATTAAGGATTAGGTTTTATGTTAGTGAAATAGTATTGTGTACCAGTTTTATGAACCAGTTATGTACCAGGTTTAATCTTCAAATTGAAAGCATTATGTTGTGTTCAATTATGTATCAATTGTGTATCAATTATGCACCAGTCTTATGAACCAATTATAACCAGTTATGTACCAGTTTTATGAACAAATTGAAAGCATTATGTTGTGTTCAGTTATGTATCAATTATGTACAATTATGTACCAGTTCAGAATTATGTACCAGTTCAGTTTAGTGTTGTAATTTTGAAAACAGAGTATCACAACAAAATGCTTATAATGCAACCAGAACAGAGCATCACATTAAACAAGCCATGCCATAGAGGTTCAAAAGATACATTAGACTTGCAGAGTACTTATAATACACCAGTTAGGATTCCAAACATTACAAAAGTGCATAAAACCAGACAAATTACCAGAAAAATTACATAAAACCATAATTGTTAATAAGTTCCAAAAGTGCTAAATAACTAATATAAAATCTAAAGTGCTAGACATTCTTCTTGAATGAGGCTCTCTTTGTTGGTGTTGTCCTCCTAGTTGTTGGCCCAATTTTTGATGCACCTAGTCTTGTGGTTGGTCCTGGTGGTACCCAAGGAGCCTGTGGCCTTCTCACACCCAGCTTTTTTGCCTTGCTTGTTGTTGCCTTTTTTGCAGGACTTTGTCTTGTTCTGGATGTCTGAGAAGCTGGTTGACTTTGTTGAGTAGCTGGCTGTGCACTAACTTGTTGAGTAGATGGCTGTGAAGTTGTTACTTGTGCTGTTTGTTGAGTACTTGGTTGTGCAGGCCCTTGAGGAGTTTGTTGTGATGTTTGTTGAGTAGTTGGTTGTGCAGGCCCTGTCACCTTACATGTAGCTTTGTTGTGCCCTGACTTTTTGCATCTACTGCATTTCACAATCAGTCCTGTCCTCCTAAGTTTTCTGTCAGTACCATCAAGCTCTCCTTGTTCAAGATTCCTCTTCTTCTTTGGTCTGCCAGGCATTTTTCTGAACTTAGGAGGATGCACATCTGGGTATTGTGTCCTTGCCCATAGGTTAGAACCATTCACAGGATATATAACTGGTTTGTAGACAGCAATGTACCTACTCTTCCTATAGTACTCTGGAATGAAATCTTCAAATCTAAAGTTCCTACTCTTCATACATGACAATGCATGAACACATGGCAAACCAGACAACTCCCACCTCCTACATGAACATATGTGGTCCTTCAAGTTCACAGTGAACATGTCAGCTGGATCTTGCACATGCTTAACTTCAAAAATATGTTCATCAGACATCCTACACAATAGAATAACCAAGAATCACATTACAGCTCATGCATAATTAATTATATACAAGAGATCACACTTGTTTATACCTTACAATCCATGAGTTGGTGTAGGTACTTGTTTTCTCCACTTGTTTTCTAATGTTTGGCAGCACTGCATCATCAGGTAAATTCTCAAACCGCGTCCTATTCTTAGCCCATCTCTCCATAAAATAGGTCCTGATCTCTTCCAGCATTGTTACTAAAGGCTTGGTCCTTGACTCAAGGATCACACTATTGAATGCCTCAGACATGTTATTGAGTAGAGTATCACATTTGTTAGTTACCTAAACACAGCATATGAACAGGTTCTTATTATCAAACATATACATCTTATCAAACAAGTAATAGCAAGTAATAGCAAGTTACCTTAAAGTGTGATTTACTCCAGAATCTTGGAGATGTCTTCATCATATGTAAATATGCCTCATCACTAATAAGTCTCATAGACCTCATTTCTCTCTCCCAAGCTTGTACATAGGTTGACCTTGCAGCTTTCCAGATAGCATCTTTCAACATTTTACCAGGATACTTCTTCCTGAAGTTATTATAAAGGTGCCTCACACAGAATCTTTGTTCAACACCTGGCAAAAGTTCATCCATTGTTGGTAGTAGACCCTGAAAATTCACATAAGAATATAATGCATCAATAAAAAAGTGTAATGTGATACTAAAGACATAATTCTGCACAAACAAAATAAACCATGACCTTTTGCTGGTCTGAGATGAATATGTATGTCAAACACTTTTCTTGACCACCTAGGTCATCAATCAGCAACTGCAAAAACCAGGTCCAGCTATCCCTGTTTTCTCCTTCTACAACTGCAAATGCAACTGGAAGCATCTGGTCATTTAGATCTCTCCCTATTGCAGCCAGAATTTGTCCACCACACAACCCCTTTAAGAAGCAACCATCTAGACCAATGATGTGCCTAGATAACTTAAAGCTCTCCTTACATGCTGCAAAGCAAACATACAGCCTTTTGAAATATGGTCTTTGGTCCTCACTACCATCTGGGACTGGATCAACATTAATCTTGATAGTAGACCCTGGGTTAGCTCTTAGCAACTCATGGCAATAATCATAAATCCTTGTATAATCCCCTAAGAAAGATCCATCAACCATGTCTCTAGCCTTAAATCTTGCCCTTATAGCCTTAGTCTTGTTAACACCCACATTCCACTTCCTTTGAGCCTTTGCCTTTATGTCCTTAATCTTCATCCTTGGATTGGTTTTCAGAGAGTTTTGAATTCTCTTGCTCAGCCATTTAGTGGTCAACATTTTCACATTATACTCTCTACTGCACTCATGCTTGTCAACCAATTTCCTTAGTTGCCATGTTTCTTCATTTGGCAATTTAGCACAATATGCTTCCCATTGACACCCATCCTTGCATTTAACCCTCACCCTCACTTTGTCATTCTTTGTAAACCTCACATTTCTTCCACTTTGCACAGCATATGATGTTATAGCTTCCTTGAAGTCATCCTTTGACCTAAAGTACACTCCTACTTCCCACTTATAATCTGCCATGTCCTTCTTCACATTAAACATTGGGTAACTCTTATGTTTAACATCACCTTCTTCACTATCACAACCACTTTCAAGTTCCTCACTATCATTTGCTATTTCCTCTTCCAAACCATCTTTATCCAACTGTTGTTTGCTTTGTTCCCCCTCTAGATCTTCAAGAAGAACATCCAAATCTTCTTCCTCTAAATCATCAAAGCCATCAGATGAATCATCAAATCCCACTTCCATAGCACTCTCATAATTTTCATCAGCACTATCATCTCCACTATCAGTAGTAGACCCATCATTCACCTCACCCACATTGTCCTCATCCCAGTATGTACCTCTTCCCTCACAATAGTCTCTTCATCCCTCACAGTAGTGCAATCTTCCCTCACAGTAGTGCAATCTTCCCTCACAATATTCTCTCCATCCCTCACAGCAATGCAGTCTTCACTCACAATAGTCTCTTCATCCCTCACAACATTTTGTCATCATCCATCAAAACATTATCTTCTGCCCTCACAACATTATCTTCTGCCATCACAACATTATCTTCTGCCCTCACAACATTATCTTCATCCAGACCAGCAAATTCCTCATTAATTTTTGACATTAACTCTTCTGCTTCAATAGGAATATCAGAAAATTCTGGCTGAGCTATTGTGTGTTGAATATATATGTCAACCTTTAAGTGCACCCTATAAAGATCAGCTATATCTAAGGGTCCTTTATCATCAACTAATTCAAGCATGCCTTCAGTAGGATCTCTGTACCAAATTCTCTCAAACTCTCTATAACCTAATTCCTTAAGAACACCAACAAATTCAAAATAACCCCACGTATCTGCATCTATTCTCAACTTTGCAACGTCTCCTCCTTCATACAGACCATTGTTAATATCAACGAATCCACCACTATGGTGAATGGTTAAATTCAGAAACCCGTCCATTACACCTGAAGCAAAGCAAACCCTAAATAAAATTCGTGCTTTAATAACCCTAAATCAGAACAAACAAACCCTAAATTAACAATCCCTGATTTACGAACCCTAAAAGCGGACCCTAAACACGAACCCTAAAAGAGAACCCTAAAAACGAAACATAGATACGAAACATAAATACGAACCCTAAATGACATACCTGTTGTGATTCAGTGGTGTCAATCCTCGCTATTCCTTCAGATTGCAATGCACAGACGAGAAGGGTACTCAGAGTTTCTTCGAGCTTTTCGTCTTCTATGGACAAGAGAAATGAAGTATTCTGGAAAATGGTACTTAGTGGAAATGAGAAAATAACCCTATAATACTGTATTTGACACATCAGCACTCTTAAAATGCCACGTTTATGATAAAATAATGAGACAACTAACGGAACCAAACGGAAGGATAAACGTGGCACCATTTTAAAAGATAAGGGAGTTATGTGAACTTTTTAAAAATTGTGGGACCAAAATGGACCCCGAGTGAAAGTTAAGGGACGAAAAAGGGTATTTTGCCTAAAAATAATGATTGATTAAAATAAAATAAGTATTGTGATGATAGTGACCCGTGAGATTACAATATTTTTAATTTTATTAAAATTAAAAAATAAATTATTTTTTAAAGTTGATACATAAATAGAGAAAAAAATTAAAGTGAAAGTAAGAAAGTGTGGGAAGAAAATTTGAGAGAAATTTGAAATTTTAATTAAAATAGAGAAAGTGTGTAATGATCGATTAAAATAAATTAAATATTGTATTGATAGTCACCCATGAAATAAATAAATATTTAATTTTATTAAAATTAAAAAAAATAGATTATTAATAATTTTTGTGATTAAATAGAAAATAATTAAAAGAAAGTAAGAAAGTGTGGGAAAATGAAATGTGAAAGAAATTTGAAATTTAAGTAAGAGAGAGAAGAAGTGTGTTGGGGAGAAAAAGTTGGTTATTGAAAAGTTAAAAAGTTAGACCAATGAGAGACCAACAATTGGCGCTTAGTTATTGAAAAGTTGAAAAAGTGGTATGTGATTTTGTTAGTTACAGAATTGCCCTTTTTTATGTGTAAAGTATTTTTTTAACAAAGGACATATTAGTCAGATTGGTCAATCTCTTATTAATTGTTCTTGGTTTTTTATTAACCGAGGGGTAAAGTGGCAACTTTTCATGACGCCGTCTGTTACCTCGCTTTTGTAGCCGAGGTTAAATGCATTTCGCGTCTGAGGAGAAATGTGTTATACGTATTAGTGGCAATTCAAATAACTCTCAAGTGTTTTTCATTTCAATTACTTGTAACCCATCGACGATAGCTAACTTCCACTGTTTATTCTTTAAAGTCTCTCTATAGATGATTGGTCTAATACCTGCAAGTAAAGAGAAATGAACTAATTCTCCATCTGGTGTGACTTCATCATTATAAACCACTTCATAGTCTTGAATCTTGTTCGAAGAACTCTAGTTCTTTAAGGTATTTGGCTTGTGCTAGTCACACCCTCTTTGATTTCAACTGCGTTCTCTTCGACTTCGTCTATGTCGAGAATGCCAGCAACTTCTTCAAATTCGACTTCATTAGTTTCTTCGTCAACACCATAACTCATCAAAGGCTTGTTAACTGCATCACCAGAATTCCAATCCGAGGAATAATTATTGTTAATCATAATATCTTGACTCATCATGATCTTCTCATTAATTAGATTGAACAGTCTGTATGCACTGGTTTTATGATATCCTACCACAATCATAACTTTACTTTTGTCTTTAATATTTCTTCTTCTAGCGTCAAAAATATGCTTGTAATGGATAACGCCAAACATCTTCAAATGACTCACTGATGGTCATTTTCCACTCTAAACTTTTTTAGGAACCTTATTCTTCAGTTTCTTTGTAGGAAACATGTTCAGTAAATAGACATCAATGGTGAGTGTTTCACCCCATAAGGATTTTGGCATATTCTTCTACTTCAACACGCATCTCGTCATATCCAATATGATCCTATTTCTTCTTTTTGTTATTACATTATGTTAGGCGTATAAGTAGTATTTACCTCATGATCAATACCATGTTCTGCACATAACTCTTCAAATAATTTGGGTGTGTATTTGCCACCTCCATTTGTTCGCAAAACCTTGATCCTCTTTTCACTCTTGTTTTCGTCAAGTATCTTGAATCTCTAAAAAATTTCAAATACTTCATCCTTTTGCTTGAACATATAGATCAAAATCTTTCAACTATACTCATAGACAAATGAGACAAAATACATGTTTCCATCAATGGTATGAACCTCAAATGGGCTACATACATCTAAATGTACTGCTTCAAGTATGCAAGAGGACCTCATTGGCATAGCTGAAACAAAAGACTTTCTGGATTGCTTCCCTACTAGGCAACCTTCACAGAGTTTGACGGGCCTCACAATACTTGGTATACTAGTTACCACATCTTAAGTAATCAGTTGATTGAGTGACCTAAAATTCAGATGTCCAAGTCTCAAATGCCACAACCAACTATTCTTGCGGTCGACAACTATTTTTAGGCATTGTACCTCAATCGAACTGATCATGGTATTAAATATTTTATCCTTCGACATAGGTGATTTTAATACCAAATTATTCTGGGTGTCAAACAGTTACAAGGCGTCATCTTTCTTAACCACTAAGAAGCCTTTTTCGATCAGTTGTCCAACACCTAGCAGGCTGCACTTCATTCTAGGTGAATATAGTACATCTTTGATCATACCTTTTGCTCTATTGCTCATTTGAACAACTATGTTGCCAATACCTTTTGCTTGCAATGAAATATTATCAGCAAGTTTGACCTTGCTCTTCTTTGACTCGTCGAAATTTGCTAACCATATTTTTCTATCAATCATGTGATTCAAGCAGCCTGTGTTGAGGAACCAGATCCTAGAGTCGACAAGCTCATCTACAACTGTAGCCATAACCATCATATCTTTTGAATCATCTGAATCTTGGCGTGCAAGGTTTTCTCCTTCCTCCATGCCTTTTGTTGCTCCCTTGTCTTCCCTGTACCAATAATTATTGGCCACGTGACCTCACTTTTCACAGTTATAGCATTACACACCTTTTTTCTATTCTTTGTCTTTCAGATATGAGTTTCCTTATCCTCTTTTCGAGGATTCAGAAGCCCTATCATCGACCTTATACTTTTGAAGGTTCAACCAAGACTTATTGCTCAGAGTCTTGTCTCATTTTCCTTTGAACTTGTTACAATGCCTGTATCAAATCTTGAATCCTTTTTCCGATAATCCTCATCTCATGTGCCTACAACGAATCAACTAAACCTTCCAGTTTTAGGGTTTCAAGATGGTTAGATTCTAGATTAGCTACGAAATATGAACAAATTGAGAGGCCAATGTACTCATTACCTTCTCAACCATCATCTTATCAGTTAGGGTTTCACCATTGCCTTTCATGAGATGGACAAGATTATGGACTTTCGAGATATAACCTGCAATATTTTCTTTTTCTCCCATCTTCACTAATTCATAATGCCTTCGCAGTGTCTGCAACTTGACAATTTTAACCTTCGCACCTCCTTCATAATAATTGCTAAGAATATCACATACATCACTCACTGATTCAACATGATAAATCTGATCAAAATTCTCCGTATTTACTGCCAACTAAATTTAAATCACATCCTTGCACTATTTCTTCTTGGCATCCTTGTGACTGACTCTCTGAGCATCAATTGCGTTGTCAGCAAGTTCAGGAATGCCATTGATGATAATTCAAGGGTTTCATGGAAACCAAATAAGGATTTCATCTACTTGTTCTATCAGATCCAATTCTTGCCGTCAAGAGTTAGAAGAGAATTGGGAATATTGTTGCCACCATTCATCTCTGCAGCAAAACCAATTCAAGGTCTCTGGAAACTCGACCACCGACGTGAAGTTATTGAAAACACGATCAAGAAACTAATCGGAAGCTCTAGATACCAACTTGTTAGTGCGTGAGACACTTTTAGTGAGGAGAGAAAGAGAGAGAATGAAGAATAAGGATTATTATTATTGAATGCGATGAAAAAACAACTACAACATATAAATTTATATACAACTAAGTGACTTGTATACTAAATAACTAACATAACAAACCCTAACACTAACTAACTTGAGCTACTTAACTTGGATTAACATCAATTAATGCTTAAGTAAGACATTGTTCTCAAAATATACATTGATCAAGTTTTATCTCCTTTTGATTATTCCAGGTTAAAGAGTAAAAAGCAGTAAAAAAAGGATCAATTTCCATGCCAGACAATGAGATTGACCCAAAGACTTAAAATCTAAAGCCAAACCTTATTCATTGGGCAAAATTCATCTTAAGCAGTAAATTTGAGGCAGAGAAGAAAGGTTGCAATCAAAGAGAAATTTATTGGGTGAATGAAAGTTTGACCAGCAAATTCAAAACATAATGAAGATTCTAAAATAGGGAAAATTTGTTGGGTGAATACTCAATTTGCCCAACAGATTCCTAATGGCTCACAAAGATGGGTCGAAGAAAATTTGGCGCTAAGTAAAATTAAAGGATAATTTGATGAGGGAATTATAACTCCTCCTTTTAGTGAATAAAAATAGTCTTGAAAATATATAAATATGGGTGTTTGAACAATTTCATTAATATAAATATAAGAAATATACCAACTTCAAAAGAATATCTATTTAGAAATAGTTTTATATAGTTTAGTTAGGTTGGTGAAACTCTTAGTGAGAGAGAGCTACAATGATATAATTCCAAAGTCATATGTTGAGGTGGAGTAGCTTGAGAAATTTTCTGAATACGGTTCTACTCTTAAATCTTCAATTTAGCTGCGTCTATTATGTGTAGCTAAGTTCTTTCTTGTTAGGATTAAATTTGGACATGATCTACGCTATATATTTGATATGTTCATGGCGTTATGTCTAGTTTAATCAATCAAACATATTTGTTTTTTCATCTTTTTATTAATGTCTATTATACTTGTTTATGCTTGTTTTTTCATCTTTTTATTAATGTCTATTATACTCAAGGTTGTCAGAATCGAGTTTTTATCTTGACTCGTTTTACCTAAGTAAAATCGAAACGTAAAATCGAAACATAAAATTATAGAGTTTTTCTCATATTAAAATTATATTAAATTTATATATACGACATATACATACTTATATAATATTCTAAATGCATTAATTATTTAAAATTTTAATTTAATTATAAAGCAAAAATATACTATATCATCATAATAAAGTGTAATCCTCACAAAATTGTATCAAACTACACAAATTGTCCACCAAATTATAGAAAGTAACATCCAAAAAATTATAAAAAAACAATAGTTTCATAAGCTTTTCAAGTTCAAAAAGCAAATCTTTTCATCTTCATCTTCAACTTAATCAAAAGTTCAATCCTTCTACAACATCATCTTCATTAGAACATTCATATTCAACTTGATTAAATTCATCTCCAAATGTTAAAGATTCTTTAATATTATAACCAAGATATGAATGCGAATAAAATTAAAAATTCACAGAGAAATTTTATGGGCCCTGTCATACCCCAATTTTTGACCTAAGATACCACCTCATATCATAGCATATGCATCATTTGCATCTCTAACAAATTGCATAGCTTGTGTTTGTTACTTGTGGCTCAGCAGGATTTAATCAGGAAATCACTCATCAGTACAAGTAACAATCAATTAGGGTTTTGTTCTCCCTTCATTCCAAATGAATCATCTTCATCAACAATCAACATTTGGTCCTCAGAGATTCATTTCAACAAGCTCAAAGGCTCTGAATCAACCAAATTAGGGTTTTAACTAAAGACAGCATACTCTTGACTTTTGCTCAGGATTTGACCTAATGACTTGGGACATGACCTCAAAACCCCAAGTACATCATTTTGACCTAATCCATTGGCTCAGAACATCTCCTATACAAAGATTGATCAGACAAATCCTCAGATCAGGGTTTTTGAACTATCAGGGACTGAAATCAGGGATCACATTTGGGAAACTCTAAAAATCCCCAGGAAGTCAATCAAAGGTTTCAATCATCCTCAAATAATCCCTATGACAATATACAATGGAAATTGTATCTCAATTCAAGACCTACAGTCATCAATTTCATCTGGTCGACAATTAGGGTTTTTTGACCTAATTCACTGAACAACTGCCTTTTTAATCAGGACATGGTGTCATAACTCAAACTATGATTCAATATCCTCTAATACCTCAATATGATCCATTCATACCATTCATTTGATGAGGATAGCCTGTTTCATTTGAAATCTCCAGAAACGCGATTCGTCTGAAAAAAGTCCACTGTACAAGATCACCATTGACTTTTGGGGAATTTTGGTCAACCATGACTTTTGAAGTTTTAAATCATCAATATATGATATGAGAAGTCATTTGATCAAGGAAAATCAAGAAAATCAATCAAGAATCAAAAGTCAAAAGTTTGACTTTTCATACTTAGAAAAATTTCTAAGTGTTTTTCAATGGTTTTTTCCAAACTTTGGAAGGGAATTTCTCAAAATTTCACCTACAAACTGAAAAAAACTTCCAACATGAAAGTTGTAGATTTTGATCCAATAAACAACTTTGACAGATATAAATTTTTTCCATAAAATCAACCATTTAAGAGATATGGTGCTTCAAAGTTGGTATCTTTGGAAAATTTCACTTGAAACTTCATTTTTCTCAAAGTTCATGGATCTTTTTCACCCATTTCCTCAAAGGTCTTGAAGAAACTTTCAACTAGGGTTTTGAAGTGTGTAACATGAGCTTTCCAAAATGTCCAAGAGCATGAAAAAATATGGAGTGTAGCTATGGTTTTGAATTTTGTCATTAGAGGTCATTATGCATGAAATTTCAAGCCATTTTCACAAAGTTCTTACACTACATGACCTATAATCCAAGTGATGACACACCAATGCAATAATTGGAAGATATTTTTCTGGTTTGAGATCAGAATAGAAGAGGATAAGAAGCTTGAGATTTAACCATGGTTTAGTAACTTTAACCATATGCATTTAATGGTAAGATTCCTTTCTATCCCTTAAGTGCCAAATCACCAAAGAAGAAGCAAGTTGCAAGGCTCTGCATTCAGAACTCATGGCCTATAAATAGAGGTCATTTCCACTCTTCAATTCACACCAAAACCTCACAAATTATAGGTTTTCTCTTTCTTTCTTGAATTACAAGTTTTAAGTTTCAAAGAGAGGTAGAAAACTCAACCTCCAAACCTTTGAAGTTATGGCCAAAGTGATGGTTCTAACAACTCATAAACATCATATGGGATGTGTTTGAACCACTCACACACCCCAAATCACCCCAAAACTCAGAATCATCATCTCACCTCCATATGAACATGAAATGAACCTTATCATGCCAATTTTCATTCAGGCTCAATTCTGTCCAAACTATCACTTCTAACATCATCCATATATCACATATGAACTATCCAATCCATCACATATAGCCAATAACCTCAGAATCATCAAATTCGATTCACTCTTGAAGCTTATGCAGGTCGGGTACCATGGCCATGCCCAGATGAATTCAGATGGTTCCAAGCATCCAGACACCTTCCATAAGGTCCATTGAAGCTATCTAGATCATCAAACAACTTCTGTAACACCTCCAAGCAAGAATTCGATTCTCAGTTGTGCCATTTTTAAGGTAAGTTATCATGAACTTCAAACTCATACTTGCACGCATCATAAATGAAATGTGAGCATACCATCTTGTTTCTGCACCTATGAGGATCATTAACCCTCAATCAATTGCATCATAACTTGCACATACACGATTTCACATTGAATTTCAGTTCTAGGGTTCTTCATGTTCATGCGAAAATTGACCCCCTTAGAGCAAAAATAAATGAATTATGAGGGCACCATCATGTTCCTCGTGAAAAACCGAGTGAGATAGACCCTTTGATCGATCAAAACAACACAGTTTTGGAGATTTTCAAAATTCAGTTGGAGGTGTGTTCTTGGCGCCATTTTTGATTCAGAAATTTCAAATGTTAAGTTTAATATATAATTAAATGGAAGCGTATGTATTACAAGCCACAAGCGTGGCTCAGTTGGCAAGAGTTTTGGCTGATGAGAGAGAGGGCGTGGGTTCAAGCCCTAGTGAAGACAAAACCTTATTTTTTGACACTATTTTTCTCTATTTTCTTCACAACTTCACCAATTAATTTAACCCATCAAATTAATTTATTTTCTCTTCATTTTTTACACACCTCTTATTTAATATACATATTTTGACAATATCAAAAAAAATCACAAAAAAAGATTTATTTAATGTGTTTTTAATTAGGTTTAAAATGATACATTTTTAAGTGTTTTTAAATACTTTAAATATTTGTTTTTCATTTAATTTTCAAACCTAATCACTTGTGAATATTTTTTTTAAAACCCTAATCACTTAGGTCTTAATTGAGCATTAAAATTTGATTTAAACTTAATTAAGTTGATTTTTGTCAAATTCAAATCATTTTAAAAACAAGCGATCGTGATTCTTTTCAAAAACGATAAACCATTTCTTTTTGAAACTATTGATTGATCAATTGATTTTCAAAACAAAGTGGGGCCTCTCGAATATTAGAGAGTGTAAGTCCCATTTCTTTTCTTCTTGTACAGTTTTAAACAATGAAACTTCTTCAAAAAAACAAACTTTCAAACAGTTTTTCAAACGACGCGTCTGTAAATGAAACAATCAACCATGTTTTGTAAATAAAACACGGGCCTCCACGTAGGTATAAGTCCCAAGCCCTTTTGTACATACCTATTCCAGTACATGAAATTAGGTATTTCATTGTACGCCTTTTTGTACATACACCTTTTTGTACATATCTCGATCAATTTGATTTTGAACTTTGAATAACAAACCAAAAATGAAGGTTTTCTTTAAATCTTCCCAAAAAAATACCATGGGCCTCCATGTAGGTATAAGTCCCAAGCCCTTTTGTAAATACCTGTTTACATAGCTTTGAATAAACTCAAGTGGACTTCTCCCCGAGTATGAGTCCCGAGCCCCCGTGTATACAAATGGATCATGCTTACAGGTATATTTCCTTCATAAACTCCATTATATACACACACTTTGTCATATATGTATAACTGTTCATAATTGTTCATGTTTGTTCATGTACTTGTTCATACTTGTTCATGTTTGTTCATATGTGTGATATGTGTGCTTGTTCAACTTAGTACAACACTAGGTTCCCCATAGCCTCCTATTGGGCTTCGTGCAAAGAATCTCCACTAGTTTAGGTTAGGACATAGAGTATGGTTTCCCGGTGAAATCGCTCTAAGAGCTCAGACCAACTATACCATGCCTCCCCTTGGGCTTTGTACAAACGAGTGACCCTCCCATAGCCTCCTCTTGGGCTTATAATGCAAGGACCCTGGATTGTCCCTCCCATAGCCTCCTCTTGGGCTTACAATGCAAGGACCCTCGGATAGCCTCCTCTTGGGCTTCGTACAAGGACCCACGGGCTTCTTATAAGCATCCCCAATATCCAAATCAAATACCCTAGGAGATTAGACATTTTTTATCTCTATGATAGGAGTATCTCATCTATATCATCACAAACAATCAATCAATCAATCAAACTTATCAAACTCTTTTTGCCACAAGGCTGGCTAAACAATCAAACTTTTGCCACAAGGCTGGCTGATTAATCAAAACTTTTTGTCACAAGGCTGACTTCATTGAAAGTTTTTGCCACAAGGCTGGCTAAAAAAGCATCTTTATCATTCTAAGCACCCTAAGTGGCATGGCCCCGGGCTTATAATGAAAAGATTTTCAAACAAAAAACAAACAGATGTATGTGATGATATAGATTAGATACATCGAACATTTAGATGACATTTGTCTATTTTCCTTTGCTTCCACTAGCATAAGTGGGAACTACGATTGCTCTGACTTTCTCAACATCCCTTTGAGAATACGTAGGCACGAGGTCGATCCTTGGCGAGCAAAATAAAACAAAAAAACCATTCAAACCTTAGCACCCGTAGACCCCGAGCTACAGATGCTCTGATTCCCTCTAGGGGATATGTATGCAGAGGATCGCGATGATCTTTGCGAGCATAATCAAACAAACACCTTAGGTCCCACCTATTTCACAACAGAACCTCTCAATAACATGGAATGAAAAACAAAGCAAAGAAACCTATAGAATACTATAGATACGTTGGGTGCTAATACCTTCCCTTCGTATAACCAACCCTCTTACCCAAGATCTCTCCCCCCACTTTTTAGGTTATTGCAGCTTTTTTCCTTTTCCTACTTTGGAAATAATAAAAAGTTTGGTCGAAACAAAAGAAAAATCATTTTTTGAGCACTCGAGCCCAAAGAAGGCATCAGGTGTCTCATCCCGAAAAAAGACAACGATTTTTCGCCCGCGACAGAAAAATGGCGACTTCACTGGGGAAAAGCTTTTTATTGTTTCCAAAGGAAGGGTTAATTCTATTTGCTTTATTTTTCATTTCATTTTTTTTATATGTGTGATTCTCTGGTTCTATTACTTGTGTGGTTCTGTTACAAGTGATACATTATGGACAAATCCTAACCCGGATTAAGTACACATAAGAAATTAGGTGGAGGGTATAGTCATGTGCAGGCGCACGTGAGAATCCTTCCGCTCAGTGGAGGTTCCTTGTTGGTAATATATGTTTAGCATGTTTCGTAGCGAAGACATTATTACTTTCATTGAACTGTAGAAGCTGAGTTGGCCGTAGAACCCCAACCCATCCTGGCCTTATTAGGTTGTGGTGCAGAAACTATTCAGGTGAAGACTTGGATTAGTTGTCATGCGGAGAACCACACTCAGACGAGTTTTTCTTGAGAATATTACTGGCTCATGAGTTTAATTGTGGAAGGCCGGTAATATCCGAAAGAAAAATGTAGACTCTGACGTATCAGTAGAACATGTTGTGCAGGTGATTAACTAGAACTATCCCATTTTTTGGTTCTCTGACCTCATGCTCGTGACTTTGGACCTTTGAGCCTATGCGTACCATGTTTGCGTTACCATGTTTGTGTACCATGTTTGTAGTACCATGTTAGTGTTACCATGTTCGAACTACCATGTTTGCTTTACCATGTTTGAATATGTGGCATCCATGCATCCATGCATTCATACATTCATTAAAAAACCCATCTTTTTCCATAAAAACATGATTTTTCAAAATTTTAGAGAATTTTATTTGCAAACATTATAGGATTAAGTTATGGAAAAAAGGTATACCAAAAAGTACGGTTTCAAAGCGCCTGATGTAGAAAGACTGATAGAGTTAGTATCTTTTGTACAAAATCCTTGTAATTTTAGGAAAAGCCATGGAAAGCTTTTGCCTATTTTGAACACTCATGTTGATGAAGGACTTCTCAAAACTCTGGTTCAGTTCTATGATCCCGTCTACCGGTGTTTTACCTTTCCAGACTACCAGTTGGTACCGACCTTGGAAGAATATGCCAATCTTTTAGGTATTCCTGTGTCTGACAAGATACCCTTCAATGGTTTGGAAGCCATTCCTAAATCACACGTCATTGCAGCAAGTATCCACATGAAAAAGTCTGAAGTAGAGAGTAATTGGACTACCAAAGGAAACCTTCCAGGTTTGCCTTCACACTTCCTAATAAAGAAAGCCTTTGATTTCATCGAAACTGGTAGCATGATAGCTTTTGAAGCTACACTAGCCTTGCTCATCTATGGGTTGGTTCTGTTTCCCAATGTCGACAACTTTGTTGATATCAATGCCATAAAGATCTTTCTGATTGGAAATCCTGTTCCGACTTTGCTTGGTGACATGTATTTCTCTGTCCATCATAGGAATCGCCAAGGCGGTGGAATCATTGTTTGTTGTACACCTCTGTTGTTCAAATGGATTGTTTCACACTTACCTGAGTCTCCTATTTTCACAGAAAACCGAGAAGGCTTGCGTTGGCCTCGAAGACTTATGTCTCTTACTAATAATGATATTCATTGGTATACCTTGGCTCGCTGTGGTACAGAAACCATTGATAGTTGTGGAGAGTTCGCCAACGTACCCCTCATTGGTACGCAAGGAGGAACTAACTACAATCTGGTCCTAGCCCGACGACAACTCGGGTATGCAAATTCAGCTAAACCCATTGGTCCTACAGTGGAAGGATATTTCTACCGAGAAGGGGATAATCCTAAAAGGTTGAAAGCAAGAATGGTGAAAGCTTGGTACGACGTCCGATGGAAAGAAAAAGGTGAGGAAAGAAATTGCATTGCCATGGACACCTACACTTGCTGGGTAAAGAAAAGAGCAAAAGAGTTCCAAATGCCTTATGCTTATGAAAAACCCATGTTTCCTGCAGTATCTCAATGACCCAACATTCCCACTATGGAGGAATACCAAGACACTTTAGCCAAGATAAGGATAGAGAAAGATGCTTGGGAAGAAAAGTTTCGTAGCACTGAGGTGGAAAATAGAAAGTTGAAGAAAAGAGTGAAAGATCACGAAGAAACTCTCTATTACCAAGATGGATGGCTCATGAGTAAAGATGAGAAGATTCGTCAGAAAGACGCTGCAATCAAGAGGTACATCAAAGAAAGAAAGAAAAAGCTTGAAGGCTCAACAAGCAACGCTCCGATACCTGACAATTGGAAGAATGTGGTTGACAAGCTGAGGACTGAAAAGGCCGAATTGAAAGCTCACTATGGGAAAGAAATCATGAAGCTCAAGCTGCACAATGCATTTGGTTCTTCGTCTGATGAAGATGCTTAGGATTTGTTTAGCTTTTTTTATTTATCATTTGCTTTTGTAAGGAGCTACGCTCCAATGTTGTAACATTTCCCATTATTGTAATAAAAAAAAATAATAAAAAAATGAATGAATAAAAGATTAGTTTGTGTTCAAATGTTTGCAAGGAAATAATCTTTAAAATGTTTGGAAAAATCATAAATTTCTTTTTGCATACATCATTCTGAATATCGAGTCTGTTGTATAGAGTCTCATCTTTTGGATCTTTCTCCATTAGATCGTCAAGCTGTCGCGTCTCAAAGTTTCTCGACCGCGCTCGCAATCAGATCACAGATACAATACTCGTTTGAACAGAAGAAGAGTAATGGAACACTCTGAGCAAGAGAATATTGAGCTCCGTGGTACAGTGACCACCCTTCAGGAAAAGTTGGAAAGTCTCACTACTCTGGTTGACTCCTTAATGGCCGCACAGAATCAGCCGCCGCCACCCAATAGTCATGCAACGGTAACATCTGAAGTCACTACTCCAGTTTCTACAGTTGCATTCGGTATTCCATCTTTCTCCATGCCAGAAGGTTGGGGCACGCCTTTCAGTTTTGCTACAGGATTCCGCCATAATGTTTCTGGAGTTCAAACATCCACGACTGAAGCGCCTGCTGCACAAAGTTCACAGTTTACTCCAAATCAGGGGGTAACTTTTTCTCAAGTCACTATGGCACTTTCTCAGCCCACTATGACGGTTCCGACTCCTATGGTTCACACTGTTCCTTATGATGGCAATGAGATTTATCATGATCAGGGTGATAGCACAAATCAGCGTAATCTTGTGGGATATCTCCAAGAGCAGTTTAACAAGATGCAGCTGGAAGTTAAAGCTATCCGTGGAAAAGATTTGTTTGGAAAGAATGCCCAGGAGCTATGTTTGGTTCCCAGTGTACAGATACCAGCTAAATTCAAGGTCCCAGACTTCGAGAAATACAAAGGAAGTTCTTGTCCACAAAGCCATCTTGTGATGTATGCCAGAAAGATGTCTACTTATGCAGATAATCATCAGTTGCTTATCCATTACTTTCAAGACAGTTTGACTGGCGCCGCACTGAAGTGGTACACAGGCTTGGATAGCACTAATATTCGAACATTCAATGACCTAGGTGAGGCCTTTGTCCGACAATACAAGTATAACTCGGATATGGCTCCGGACAGAGATCAGCTTCGATCCATGGCTCAGAAAGACCATGAAGCTTTCAAAGAGTATGCCCAACGATGGAGAGAAACTGCTGCTCAGATTAATCCACCGTTAAAAGAGAAAGAGATGACAAAGATCTTCTTGAATACTCTCAGTCCGTTTTATTATGAACGCATGATTGCTAGTGCTCCAAGTGATTTCACTGAAATGGTAAACATGGGGATGCGTCTAGAAGAAGGAGTCCGAACCGGACGTCTAACTAAAGAAGGTGGATCTTCAAGCGGAACCAAAAAGTTTGGAAGTGGTTTCCCAAAGAAGAAAGAACAAAGTGTTGACATGGTATCCCAAGGAAAGCCAAGAGGAAATGTCAATCGTCAACGACAGATTGCTGCTATTGCGCCAGTCGTTAATACTGCACCGAATCCGGGATTTACTCCGCAGTTTCAGCAACAGCCTCGACCACAGGCCCAGCAGTTTAACAATAATCAGAATCGTGTACAAAGAGCACCACAGTTTGATCCGATTCCAATGACCTACACAGAATTGTACCCTGCTTTGATTGAAAGAGGTCTTGTTCAAACTAAAGCACCACCACCAGTACCTGAGAAACTTCCATGGTGGTACAAAGCTGAGGTCTCATGCCCTTATCATCAAGGAGCACCTGGCCATGATCTTGAGCATTGCATAGCTTTGAAACATGAAGTTCAGAGGTTGGTTAGATCTAATCTCCTCTCTTTCAGAAATTTGAATCCTAATGTGCAAGCAAACCCGCTGCCCAATCATGGAGGGCATGTTGTAAACATGGTGTATGGATGTCCTGGTCCATATCGAGTCTATAATATCAATCACTCAAGAGCCGATTTGGTACAAATGCACGCTACTCTCTGTCGAGGGCAGAATTTTCGCCAGCATCACTATGGTTCCTGTAGCATATGTTGTATAGATCCTCACGGATGTTCGATTGTGAGAAGAGATCTCCAAGTGCTGTTAGATAATGGTACTATTCAGATCTACAGAAATAGGAATGAAAATGAAGTTAACATGATAGGATGCTATCTGCATGAGCTTTTAGTCTCAGATATCAACTCGGAAATGCCTACAGTTAACGTCATCGTTCCTCATTTCAACATGCCTGAGCGCATGGAAGTTACTTACAACAAGCCGAAGGTTCCTATTGCTCCTTTGATCATTTGTCTACCTGGACCTGTTCCTTATGACTCTGTCAAGGCAGTTCCATACAACTACAATGCTACCATGATAAAGAATGGACAAGAAGTTCCTTTACCTACTCTTTCATCTGTTGTGAACATCGCTGATGTGAGTCGAGTAACAAGAAGTGGACGTGTGTATACTCCACTACCTTCAAAGCAGCCTGTTGCTCCTGCAACCGGACAAAATCCTGTTAATACACCAGTGGGAAATCCTGTGGAAACTCCTGTCAGTAATACAAACACTAATGTTGGTCAGTCCAGTGGAACCAATGTCAATCCTGACTTTGATGAAATTTTGAAGCTTATCAAAAGAAGTGAATACAAAATTGTGGATCAGCTTATGCAGACTCCTTCAAAAATCTCAATACTTTCATTGCTGTTGAATTCAGAAGCCCACAGGGAAGCCCTGATGAGAGTTTTGGATCAAGCTTTTGTGGATCATGATGTGACTGTTGACCACTTTGATGGGATAATAGCCAACATAACAGCTTGTAACAATTTAAGCTTCTGTGATGAAGAACTCCCCGAGGAGGGTAGAAATCATAATCTTGCTTTGCACATTTCTATGAACTGTCAGTCAGACTCTTTGTCCAATGTGTTGGTAGACACCGGATCTTCCTTGAATGTGATGCCAAAGACGACTCTTGCTCGCTTGTCTTACCAAGGAATGCCTATGAAGTTCAGTGGTGTAGTTGTCAAAGCATTTGATGGATCGCGAAAATCTGTTATCGGCGAAGTCAACCTTCCCATGACAATTGGTCCACATACATTTCAAATCACTTTCCAGGTCATGGACATTCAAGCTGCTTATAGCTGTCTGTTAGGACGACCATGGATCCATGAAGCAGGGGCGGTAACTTCTACGCTCCATCAAAAGTTAAAGTTTGTAACAAATGGAAAATTGGTAACGATAAGTGGAGAACAAGCCTTAATGGTGAGTCATTTATCCAATTTCTCTTTTATCAGTGCCGATGATGTGGAAGGAACTCAGTTCCAAGGTCTCTCTTTAGAAGACGAATCTTCCAAGAAGAAAGCATCGATCTCTTCTTACAAAGAGGCGGTAAAAGTAGTGAAAGATGGAACTACCGCTGGATGGGGGCAAGTTGTGATCCCGACCAAGAATGAAACTAGAGCAGGTCTCGGATGTTCACCAACATTCTCAAACTGCACCAAGAAGGATGAAACCCTTCGTCCGATCAAAGAAACATTCATTAGTGAAGGATTCCTTAATCCAATTCCTCAAGAGGTTAACGTCCTTATCGAAAAATGTATCGAAGAAGGTCTACCTGATCCTGAAGAAGAATGGAAATGTTATCTCAATGACTCAGGATACATATCTCAGGAAGAACCATATCCTCCTTCGGAGAAATCTAGTGCCAAAGAAACTGAGCCTATTCCTACAGAGGTCTGGGACACCTTGGGACAACCAAGTGGAAAATTTGATTACATGGTGAAATATACTGCACCTGAAAGTTCAAAGATTGCGATTGAGGATATCCAACCAACTGGATGGGGAGATTCCTTTGAATATAATAGTCAACCAGAAGAGGTTTATCAGCCCTGTCAATTTTCTCAGCAGCCTGAAATTACTGAAGATTTCGGATTCAACGCATCTGCCAAGATTGATAATCCTGAAGATGGTTATTATCACATAAATGCCATTTTTGAAGATGAAGGGGAAGATGGTCCCGCAACTGACTCGGAGAGTGTCGCTGACAATGAGTCTCTTCATCCTGAAGACTGGGAAATACATCCTGAAAATTCTGGAGATTGTGACTCATCTTATGCTCTTCAAGAAGTAGAAGAAGACCATTTCGACTCTACAAAGAACAAGGTTGACAAACCAGGACCTTCAAATCCTGCTCGACCAGCGGTCAATGTCAATACTGAAGATAATTCTGGGGAGAATTTTCCTGAATACATAATACACAGAGGAGTTCGTTGCTACTGGAAGGCTGTCGACGTTCCGAATGTTGTTCGCCGCTCAAAGTAATCACCTCGCTGTTATTTTGACCTCCTGCCTTGCCCAAAGCAGAGAGATGTTTTATAGGGCTTTGCTTTTAAATGTTCCGCCCAAATAACTTTGTGTATAGGGCTTTGTTTTAAAAGTTTCCCTCTTTGTCCTGCCCAAGACAAATGAGTTTGTGTTTAGGGTTTTGTTTCAAAAATGAATCATAAATAAAGTGTCATTTTGAATTCCCTACATTATATGTTTTATCTTTGCTTTTTTTTCTGGAAATGGTAATCCTAAAAAACCAAGAAAAACTTTTCAAAAAAAAATCTGCATACACTCTTGCATTCATAAATTTTCTGAAATAAATATAAATCATATGTGCAGATTTACTATTGATAAACCCATTGAATGCAATAACCCTATGCCCTCTCCCAACTTTGAGTTTCCTGTGTTCGAAGCCGAAGAAGAGGAAGAAGAGGAGATCCCGGACGAGATCTTTCGATTACTTAAGCACGAGGAAAGAGCCATTCTGCCTCACAAAGAGCCTCTAGAAAAGATCAACTTGGGTTCTGAAGTAGACAAAAAAGAAGTGACCATTGGATCGCTGCTTGATGCTGATGTCAAGAGTAAGTTGACAGACCTTCTCAAAGAATATGTTGACGTGTTTGCCTCGTCCTACCAAGACATGCCTGGGTTGGATACCAATATTGTTCAGCATTACTTGCCATTGAAACCAGAATGTCTGCCGGTTAAGCAGAAATTGCGAAGGACTCACCCTGATATGGCTAACAAGATCAAAGTGGAAGTTCAAAAACAGCTCGACGCAGGTTTTCTTGTCACCTCTGAGTATCCTCAATGGTTAGCCAACATAGTGTCAGTTCCGAAGAAAGATGGCAAAGTCAGAATGTGTGTTGATTACCGTGACTTGAACAAGGCCAGTCCAAAAGATGACTTTCCATTACCACATATCGACATGCTGGTTGATAACACCGCTAAGTTCAACATCTTTTCCTTCATAGACGGGTTCTCCGGTTATAATCAGATCAAGATGGCTCCTGAAGACATGGATAAGACATCTTTCATCACCCCATGGGGTACCTTTTGCTACAAAGTGATGCCATTTGGATTAAAGAATGCAGGCGCAACTTACCAAAGGGCAATGACTACTCTCTTTCATGACATGATGCATAAAGAAATTGAAGTTTATGTGAACGACATGATAGCCAAGTCCAGCACAGAAGAAGAACATATTGAATACCTTTTGAAGTTGTTTCAACGATTAAGGAAATATCAGCTTCGCTTGAATCCTAATAAATGTACTTTTGGGGTTAGATCTGGAAAACTCTTGGGTTTCATTGTCAGCCAAAGAGGTATCGAAGTAGATCCCGACAAAGTCAGAGCTATTCAAGAGATGCCTGTACCAAAAACTGAAAAGCAAGTAAGAGGATTTCTCGGACGATTAAACTATATCTCCAGGTTTATCTCTCAAATGACTGCTACATGTGGGCCAATTTTCAAGCTTCTCCGCAAAGATCAAGGGGTTGTATGGACTGAAGATTGCCAGAAAGCGTTTGACAGTATCAAAGAGTACCTGTTAGAACCACCGATATTGATTCCTCCAGTTGAAGGAAGACCACTAATCATGTACCTTACTGTGTTGGAAGAATCCATGGGTTGTATGCTTGGACAGCAAGATGAAACCGGTAAGAAGGAGCATGCCATCTATTACCTGAGTAAGAAATTCACAAACTGTGAGTCTCGTTACTCCATGCTCGAAACAACATGTTGTGCTTTGGCTTGGGCTTCAAAACGTCTCCGCCAATACATGATCAACAATACTACTTGGTTAATCTCCAAAATGGATCCGATCAAGTATGTCTTTGAAAAGCCTGCCTTAACAGGAAGGATTGCCCGATGGCAAATGCTGTTATCTGAGTATGACATTGAGTACCGTGCTCAAAAAGCGGTCAAAGGAAGCATTCTCGCCGATCATTTGGCGCATCAACCAATTAATGAATATCAATCTCTCAAGTTTGACTTTCCTGACGAAGATGTCTTGTACTTGAAGATGAAAGATTGTGATGAACCGTTACCTGAAGAAGGTCCTGAGCCTGGATCAAGATGGGGCCTAATTTTTGATGGAGCAGTAAACGCTTTTGGCAATGGAATTGGGGCAATCATCATCACTCCCAAGGGTACTCATATCCCGTTCTCCGCCAGATTGCTATTTGAGTGCACCAACAACATCGCAGAATATGAAGCTTGTATCATGGGTCTCGAAGAAGCCATTGACTTAAGGATCAAGATCCTCGACATATATGGAGATTCAGCCCTCGTGATCAACCAAATCAAAGACAAGTGGGAAACTTATCACCCTGGCTTGATTCCTTACAGAGATTATGCAAGACGTCTGTTGACTTTCTTCAACAAGGTTGAATTGTATCATATACCTCGAGATCAGAATCGAATGGCAGACGCCTTGGCTACTCTATCTTCCATGTTCAAAGTCAATCATTGGAACGATATGCCTACAGTCAGAATTACGCGCCTTGAAAGGCCCGCCTATGTGTTTGCAACTGAAGTAGTCATCGATGATAAACCGTGGTTCCACGACATCAAACGCTTCCTTCAAACTCAAGAGTACCCGCTTGGGGCGTCAAACAAAGATAAGAAAACTCTAAGGAGACTTTCTGGCAGTTTCTTCCTGAACGGAGATGTGCTATACAAAAGAAACTTCGACATGGTTTTGCTCAGATGCGTGGACAGACACGAAGCAGACATGTTAATGCATGAAGTGCATGAAGGGTCCTTTGGAACTCATTCAAACGGGCATGCAATGTCCAAGAAGATCTTAAGAGCAGGATACTATTGGTTGACAATGGAATCTGATTGTTATAAACACGTGAAGAGATGTCACAAGTGCCAGATCTACGCAGACAAGATCCATGTGCCACCGACTCTACTCAACATTCTCTCATCTCCGTGGCCTTTTTCCATGTGGGGTATCGACATGATTGGAATGATTGAACCAAAAGCTTCAAACGGTCATCGTTTCATCTTGGTAGCAATTGATTACTTCACTAAATGGGTCGAAGCAGCGTCTTACGCCAATGTTACAAGACAAGTGGTTGTGAGGTTTATCAAGAATAACATCATTTGCCGATATGGTATTCCCAGCAAGATCATTACTGACAATGGTTCGAACTTGAATAACAAAATGATGAAAGAATTATGTGAGGAATTCAAGATTGAGCATCATAACTCTTCTCCTTACAGACCAAAAATGAACGGCGCCGTGGAAGCTGCTAACAAGAACATTAAGAAGATCGTCCAGAAAATGGTCGTCACTTACAAAGACTGGCATGAAATGCTGCCATTTGCTTTACATGGGTACCGTACTTCAGTGCGTACTTCAACAGGGGCAACTCCCTTTTCTCTAGTATACGGCATGGAAGCTGTGCTCCCCGTAGAAGTTGAAATCCCATCAATGAGAGTCCTCATGGAGACTAAGTTATCAGAGGCTGAATGGTGTCAAAGCAGATATGATCAGTTGAACTTAATCGAAGAAAAACGTATGACTGCTCTATGCCATGGACAGTTATACCAAGCAAGGATGAAACAAGCCTTCAACAAAAAGGTTCGACCTCGTGAATTTCAAGAAGGCGACCTCGTGCTTAAAAAGATCTTGTCTTTTCAACCAGATTCTAGGGGCAAATGGTCTCCTAATTACGAAGGCCCGTATGTTGTCAAAAGAACATTTTCTGGCGGCGCCATGACTCTTGCAACCATGGATGGTGATGAACTCCCGCATCCTGTGAATGCTGATGCAGTCAAGAAATACTTTGTCTAAAAATACAAAAGAACAGCTCGGTAAGTTGAAAACCCGTAAAGGGCGACTTAGGCAAAAATGAGCGTCTCGGTGGACTGAAAACCCGAAAGGGCGGTCCAGGCAAAAATTAGAGACAATAAACAGAAAAATTTCATCCTGGTAGATTGAAAACCTGAAAGGGCAATCTAGGCAAAAGTTAGGGATTTATGACAAAGTAACTGCATCAGTCCGTACTTCGTCACCTGAGGAGTCTTTTTCATCAAAGGATCTTCCATCAAATCATCTCCAATCTGAAGCAACAAGCACAGTTGGAACTCAAAGTTATTAGAGGGAATAGTGGTTATTGCTTTCAATGTAGCCTTTTCCGCATAATTACCATTTCCAACTTTTGTAAATACTCCGTGAAATCATGCCTTTAGCTGATTTCCATTCTATTAAATAAATTTGAGCCTTGTGCCCATTTGTTTGCAATCTTTAATTTCTTTCAGCTTTCAAAATGACGCTTTAATTGTGTTATTTACTTTTGAAAAAAAAAAAGAAAATAAGTTTTAAATGAATTTACTTCACTTTTCTTTTTCAAAATAAAAGCGAAATTTTCCTTTGAGTTGTGAACAACGGAAGGAACATCAGCAGTCGTCTCCATAGGATGAACAAAAGGATTCTCCCTGAAAATTGTTGAGACAACGGTATTCTTGTCCCAGAAAAGAATTCTTGAAACGATTACCCCTCGAGGTAAAGAAGCTCTTCTATCCCCAGTGAAGAAGGTCTTTTATCCCTAGTGACAAAGATTTCCAATCTCCGGTAAAGAAGCTCTTCCATCCCAGTAAAGATGCTTATCTTCCCCAGAGAAGTTTAAAACATGCAACACCATTCATCACCCGTGTTATCTGCACCGTGTTGAAGAACATTTGCCAAGTATCTAGTTGTATTGCGGCATCGGTCCCTCTCCAGTATACTTCTTTGTCTGTCAGTATCGTCAGCATGCATGCTACATTCATGACATTCATCATTCATACATATTTGCATCATTTATGCATTCTTGCATTTTTCAATGTCTGCTTTAAAATCACTTGTTTAGGATATATCTATCCCAAAAAAAAAAAAAAAAGAAAGAAGAAAAAAGAAAAAAAAGAAAAAGAAAAAGAAACAAATATGGGCGTGTCATCTCTCCAAGTAGGTCGTCACCCATAAGCAGAAAAGAACATCTTCTTTTTCCAGTTCCCCACTGAGATCATTCCTCGTGGAAGAAGGTTGCTTTAGTTTCTCCTCTCAGAACGAAGGAGGAAATCCCCATTTGAGTTCATTCCTCATGGGAATAAAGTCTTGTTTGACTGTTTCTTTCCAATTCATTCATGGATAGAATCCTGTCTTTACCAGAGATTCAAATTCCGATTCCTCAAACAGAGTCGTGAAAAACAGACAATAAGCAATAGCCTCATCATCTGAGCAACTTATGTCTCTTCCAAAAAGCTTTTTCCTCTCTAGGAAATCAATCATGAAGACCACTTGACAATCAGGGTCTTATTACTGTTCACAAGGCTGAATAACCAGTAATTTCCCTAGCAAAGTCTCCAGGATCATTTTATCACTTGGCTGATAATTGATCATGTCTTCAAAACCGCTATCACGAGGCTGGTAGTCGGTAATCTTTTGTTCTGGTTATATTATTAAACATGTCTATCACCAGGCTGATAGTCGGTAATATTAACCGAACTTTTGAAACTCTTTTTACCTTGTCAAGTCTATCACCATGCTGATAGTCGGTAACACAGTTTCATACCTTTCACCTTCGCATTATTAAACAAGTCTATCCCCATGCTGATAGTCGATAATGTCGATTGGTAAGCTTTTCTTACAAAGCTATCATTCCCCGGTGAAGCATACACTTGCTTTCCCGATAAAACGGATTCTCTTCCTAAAACGGATTGAGACATCCTTCCCGATCTCTTTTCCCCAGTGGAGTCAGTTTTGATATTCCCTCGGTAAAGATATCCTTGCATCATTCGCAATTTTGGTATCTTAGGTCCAAAATTCGCGTCTTCTGATATTTAAGTCTCTTCCACCCTATCAAAATAAAGATTTTCAATCTTCATATCTCAGGTTGAAGAAACTTAAATAGGGGCATCTGTCATACCCCAATTTTTGACCTAAGATACCACCTCATATCATAGCATATGCATCATTTGCATCTCTAACAAATTGCATAGCTTGTGTTTGTTACTTGTGGCTCAGCAGGATTTAATCAGGAAATCACTCATCAGTACAAGTAACAATCAATTAGGGTTTTGTTCTCCCTTCATTTCAAATGAATCATCTTCATCAACAATCAACATTTGGTCCTCAGAGATTCATTTCAACAAGCTCAAAGGCTCTGAATCAACCAAATTAGGGTTTTAACTGAAGACAGCATACTCTTGACTTTTGCTCAGGATTTGACCTAATGACTTGGGACATGACCTCAAAACCCCAAGTACATCATTTTGACCTAATCCATTGGCTCAGAACATCTCCTATACAAAGATTGATCAGACAAATCCTCAGATCAGGGTTTTTGAACTATCAGGGACTGAAATCAGGGATCACATTTGGGAAACTCTAAAAATCCCCAGGAAGTCAATCAAAGGTTTCAATCATCCTCAAATAATCCCTATGACAATATACAATGGAAATTGTATCTCAATTCAAGACCTACAGTCATCAATTTCATCTGGTCGACAATTAGGGTTTTTTGACCTAATTCACTGAACAACTGCCTTTTTAATCAGGACATGGTGTCATAACTCAAACTATGATTCAATATCCTCTAATACCTCAATATGATCCATTCATACCATTCATTTGATGAGGATAGCCTGTTTCATTTGAAATCTCCAGAAACGCGATTCGTCTGAAAAAAGTCCACTGTACAAGATCACCATTGACTTTTGGGGAATTTTGGTCAACCATGACTTTTGAAGTTTTAAATCATCAATATATGATATGAGAAGTCATTTGATCAAGGAAAATCAAGAAAATCAATCAAGAATCAAAAGTCAAAAGTTTGACTTTTCATACTTAGAAAAATTTCTAAGTGTTTTTCAATGGTTTTTTCCAAACTTTGGAAGGGAATTTCTCAAAATTTCACCTACAAACTGAAAAAAACTTCCAACATGAAAGTTGTAGATTTTGATCCAATAAACAACTTTGACACATATAATTTTTTTCCATAAAATCAACCATTTAAGAGATATGGTGCTTCAAAGTTGGTATCTTTGGAAAATTTCACTTGAAACTTCATTTTTCTCAAAGTTCATGGATCTTTTTCACCCATTTCCTCAAAGGTCTTGAAGAAACTTTCAACTAGGGTTTTGAAGTGTGTAACATGAGCTTTCCAAAATGTCCAAGATCATGAAAAAATATGGAGTGTAGCTATGGTTTTGAATTTTGTCATTAGAGGTCATTATGCATGAAATTTCAAGCCATTTTCACAAAGTTCTTACACTACATGACCTATAATCCAAGTGATGACACACCAATGCAATAATTGGAAGATATTTTTCTGGTTTGAGATCAGAATAGAAGAGGATAAGAAGCTTGAGATTTAACCATGGTTTAGTAACTTTAACCATATGCATTTAATGGTAAGATTCCTTTCTATCCCTTAAGTGCCAAATCACCAAAGAAGAAGCAAGTTGCAAGGCTCTGCATTCAGAACTCATGGCCTATAAATAGAGGTCATTTCCACTCTTCAATTCACACCAAAACCTCACAAATTATAGGTTTTCTCTTTCTTTCTTGAATTACAAGTTTTAAGTTTCAAAGAGAGGTAGAAAACTCAACCTCCAAACCTTTGAAGTTATGGCCAAAGTGATGGTTCTAACAACTCATAAACATCATATGGGATGTGTTTGAACCACTCACACACCCCAAATCACCCCAAAACTCAGAATCATCATCTCACCTCCATATGAACATGAAATGAACCTTATCATGCCAATTTTCATTCAGGCTCAATTCTGTCCAAACTATCACTTCTAACATCATCCATATATCACATATGAACTATCCAATCCATCACATATAGCCAATAACCTCAGAATCATCAAATTCGATTCACTCTTGAAGCTTATGCAGGTCGGGTACCATGGTGTCGCGGGGAAAAATCGTTGTCTTTTTTCGGATGAGACACCTGATGCCTTCTTTGGGCTCGAGTGCTCAAAAAATGATTTTTCTTTTGTACGGACCAAACTTTTTATTGTTTCTAAAAGAGGAAAAGGAAAAAAGTTGCAATAACCTTAAAAGTGGGGGAGAGATCTTGGGTAAGAGGGTTGGTTATACGAAGGGAAGGTATTAGCACCCAACGTATCTATAGTACTCTATAGGTTTCTTTGTTTTGTTTATTCCATTCCATGTTATGGTGGTTCTGTTGTGAAATAGGTGGGACCTAAGGTGTTTGTTTTATTATGCTCGCAAAGATCATCGCGATCCTCTGCATACATATCCCTTAGAGGGAATCAGAGCATCTGTAGCTCGGGGTCTACGGGTGCTAAGGTTTGAATGGTTTTTTTGTTTTGTTTTGCTCGCCAAGGATCGACCTTGTGCCTACGTATTCTCAAAGGGATGTTGAGAAAGTCAGAGCAATCGTAGTTCCCACTTATGCTAGTGGAAGCAAAGGAAAAGAGACAAATGTCATCTAAATGTTTGATGTATCTAATCTATATAATCACATACATCTGTTTGTCTTTGTTTGAAAATCTTTTCATTATAAGCCCGGGGCCATGCCACTTAGGGTGCTTAGAATGATAAAGATGTTTATGTTGTTTAACCAGCCTTGTGGCAAAAACTTTTAATGAAGTCAGCCTTGTGACAAAAAGTTTTGATTAATCAGCCAGCCTCATGGCAAAAGTTTCAATGAAGTCAGCCTTGTGACAAAAACTTTGATTAATCAGCCAGTACGGTGGCAAAACGGTTTGATTGATTAGCCAGCCTTGTGGCAAAAAAGTTTGATTGATTAGCCAGCCTTGTGGCAAAAAAGTTTGATTGATTGATTGTTTGTGATGATATAGAAGAGATACTCCTATCATAGAGATGATAAATGTCTAATCTCCTAGGGTATTTGGGATTTGGATATTGGGGATGCTTATAAGAAGCCCGTGGGTCCTTGTACGAAGCCCAAGAGGAGGCTATCCGAGGGTCCTTGCATTGTAAGCCCAAGAGGAGGCTATGGGAGGGACAATCCAGGGTCCTTGCATTGTAAGCCCAAGAGGAGGCTATGGGAGGGTCACTCGTTTGTACAAAGCCCAAGGGGAGGCATGGTATAGTTGGTTTGAGCTCTTAGAGCGATTTCACCGGGAAACCATACTCTATGTCCTAACCTAAACTAGTGGAGATTCTTTGTACGAAGCCCAATAGGAGGCTATGGGGAACCTAGTGTTGTACTAAGTTGAACAAGCACACATATCACACATATGAACAAGTATGAACAAGTATGAACAAACATGAACAGGTATGAACAATTATATATATATGACAAAGTGTGTGTATATAATGGAGTTTATGAAGGAAATATACCTGTAAGCATGATCCGTTTGTATACACAGGGGCTCGGGACTTACACTCGGGGAGAGGTCCGCTTGAGTTTATTCACAGCTATGTAAACAGGTATTTACAAAGGCTTGGGACTTATACCTACATGGAGGCCCATGGTATATTTTTTGGGAAGATTTAAAGAAAAACCTTCATTTTTGGTTTGTTATTCAAAGTTAAAAATCAAACTGATCGAGATATGTACAAAACAGTGTGTGTACAATGAAATACCTAATTTCATGTACAGGAATGGGTATGTACAAAAGGGGCTTGGGACTTATACCTACGTGGAGGCCCGTGGTATTTACAAAACATGGTTGATTGTTTATTTACAGACGCGAGGTTTGAAAAAACTGTTTGAAAGTTGTTTGAAAAGTTTATTTGTTTTGAAAAAGTTTTCTGTACAAAGAAAAACTGTAAAAGGAAAAAAAGAGTGGGTCTTATACTCTCTAATATTCGAGAGGCCCCACTATTTTGAAAAACAATGGATGATTTGAAAGAGATGTGAGATTTATTGTTTTGAAAAACAGTTTGAAAAGTATTGTTTTGAAAAAGTTTTCTGTACAAAGAAAAAACTGTAAAAGGAAAAGAGTGGGTCTTATACTCTCTAATATTCGAGAGGCCCCACATCGTTTTGAAAATCAATTGATCAAAAAAAGATTTTATCAATAGTTCAAAAAGAAATGGTTTATCGTTTTTGAAAAGAATCGCGATCGCTCGTTTTAAAACGATTTGAATTTGAAAGAAATCAACTTAATTAAGTTTAAAACAAGTTTTAATGCTTAATTAAGATCTAAGTGATTAGGGTTTGATCACAAAAATATTTACAAGTGATTAGGTTTGAAAGAATCAAATAAAACAATATTTAAAGTATTTGAAAATACCTAAAAACATGTCATTTTAAACCTAATTAAAAACACATTAAATAAATATTTTTTTGTGATTTTTTTTGATATTGTCAAAATATGTATATTAAATAAGAAGTGTTTAAAAAATGAAGAAAAAATAAGTTGATTTGATTGGTTAAATGAATTGATGAAGTTGTGAAGAAATTGAAGGAAAAAAGTGATAAAAAAATTGGTTTTGTCTTCCAAAGGGCTTGAACCCACGCCCTTGTGTTTGCAGACTAAAACACTTGCCAACCCAGCTGCGCGCGCAGCTTGTTTATGATACACACTCATTTAATTATATTCAAAAACAAGTATTTGAAACTTCTGAACAAAAAAAGGCGCCAAGAACACATCCCTATTTTGATTTTGAATTCTTCTGAAACTGAACCAATTTGAACAAGTAAAGGGTCTATTTTACTCGATTTTCCATAAGGAACATGATGGTGATCTTTAATTTCATTTATTTTAACTCTAAGGCCACTGATTCTCTGATGAACACGAAGAACCCTAATATGACAAATCATTGTGAAATCGTGTATGATCATGATATGATGCAATTGATTGAGGGTTAATGATCCTCATAGGTGCAGAAACAAGATGGTATATCAATATTTCATTTATGATGCGTGCATGATAGAGTTTGAAGTTCATGAGGCTTACCTTCAAAAACGGCCAAACTGGAAATTGAAATGGTGCCTGGAGGTGTTACAGATGTTGTTTCTTGATCTGGACAGCATCAATGGACCTTATGGAACATGTTTGAATGCTTGGAACAGTTTGAATTCATCTGAGCTAAGCTATGGAACCTGAACTGCAGTTGCTTCAAGTATGAATCGAATTTGAAGATGGAGATGTTTCAGATCATGGATGATGGTTGGGATAGCTCATATATGGTATATGGAATGTGTTTGGAAGGTTAGTTTGGACAGATATGAGCTTGAATGAAAATTGGCATGATAAGGCTCATTATGTGTTCAAATGGAGGTGAGGTAGTGATTTTGAGATTTGAGGTGTTTTGGGGTGTATGGATAGATCAAACACTTCACATTTGATGTTTATGGGATGTTAGAACCCTCACTTTGCTTAGAAATTGCAAGAGATGGAAATTGCAATTCTCCCTCTTTGAAACTCATGAAACTTGTAACTTAAGAAAGAAGAGAGAAAACCTATGATTATGAGGTTTTGGTGTGAATTGAAGAGTGGAAATGACCTCTATTTATAGGCCAAGGATTCTAAACTCCAAGCTTTGCAAGTTGATCAAAGGATGGTGATTTGGCACTTAAGAGATAGAATGGAATCTTACCATTTAATGCATATGGTTAAAGTTACTAAACCATGGTTAAAATTGGCTATGCTTCTTATCTCTTTCCCATCTGTCTCAAATCAGAAAAATATCCCCAATTATTGCCTCTATGCATCATTACTTGGTCCATTTGGCAATTTGGTTCATAACTTTGTGAAAATGGCTTGAAATTTCAAGTGAAAAGTTCACTAATGGCAAAATTCAAAACCATAGCTACACTTCAAATTTTTTCATGCTCTTGGACATTTTGGAAAGCTCATATTACACACTTCAAAACCCTAGTTGAAAGTTTCTTCAAGACCTTTAAGGAAATGGGTGAAAAAGATCCATGAACTTTGAAGAAAATGAGATTTCAAGTGAAACTTTCAAAAAGTACCAACTTTGAAGCACCATATCTCTTAAATGGTTGATCTTATGGAAAAAATTTATATGTGTCAAAGTTGTTTATTGGATCAAAATCTACAACTTTCATGTGGGAAGTTTTTTTCAGTTTGTAGGTGAAATTTTGAGAAATTCCCTTCCAAAGTTTGGAAAAAACCATTGAAAAACACTTAGAAATTTTTCTAAGTATGAAAAGTCAAACTTTTGACTTTTGATTCTTGATTGATTTTCTTGATTTTTCTTGATCAAATGACTTCTCATATCATATATTGATGATTCAAAACTTCAAAAGTCATGGTTGACCAAAATTCCCCAAAAGTCAATGGTGATCTTGTACAGTTGACTTTTTCAGACGAATCGCGTTTCTGGAGATTTCAAATGAAACAGGCTATCCTCATCAAATGAATGGTATGAATGGATCATATTGAGGTATTAGAGGATATTGAGCCATGGTTTGAGTTGTGGCATCATGTCCTGATTAAAAAGTCAGTTGTTCAGTGAATTAGGTCAAAAAACCCTAATTGTCGACCTGATGAAATTGATGACTGTGGATCTTGAATTGAGATACAATTTCCATTGTATATTGTCATAGGGATTATTTGAAGATGATTGAAACCTTTGATTGACTCCCTGGGGACTTTTAGGGTTTCCCAAATGTGATCCCTGATTTCAGTCCCTGATAGTTCAAAACCCTAATTCTGAGGATTTGTCTGATCAATCTTTGTGTAAGAG
This sequence comes from Vicia villosa, assembly GCF_029867415.1. Taxonomy (NCBI): domain Eukaryota; kingdom Viridiplantae; phylum Streptophyta; class Magnoliopsida; order Fabales; family Fabaceae; genus Vicia; species Vicia villosa. Next base: position 140,477,999 of record NC_081180.1, on the reverse strand, counting down.
ATGTTCTGAGCCAATGGATTAGGTCAAAATGATGTACTTGGGGTTTTGAGGTCATGTCCCAAGTCATTAAGTCAAATCCTGAGCAAAAGTCAGGAGTATGCTGTCTTCAGTCAAAACCCTAATTCAGTCGATTCAAAGCTGTTGAGTTTGTTGAAGTGAATCTCTGGGGACCAAATGTTGATTGTTGATGAAGATAGTTCTTTTGAAATGAAGGGAGAACAAAACCCTAATTGATTGTTACTTGTACTGATGAGTGATTTCCTGATTAAATCCTGCTGAGTCACAAGTAACAAACACAAGCTATGCAATTTGTTAGAGATGCAAATGATGCATATGCAGATGATATGAGGTGGTATCTTAGGTCAAAAATTGGGGTATGACACATGGCCATGCCCAGATGAATTCAGATGGTTCCAAGCATCCAGACACCTTCCATAAGGTCCATTGAAGCTATCCAGATCATCAAACAACTTCTGTAACACCTCCAAGCAAGAATTCGATTCTCAGTTGTGCCGTTTTTAAGGTAAGTTATCATGAACTTCAAACTCATACTTGCACGCATCATAAATGAAATGTGAGCATACCATCTTGTTTCTGCACCTATGAGGATCATTAACCCTCAATCAATTGCATCATAACTTGCACATACACGATTTCACATTGAATTTCAGTTCTAGGGTTCTTCATGTTCATGCGAAAATTGACCCCCTTAGAGCAAAAATAAATGAATTATGAGGGCACCATCATGTTCCTCGTGAAAAACCGAGTGAGATAGACCCTTTGATCGATCAAAACAACACAGTTTTGGAGATTTTCAAAATTCAGTTGGAGGTGTGTTCTTGGCGCCATTTTTGATTCAGAAATTTCAAATGTTAAGTTTAATATATAATTAAATGGAAGCGTATGTATTACAAGCCACAAGCGTGGCTCAGTTGGCAAGAGTTTTGGCTGATGAGAGAGAGGGCGTGGGTTCAAGCCCTAGTGAAGACAAAACCTTATTTTTTGACACTATTTTTCTCTATTTTCTTCACAACTTCACCAATTAATTTAACCCATCAAATTAATTTATTTTATCTTCATTTTTTACACACCTCTTATTTAATATACATATTTTGACAATATCAAAAAAAATCACAAAAAAAGATTTATTTAATGTGTTTTTAATTAGGTTTAAAATGATACATTTTTAAGTGTTTTTAAATACTTTAAATATTTGTTTTTCATTTAATTTTCAAACCTAATCACTTGTGAATATTTTTTTTAAAACCCTAATCACTTAGGTCTTAATTGAGCATTAAAATTTGATTTAAACTTAATTAAGTTGATTTTTGTCAAATTCAAATCATTTTAAAAACAAGCGATCGTGATTCTTTTCAAAAACGATAAACCATTTCTTTTTGAAACTATTGATTGATCAATTGATTTTCAAAACGAAGTGGGGCCTCTCGAATATTAGAGAGTGTAAGTCCCATTTCTTTTCTTCTTGTACAGTTTTAAACAATAAAACTTCTTCAAAAAAACAAACTTTCAAACAGTTTTTCAAACGACGCGTCTGTAAATGAAACAATCAACCATGTTTTGTAAATAAAACACGGGCCTCCACGTAGGTATAAGTCCCAAGCCCTTTTGTACATACCCATTCCAGTACATGAAATTAGGTATTTCATTGTACGCCTTTTTGTACATACACCTTTTTGTACATATCTCGATCAATTTGATTTTGAACTTTGAATAACAAACCAAAAATGAAGGTTTTCTTTAAATCTTCCCAAAAAAATACCATGGGCCTCCATGTAGGTATAAGTCCCAAGCCCTTTTGCAAATACCTGTTTACATAGCTTTGAATAAACTCAAGTGGACTTCTCCCCGAGTATGAGTCCCGAGCCCCCGTGTATACAAATGGATCATGCTTACAGGTATATTTCCTTCATAAACTCCATTATATACACACACTTTGTCATATATGTATAACTGTTCATATGTGTGATATGTGTGCTTGTTCAACTTAGTACAACACTAGGTTCCCCATAGCCTCCTATTGGGCTTCGTGCAAAGAATCTCCACTAGTTTAGGTTAGGACATAGAGTATGGTTTCCCGGTGAAATCGCTCTAAGAGCTCAGACCAACTATACCATGCCTCCCCTTGGGCTTTGTACAAACGAGTGACCCTCCCATAGCCTCCTCTTGGGCTTATAATGCAAGGACCCTGGATTGTCCCTCCCATAGCCTCCTCTTGGGCTTACAATGCAAGGACCCTCGGATAGCCTCCTCTTGGGCTTCGTACAAGGACCCACGGGCTTCTTATAAGCATCCCCAATATCCAAATCAAATACCCTAGGAGATTAGACATTTTTTATCTCTATGATAGGAGTATCTCATCTATATCATCACAAACAATCAATCAATCAATCAAACTTATCAAACTCTTTTTGCCACAAGGCTGGCTAATCAATCAAACTTTTGCCACAAGGCTGGCTGATTAATCAAAACTTTTTGTCACAAGGCTGACTTCATTGAAAGTTTTTGCCACAAGGCTGGCTAAAAAAGCATCTTTATCATTCTAAGCACCCTAAGTGGCATGGCCCCGGGCTTATAATGAAAAGATTTTCAAACAAAAAACAAACAGATGTATGTGATGATATAGATTAGATACATCGAACATTTAGATGACATTTGTCTATTTTCCTTTGCTTCCACTAGCATAAGTGGGAACTACGATTGCTCTGACTTTCTCAACATCCCTTTGAGAATACGTAGGCACAAGGTCGATCCTTGGCGAGCAAAATAAAACAAAAAAACCATTCAAACCTTAGCACCCGTAGACCCCGAGCTACAGATGCTCTGATTCCCTCTAGGGGATATGTATGCAGAGGATCGCGATGATCTTTGCGAGCATAATCAAACAAACACCTTAGGTCCCACCTATTTCACAACAGAACCTCTCAATAACATGGAATGAAAAACAAAGCAAAGAAACCTATAGAATACTATAGATACGTTGGGTGCTAATACCTTCCCTTCGTATAACCAACCCTCTTACCCAAGATCTCTCCCCCCACTTTTTAGGTTATTGCAGCTTTTTTCCTTTTCCTACTTTGGAAATAATAAAAAGTTTGGTCGAAACAAAAGAAAAATCATTTTTTGAGCACTCGAGCCCAAAGAAGGCATCAGGTGTCTCATCCCGAAAAAAGACAACGATTTTTCGCCCGCGACAGACCCAAATATAAAATGTGATTTAAAAATTTTGACAGAAAAAAATAAAATCAGGTCAAAGAGTAAAATCCAACGATTTTACACGATTTTACCGATTTCACAATGATTTAAATCACATAAAATCGTTCTGGAATACAATTTTACATAAAAAGGTTTTTACCTGCGATTTAACACGAAATGCTGACCTAAAAACGTGAAATCTATAGAGTTTAGGTTTTAAATCGAGATTTTAACAACCTTGATTATACTTGTCTATGCTTGTGGATCTATGACATATAAAGAGTCTTGTAAGTATAGATAAGGATAGTCGGTGATTATATTTTGAAGGACACATTTGTTATAACATGATATATATATATATATATATATATATATATATATATATATATATATATATATTCTGGACTGGGTCAAGATTCGGCCCAATATACTTTCGGCCCACTTAACCTCGGGGGTCCAAACCGTCCCATGGCCCACAAAGGGCAAACAGTGCTCGTCTAATCCGTGCCCGGAGAGCTATCTGGCGCCCGAAATAAGCACTCCCCGCGAGCACCCTCCCTACCAAGGACCCTACTCCTCGTAGGGTTCCTTCACATCCAACCCCCCGAATAATGCGGAGTCCACGTGGTCCCTAAAAGACCGTGTCTCCCTTAAACTTCGGAGTGGTTGACTAGGAGGAGAGCACTCACGCATCTCCGATATTTCCGCCTAGGAAACCTGGCAGTCTCCTAGTTGGGCCTGAAAATCCAGCCCAGTAGCGAGATCATGGCCCAGCGCTGGGGGCTATAAATACTCTCTTTCACTAGAGGGTCAGGTATTCAATCTCTTCTGACCTTTAGCTCGTACTTGCAATCCCTTGCTCGCTTTCTTACTTTGGCATCGGAGTACCTTGCAGGTACACCCCCTTCACTTCTCAAAGACCCAGTTTCGAGCAGGCCTTGACGATCCTTCTGATCAGGTACGACCAGTGGCGCCGTCTGTGGGAAACAAGCTTCCCCATCTTTAACAAAAAAAGATCAAAGCTAACTCATCCTGCGATCATCATGGCCGACAACAACAACACCAACCAAGCTCCCGACCCCTTCCACCTTGATCCCCTCATCCATGGTACCACGGCTGACGGGCAGAATCGACACCGGAGGGAGGGATAACAATCCACAACTGACGGGGCAGGGAGAACAAGGCACGAAGTCTCTCAGCCCACCAGGAACGAGAAAGCTCAAGTCCAAAACAACAGGAACGAGCAGGCTCAAATCCAGAACAACGAAGCTGACTCCAAGGACGGGCGTCCCGCTTCCTCCTTCACTCATACCTATCTAATTATAGATTTTTTTATAATTAAATAATTATCTATCATGAGTTAGAGTCTAAACATAAATCTATCTTGAGTTAGAAATAATAAGCATGATTAGATATTATTTTTTAATTTTATTTTTCTTTTTTAAGATAAATTCTTAGTTGATATTTAATCCCGAAAGAACAATGATGTCCAAACACATACACAACACACAATTACCTACCAACCAGTCGACAATTTCTGTATTATTCGAACCGCGTTACTTTTCCATATACCGTTAACTTTATTCTCTTCTCTCTCTTTCTCTTCTCTTTCCTGCGCGTATCATCTCAATTCCACTCTCTTCTTTATAAATTTGAATTCATTCCAATATATTCTTCTTCTTCTTCTTCACTTCCACTACTCATATAACCTCTTTCTCATAGCAAAAACAAACTCTCTTCTCTTAATTATTTCACTCATATTTATTTGTTTTCTCAACTCATCATCGTCACAAACATCATCAAACTCTTTGTTGTTGTTTCTTGTTGTCCTTAGTAAATGGAACGTGGTGTTGTTGATGGTATTATCAATAGGTTGCTTGAAGTAAGAGCAAGACCAGGGAAACAGGTGCAGCTTTCTGAGGCTGAAATCAAACAGCTTTGTCTTGTTTCTAAGGATATTTTCTTGAATCAGCCGAATCTGTTGAAATTAGAGGCACCTATTAAGATCTGTGGTATATTTTCTTCCTTTACCCTATGTTTCTATGCCTTTGTTTCATTAATTTTATATATGTATTATTTGGTTATTTGAGGTTTTTCTGATTACCACTCATTGAGTCTTATCCTATCTTTATATTTTAATTAGATTAATTATTGTACTATTATACTATGTGTTGATTGTTTTGCCTTACATTAGAAAATTTAGCGGTTGATATTGCAGCAAATTTGTCCGTCCGCAATCAGTATTGCAACACCTATAATGATCGAAATCGCCCTTACGCGAGTGCAATGCGACTATGATTGTTATTTTAAACCTACTTCTAAAACCATTAAATTGTTGTTATAATTGCAATTGCAAACCACAATATTGTGGAGACTTTTTAAAATCTCTTAAGTTGAATTATGATTGATTTTATGGATGAGGTGATGCTATCCCAATTACCAAGTTCTGCCACATTTTATCTTTAAGGGATTGGATGAGGTGAGATGTATCTTGGATCAGTGGAGCAAGTTTCCAGTGCAGAGGAGAGAGGGCTGACCTCCAAGTTTTGCATTTCAACGCCATAATAAGTGAGAGAATGGGAAGTAATGTGAGAGTGGGTGAATTTGAATACCTGAAATGGCGTGCTTTACCCTTTTATTCTAAGAGAGGTTGAAACTATTCGGGTGTGACGCGGCGTGCTGTGCAGACAGCCGTCAGATTGGATCTGTCGCTGGTTGATATGATTGAGAACGGAATTGCTTGCTTCTGGTTAGAACAAAGGTCTATCTGCTCTGCCTGTCTTTCACTTGAGATCCACTCTTGGGCTTTTATCTATGAGCCTTGTGAACGGCCCAGATTAAAACTCATAACACTATTTCATAGAACCAACTAACTGAAAACACTTCTTTCCTCTTCCATTGATATCAGTATCATCAATGAATGTGCAACTAGTTCTGAAAAACGCGGACCTAGTCCGTGACTAAGTTTAGGAGAAAAATTTGCTGTCATCAGAAACATATTGATACTTGACATGTATTATTATCATTGTGGCCTAGGCTAATTTCTTATAATTTAGGATTACAACTAATCTCTTGTTTCATTTCTCTATGTTACCAGGGGATGTCCATGGTCAATATCCTGACCTTCTGCGGATTTTCGAGTACGGTGGATTGCCTCCTCGTTCCAATTATTTATTTCTAGGAGACTATGTTGATCGCGGAAAGCAAAGTCTAGAAACAATATGTCTTCTTCTGGCATATAAAATAAAATACCCTCGAAACTTCTTCCTTCTAAGGGGTAACCACGAATGCGCTTCCATAAACCGTGTCTACGGATTTTACGACGAGTGCAAAAGGAGATACAATGTGAAGCTATGGAAAACATTTACAGATTGTTTCAACTGTTTGCCCGTGGCAGCTCTTATTGACGAAAAGATTATCTGTATGCACGGTGGACTCTCTCCTGAACTAAACAATTTGAATCAGATAAAGAATTTGCAACGTCCGTGTGAAGTTCCTGAATCCGGTCTATTATGTGATCTCCTATGGTCTGATCCTAGTAGCGATGTTCAAGGCTGGGGAGAAAGTGAACGCGGAGTTTCTTATACGTTTGGCGCTGATAGGGTTAAAGAGTTTCTTCAAAAGCATGATCTTGATTTGATTTGCAGGGCTCATCAGGTTGTGGAAGATGGATATGAGTTCTTTGCTAATAGACAACTTGTAACAATCTTTTCAGCGCCGAATTACTGCGGAGAGTTTGATAATGCTGGTGCTATGATGTCTGTTAATGAAACACTTATGTGTTCTTTTCAAATACTAAAGCCACATGATAAAAAGCCGAAGTTTACCTTTGGAAGCACAACTACTGTTAAGCCTGGTACTCCAACAAATTTCAAGGTATTGTGTTTTCTCGAATTAACCACAATTTAAATCAACTGGCACGAATCAGTTGAGCTACGATAGGTGTTTTTGAAACACTTTTGTTTACTATATTTTCTTTTGTTTTTGCCGTTTTCAGCAAACACTTTTTGGCGCTAAATCATGAACTCGTGGATATGTTTTTGATGGTTAACATTTGGCATCTGACCAACGTTGGTCCGGAAAATCGAAGTTCAGTTCGAGATGAGGGAAGAATATAATGCATCTACCAATATAACACAAAGCCTTGCTTTATGCTTCAGGGACAGGTAAATGTTTCTCTGTTTTCATGACAGAGTTGAACCTTGTACAATATTGTCAAACACAAATAAAGGATCAAAGTGTCACTTTTTTTCTCTTTTAGTCATTATCAAATCAAGCTCTATGCTGATCTTCCTTAGTATTATTATAAAGAATTTTAATGTTATATATATTGTAGTGTACCATGAAATCCTGCTTCTTGATTCAATAATACATTATCACTTTTTAGATTCATGTTCTCTATAATTGTAACAGTAAGGAATCATGAAGGGCTGAATGTTGCTCATTCTCAATGACCATTTCAGAAGGGCGTCGCTCATTGCACCCTTAGTATTACTCTCAAACTTTTAAATTTTCAAAAATCCAAACGCACCTCTCGTACTATGGGATTTCAAAATCCGAGCACACCCAATGCACAAATAGAATTTACGCATATTACAAGAGAGCTCAAACGCATCAAATGCTTAAATAGCTCAGTGCGGATTTGGAAATCTGGTCAGAGCATTTGTACATTAAATGCGTTTCGGGTGTACTTGAGCTCTCTTGTGTTATATAGTGCATCTTGATTTCAAAATCCTAACACTGCAAAAGGTACATTTCCGAAAATTTTGTATGATTTGAGAGTCATACTAAATACTAATAGTGCAATGAGCAATCCTCTTTCAGAATTGAGAAAAGATAGAATACAAAATAATAGTTTATAAGCTATATTGGGCCTAAAGAGGCTCATAGTATAAAGGAAATTTCTTTATTGAACCCTAACATTTTTGTCATCCGCGGCGAAATTCCCAGAATGCCCATATATTTCAGAAATGCATCTTCAAAATCACTTTTTTTCTGAAAAAAAAGTTGATTTCGGAAGTGAACTTCCGAAAACACAAAAAGAAAAAGGTGTTTTCGGAGATATATCTCCGAAAACACAAAAAAGTGTTTTCTGAGATGCATTTCCGAAATCACCTTTTTTTAGAGGGGTGTCTTCGGAGATGCATATCCGAAATATTCCAATTTTTGGTCTTAGAATGTTTCGGATATGCATTTCCGAAAAAATTAAATAATTATTAAAAAATTAAAATAAAGGAGAATCAATACAATTAATAATATAACTAATTGTATTAATTAAAAAATATTATTAAATATATATCATTAAGATATAATAATAATTATTAACATCTCTTTTTAAATTAAAATATTTTGTAGTTATTATTTATAATTAAATTTTTTCAACAATTTTTTATGCACATTTTGAAAACTATCTATTACTTTATTTACAAATAAATTATTTGATACTTTATTTTAATTGAATAGAATAGAATTTAATTTTAATAATATTAAAAAAAACAATGAGAATATTTTAAAAAAAATTAAAAGAAACTTTTTATTTCATATAAAATCAATTTGATAGAAATTATAGTAGTAAATGTAAATAGTACTGTGTTAAGTGAATAGAATTAAAATTTAAGTGAATCTCTAGTATGTAAATATATTATACATATAAATATTAATTTTATTCTTTAATTTAAATAAAATTGAAAAAAATAATAAGAAATTTGTTTGAGAATTAAAAAAAGAATTTTTTTCATTAACATCAATATGATAGTAAATTTTTAGTAATAATATAAAAAGTACGTTAGTTGATCAAATTTTTAGTAGTGTTATTTATAATTAAAAAAATAATTAAATTCTATTTTGTAAAAGTAGACTTATGTGTTATTTATTTGACACTATCTGGAATTGATTATTCATGTGAGAGAAAAATAATGTTTTGTTAATATATAGAATTGATTAGATAGATATAAAAGGAATTATTGGTCATATGAAAAAAAATATTTTATTAAGCTTGATCCCTCCTCTATTGATTACATCCCAAAAATTTTAATATTTTAGAATTTTGATTAATTCGAATATGTATATCCCAATTTTTCCAGTGATGTATTTCCAAAATCTGGAAAAATCTAAAAAAAAAAAACTTCCCCTCATAATGGGTCAATAAAGAAATTTTCTAGTATAAATCTAAGTTATATTCTAATATACTATCACAAAGACAAGAAATTAAATTTAAATGAAAGAATTCTAAGCACTTAGTTCTCAATTAAACTGTAAGTATTCATTTTAGAATTATTAACGCTGCACTTACCACTAAAGCTATTTGCTTTTGTTGTTTAGACGCTTGCATCAAATATATATATATATATATATATATATATATATATATATATATATATATATATATATATATATATATGTATATATATATATATATATATGTATATATATATATATATATATATGTATATATATATATATATATATATATATATATATATATATATATATATATATATATATATATATATATATACTAAATATTTATTATATAATTCTAAAATGTTAACTAAATTTTATTAATATATTTCTAATATATAATTTTTAAAACATATTTACTAATACATTTCTAAAACGTTAATTATATATTTATTACATAATTTCTAAAATGTTAACTTTATATTTACTAAATATTTCTAATACATAATTTCTAAAACATATTTACTAATATATTTACTAACTATTTATTACATAATTTCTGAAAACATATTTATTTAATAAATATTTATTATATAAATTTGTATTTCATATTAATAAATAATTATTATATAAATGCATAAATAAATATCAAGTTTGTAATATTTATAAAAAAAAAATTCATTTACATCATATTATATAAATATTTCTCAATTACACTTTCATTTTAATTATATATTTAAATATTTATTTTAAATTAAAACGTTAACTAACATATAATAAATAATTTTTTGATGAAAATATCTATTTTTAAATTACACTTTCATTTTAATCATATATTTCAATATGTATAGAAGAAAATATTATTTAAACACATGGAATTAAAAATATAAAATAAATAATTTATTAAATATGAAATAAATATTTAAATAATAAATTAATAGTATAAAACATATTAAAACGTTATAGTTTACTTTAATTATAACTATTTTTTAAAAAAAATTATAATTATTTAAATAGTAAATTAATAATATTAAACACATTAAAGTGTTGATGGAAATATTTATTTTAAAATTTCACTTTTATTATAATTATATATTTTAAGAATTAGAATTATAATTTATTTGATATATATATATATATATATATATATATATATATATATATATATATATATATATATATATATATATATATATATATATATATATATATATATATATATATATATATATATATATATATATATATATATATATATATATATATATATATATTGAGGGGTAAATTTGGGGAATCTTCAGCTATTATCCCTAAAACTTATTACAACTTGTGCAAAATTGTCCAAGATTCACAATATTACACTTTAGACATGAATTAAGCCAACAATTGTGAAGATTTGAAGAATAGATAAGAGACACCAAAATTTATATTGGTTAGCTTGTATCGTCCTCACGAACAAGTTTCTCTAGTCTTATTGTCGAATGTCAAAGACAAGAGAATTTCTTTCATTAATTTTGATGAACACGGTGTGTTAGTTCAAATGATTACAAGAATAAAACAAGTCACTATGCAAAGAAATTTACATGGATTAAAAGAGTAAACAAGAGGTATCAATTTTTTTGACAAACAAAGAAGGATCATAAGGATATTAATTGTATTCTTTAAAGGTTAAAGCAAAGGAAAGTTTATAAAAATCATTATTTTTACTTTAAGCCATAAATAGATTTATTTTGTTTTCAAATTTTGTAGGACTCGGGTGAGGTGGTACCCGGAAGTAAAGTTGTGTAAACCTCTCCATTAAAAAAAAACACATTAGAAAAAGAAATATTTATTTGATGTAAAATTCAATTTTATAAATAAGAAGTAGCAATAAGAAGATAATTAGTTGTTAGTATTGTAGCGAAAGAATAATGTCAAAGAAATTGAGCCCTTCAATTTGAATATATCTTTTAACTGCAAGTCTAGTCTTATACCTTTCTATAGTATTATCATCACCATCATACTTTTTTTATCGATATTGAAAACCTATGGGTTTATAATCTTGAGGAAGATCAATAATAATACATGTATTGTTTAAATCGAGGAAAGCATAAATGAAGTTACTTTCAACTATTTTTATAACTCGTCCTTTACCATCTTAACTAGTGAAGTACTTGAAACAAGACGTCAAAGTCAATCTGTTAAGGACACCAGTTAATGTTAAACGGCGTCTGATGGAATCTCATATGATCACGAGTCAAACAATCTCTCTGATGATGGTGTTTATCAAGAAGCCTTATCAAGCTGCATAACTATAAAGAAGTTAAGTCTTATATGAAGTGTTGAATCATTAATAAATCAAGCAAGGGGTCTTGAAGCTTCGGAGACTGTGAAAGAGAGCAAGTGTGAAAACTCGCCTGATCCGTGTCTGAGTGATCAAAGTCTTGTAAAGGTATCACTGTAATTCTTAAATTACTATGGTAATGCACACACTCACCTAAGAATGTTCTTAAAATATTTAGCAATTATTCAATTTATTAGAGAAAGTCACAAAGCTTCTTTATCAATTAAGAATACTTCCAATCAATTAAGACACTAGCCATTGTAGGCTTTTCATTTTGAGAATTAGGGTTTCATTTTTTTAGGAGCTCATAATCAATTTGACCTATGTATAATCAATTATGACATTTAAAGGCTCGTGGAATATTTTCCTTTTTAAGCCATATTTTTCACTTATAAATAGTTAGATTCTCCTCACTTTCAAAATACATAAGAAAATTTATTTCTATATACTTTCTCACTCTACACTCTTCCTTCTCATTCTTTTCCTTTTCACTAAATTGCTTTAGTGCTTTGAGAGTAAAAAATATATGAGGCATTCATGTGTGTTATGGTGTATTATTGTAATTTACTCAAGAAAAATATTATCTCGTGTGTAATATCTCTTATGAGAAATTATTTTTTGGTTTCTGAGCTTAACCGTGAAAGGATTAGGCTAAGTGAGGCCGAACCTCTATAAGTCTCCAATGTAATTCTCGTGTCTCTTATCTCTTTTTATTTTCGCAATTTATATATCTTCATTGTGCTTAGATCATTACTTTACTTTGGATTTTGTTTACTTATTTCTCTGTCTATTCTTTGTTAGATTTACAAAATTGTTTTAGAAATTTTATTTTATCAAAGATATTTTAATTAGAAATTATTTTTCAAACCCACATAATTCACCTCCTCCCCCCTCCTCTTTTGTGTTCGGAATCACTTGTCCAATAGAATTAATTTGTATAGGGAATTCATTATGTCCATTAGAAAGACTTCTATGAATCCCATGATTTACATATTATATCCTGAAAAATATCCTTAATATCTTTATAAAGACTAATATTCACATTCTAGTTTTTCTGTTCTTAGTAAGACTATCATTGGGTCTTCTTACTTCATGTATATTCCTGTTTGGTCTTTTTCTGCAAAATGATTGTATGTAAGATGTTTCTTATATGTTAAGGGTGTATAGTGACATTGAAGCTCAAATATGTCTTTTCTAGCGTTACTAAAAGGTTTGCTCCTATAAATACTCCTCATACGATGTTGATTTCTCTGGTATGATGAATCAACCTCCCAACTCTTCTTTACTATTTGTTTTGCATTTATTTTGGTTTTTTTAAACTTCCTTTAAGATGATGGTGACCTGGAATTCCTTCTATGAGGTCGAAACATTTATTTTGTCTATAAGTCGATATTCTTGTTGGTGTAAGTCCTAGAGACCAATAGCTTTATTAAAAATGAGTACTTGTATCAAATTACTCATTAATAATTAAAGGCATTTCTATATTAGTAAGGTGCGATTGGATAAATGTAATATTGAATTGCTAAAACTTGGGTTTAACTTAACTAAACCAAATATAATAAGATTATAGGAGTTTAGATGCAAGAGTTGGGAACAATCCATATGATGGATTAGAGTAAGGAGTTATTCACCTAATAAATAATATTAAAGAATTGTATTAGAAGAAGTTCCTACCTAAATAACTAAGTTTTGTTTAATCATCCCACCACTAACTTGAAGCAAAATGAAATATGGATCTCGATCCACTCTTCAAACGAGATTTTCTGAATCAAATGGTGAGAGTCATTTGGGTTGAGTAAAATTGTAGGAGAATATTTAATTAAATGTATGATTGAATATATTTAATGATACTTTATCTTCATGTTTTTTAATGTAGAATACCACGCCAACAAACACCTCTAACAACATTTTGCGATCAATCTTTGACAAGGAAGTTTTTTTTGGATTGGCACCGAAACTTGAGGATTGTCCTCAAACATGATAAAAATTTGTATGTCTTATTGACACCTATTCCCGAAGATGGGTGTCCTAGTTCTAATCATAAGGTTGAAAGAGATGCTTATAAGAAGCATGTCGATGATGCCATTGAATCTGCATGAATCATGCTGGCTACCATGAACTCTGAATGAAAAAGAAACATGACAACATTCAATATGACAGTACAATTGAAGATGCTCTATCAATAGCAGACAAGGCGTGATAGGTTTTAAATTTCCAAAGCCCTTTTTCAAGGCAAGCTGGCTGACGGAGCTCTTGTAGGTCCCCATGTACTCAAGATGATTAGGTATGTGGAGGACCTTTAAAGGTTGAGTTATCACCTCGAAAAAGAGCTTGTGACTAATTTGATCTTGGAATCCTTTTCAGAGAGCTTCATCTAGTTTGTCCTTAATTTCAGTATGAATAATAAGGACAAAATTCTTCCAGAGTTGCTTGGCATATTGAGAACTGTTGAGAAAAATCTAAATTCAAAAGGAAAGGTCATTCTCATGGTCAATAATGGAAATAAGTAGAACAAAAATCCCAACAAGAATGGTAGTAAAGGGAAAGGCATGAAAGTTTCCAGGCCTAAACCTACTGCTCATGCTTTGAAGTCTAACAAAGATATAACTAAGGAGGACACTTGTTTCTAGTGCAGTAAGACCGGACACTGGAAGAGAAATTGCCCAAGGTACCTAGAAGATAAGAAGAATGGAGTATAGACTTCAACTTCAGCTATTTTTATTGTAGAAATAAATTTGTCTACTCCTGCATCATGGGTATTGGATACTGGATGTGGTTCTCACATTTGTACTAATGTCTAGGGGCTAAAAAGGAGTAGAGAATTGGTAAAAGGTGAAGTTGATCTATGAGTTGGCAATAGAGAGAAGGTTGTTACTTTAGCCGTAGGAACTTATGTATTGAGTTTACCTAGTAGTTTAATAACTCAATTAGAGAACTGCTATTATGTACCTGTAATTAGCAGAAATATTATTTTTGTTTCTTATTTGGACAAGTTTGGAATTTAGTTTGTAATAAAGAACAATTATTTCTCTATTTATTTTGATGGTGTATTCTATGCTAATGCACAAATGAACAATGGGTTATATGTCCTTGATCTTGAAATGCCTATTTATAACATTATGCTAAAAGGATGAAACCTAACGAGTTAAATCCAACTGAAAGAGTGTATTTAACGATGATTACAATAGATATGAGTATATGTATTTAACGAAACACAAATATGATTCCTTTGAAAAATTCAAGGAGTTCAAAAATGAAGTACAAAACTAACTAGGCCATATTATTAAAACCCTTTTATCAGATTGAGGTGGTGAATATTTAAGCTTAGAGTTTGATGACCATGTGAAAGAGTGTGGGATTCTATCCCAACTAACTCTTCCTGCAACACCATAATGGAATGGTGTATCCTAGAGAAGAAATCAAACCTATTAGACATGGTTTGATCCATGATGAGTGTTGCTGATATTCCAAACTCCTGTTGAGGACATGCTCTACTGACATCAACTTACACATTTAACCATGTTCCCTCCAAAACAGTTGAGAAGACACCGTATGATATATGAAGTGGTAAGAGACCACATATATCTTTCATAAAGATTTCGGGTTGTGAAGTTATGTGAAGCGATAAATTTCAGCTAAGCGTGAGCCTAAATCTGATAAATACTTCTTTGTGGGCTATCCTAAAGAAAATATAGGATATTACTGCTACAATCCTTTTGAGAAGTGTTTGTTGCTCAAACTGGAGCATTCCTAGAAAAGGATTTTATTTCTAAAGGAATCAATGAGAGGAAAGTAGATCTTATAAAATTTAAAGAATCACAAAGTAATGACATATCTATGGAGGAACAAGAGCAGGAAGCGCACGAGGTTGTGGAGGAGAAACCTGATCATGTAGAATAAAACCAGCCTAAGTCAAACATGTTACGTAGCCAACCGGAGAGATATGTTTATCTCTTAACTGATCAAGGTGATGTATTACTCATGGATCAAAATGAGCATGTGATCTACCAAAAGGGCATCACTATTTCTGAGTCTGAGAAATGGTTGGAAGCCATGAAATCTCAAATGGATTCCATGTACAAAAACCAGGTTTGGACCTTGGTAGAGCCTCTTGTAGGAGTTAATCCTATAGGATGCAAAGTGGGTATTCCAAAACAAGACAGACATGTATGGTAAAATACATACCTAAAAGGTAAGATTCGTTGCTAAGGGTTATAAGAAAATTCATGGTGTAGACTATGATGAAACCTTTTCACGAGTTGCAATGCTCAAACCTGTTCATATTTTACTTTATAGTGATGCATATCATGATTATGAAATACTGCAAATGGTAATATTGCTTTCCTTAGTGTGAATCTTATTGAGGATGTGTACATGACACAACTTGAAGGATTTGACATACTAGAAGAGGCTCAAAATAAGTTCAAGTTACAATGATCAATCTATGGATCCAAGCAATCTTCTAGAAGCTGGAATATTCATTTTGATGAAGCAGTAAAATAATATGGATTAATTAAAAACAAAGATGAGCCTTGTGTCTTGAAAAAAATATTAATATGAGCATGATCATCTTCCTAATATTATATGTAGATGACATATTAATCATTAAAAACAATATCTCTACCTTGCAGCAAGTGATCTTGATCCATAATCAAACTATTAACAAAGGAAGATTGATCTTGATCCAGTGTATTACTACTTTCTCCCTAGTTAATATTGCTAAGATCATTTGCTAAGATATGCATGCTTCTGCAAAGAAGAATGATGCCATGTTATATGTCCCCTGTTTGATAACTGCTCTCTGCAAGAGACATGAAGTCCCAAATAAGTCAACTAATGAAATTTATAACCCTAAAGTTGGGTTTAACAAAGATATTATTTTAAATCTGATGAAAGCAAACGGAAAGAAAAGCCATCCAGAGATGCGCCAGGAGAAATCAGAAGCCGACTCTTCAAGGAACAGTGAATAGCTCTTGTGGGAGACTCTGCAACAAATGCAAAGGGAGAAAAGAGAGTTTTATAGGTTTGTTAAGGACAAACACACCTAGAACAAAAGGTTGTACACTCTCCACAAAGGAGGAGTGGTGAATCGATCCCCAACATTTTCAGATCATATATTGGGAGAACAATCTGCTGAACAAACTAACACCCGGGGAGAAACATCCTGAAAAGAAAGAGCAACCTGAAGGACACCTAGTGAAAAGCATAAGAAAGAAAAAATTAAGAAGGAAAAAAGTTTCCTTTTTATGATGCACTAGAAGAAACACCAAAGAAAAAGAAGAAATCCAAGAAAGCATCAACAAAGAGTAAGAGTTCGGAAAAAACAAGGGAAGAAGAATAAAAAATACAAAAGACTTTAACATGAATGAACCAATTGGAAGTGAGTAAGAAGAAGAAGTGGTTGAAGAAATAGTGATTGAAGAGGAACCAAGGGAGAAAGAAACTAAAATTGTTAATGAATAGGAACTGAATGAAAAAGTCAACTAGAATGAGGAGAAAGAAATCAACAATGAAAAGGACCATGAGAATGCTGAAGAGAGTGACAAGGAGAATGACAACAATGAATACACTGATGTTGAAGACAAGAATGAGGAAAAAGTCAACAAAGAGCAACCTGAATCAGAGCAAGTAGTTGAACCTGTTGTGGACAATCTATCTTTTGTTCCTGTGCAGGTACCAATGGAAGAAGAACTGACTGAAGTAGAACAACCCCAACTTGAGTAAGACATATAACAAGATGAGGATGAGGAAAACACTGAGTTCTCTGTCCCTTTTAAAATAAAAGCTGCAGGGGAGAAACACTAAATAGGAGAATTACTCAAGAATGCAAACCCAAATTTCTTAGCCATAAGCATGATAGGATACTACAAGGAGGCGTGAGAGTCTCTGAAGGTTACTGGTGTGCCATAAGGTGCCATAATTCCTGAAGTTGTTGAACCAAAGGAATTCCAGACCAAGGCCAAATACTCTAGAAAAGGTAAAAAGAAAACATGACCATTTGATGTGATAGAACATGTTACTAAGCCCCTAGTAGAAGAGTAATAGAAGACCACTGAGTCCTTTTAAAGCTGAAAGACAAAGGCAAATCAGTTGTAGTTTCTGATGAGGAGGTCAAGTCATAGGTTAAATTGACCAAGGGAAAGAAGAATGAGGAGAGTAAAAAGAAGGAGAAAGAAAAGAATAGAGAGAGAGATAGAGGATAAACCAAAACCAACCAGGAAAAGAATCAGGCTTCAGGACTAAGTGGTATTTCCAACCCATCATGTTTAGATTACATCACTTTATTTTCTGTTTCTAATGTGCTAGAACTCTTGAGACTGATAGTGAGGAGATTGTACTTACTTTAAGTTTAGGGGTGAAAGCACTTATATAGTTTTTAATTTTAAAATTCAATCATGTTAGCTTGTTTCAAATTTAAGTTCAGTCAATGGAATATTTTGCGGTTTATTTTGCATATATATAAAAAAGAAGATAAATAAATAATAATCAAAAGGAAATACTCAAACTCATCTTAAAAATAGCAGAATTTCTATAAAGCTTAGGAGACTTCTAAATGAACTACTGACAATATTAGAAACAGTGTCTTGATAAGAATTAATGCATGAAATTGTGACTTAACGATAACCCCTATTGCGTTAGAAGAAGTCAAAAAAGTAGTTAGTCTCTTAAGAAGTTTGAATTGTTCTAAAGTATGGAAAATGACTCATTGGTTTTAGTTTAGTAGGGGAAACGCTGGGAAATAACGCTAGCTAATGGATCTACTGCATTTAATATTGCAATAAAAAAAGAGAAAACACACAAAAGTGTGCAAAAAGAATGAAAATGCTAAAGAGCATTGTGAGTAATAGTGGATGTCTTACCATTAGTAATAGGTTGGATTCATTACAAGTGAGATCTCGTCATGTGAAAAGGTGGAGAATCTAGCAAAAGTTACTAAGAAAAGTTGTGCAAGTAGAATCCTCAAGTTTAAAGTGAGCTGAAAAGCAAAATAAAAAGTAAGCTAGTTAACCCCTCTGCTGAAACTGAAAAAATTAAATTTTGAATCATAAGATAGAGAAAACAAACTAGGATTTAGGCTAATTATATTGAATGAGGACTTCTGGTATGACAGGCAGTATCATAACACACACACACACACGTATGCGTACTTATAGGGCTAAATTTAACAAAGACCAAGTTGTGCCAATTATTGAATGTGTTCCTCTTAGATAAATCCTAAGTTACATGAAATGTGCTGCTAGAGTAAGAGATTAAGGAAGTGAATTTTTATTTTCTGATATTATTTGTCGCATCACCTGAGAACAGGCAATAATTCAAGTTTGGGGGTGTGACAACTCACTATGTGTGAGGTATTATAGCACTTAACACTTAGTTTTATTTTGTTATTAAGTAAGTTTGTTAGGTTAAGTTAAGTTCATTTAGTTGTTTGAAGTAAGTTTGCGAAAAGCATAACAGGTGCTCTCATTTGTGAGTTTTTATGTGTTTTTTACATGTGTAGGATTGCTTTCTAATAAGTCCTGGAAACTAAAGTATCACTTTAACCTCAATTTTCAACAAAGTGTCAGTTGTGAAGAAGTTTACAATGACAGAATATTCATGGATTTAGGGAACACGTGGCAATAACCAGAGGATTGGAATGCAAATGAGTTGAAAATGAGAATGGATAAGATCAAGCACTACAATACAAAGTCTACAAAAGTTTGTATTACACATAATGGTACACTTTATGTATGGTTGCACAACATGCCAGCCATAAGACGTGTTGTCCCCTGCATGTTGTAAATTGTACTACATGGAGCTGATTCTAGGGATGGCAAGCAGACCCAACCCCGTGGGATCCACCCGCACCCGAACCCGAGTCAACGGGTAAAAACCTGAGTCGAATGGGTTTGGGTTCGGGTTCAAGTGTCACCCGATATTTCGGATGCGGGTTTGGGTAGTGTAAAACCCGCACCTGAAACCCGAAATCACAGCCGCTTATATATATATATATACATATATATATATATATATATATATATATATATATATATATTTATAAATATATATATGTATATATTATATATATATTGTGGAAAGTTGTAAGAAAATTGTAGAAAAAAAATGTTTTTTATTTATTTTGTTGCGGGTTCGGGTTTAGGTGAAAAATCCCGAACCCAATGGATGTGGACGTGGGTGTTATTTTGCCACCCGGACAACATTTGGGTATGGGTTTGGGTTCGGGTGCGGGTTTGGGTAGTGCGAAACTCGCACCCGACCCGACCCGTTGCCACCCCTAGCTGATTCAAAGGCTAGGAAAAGGAATATGTTATAGTTAGTGAGGCAAAACCAAAGAATATCCACAAGGTTCATGATCCAACGACAAGACAACACCTTAAACGTTAGAGGGTATAAAAGGAACCTCTTGGACAAAATGAAAGAGGTTCAGAAGTTGGAAACTTTAGAAATAATACTGAAAAATCAACTTACTTGAGAAGAAGAAGAAGACTAGACCATTAGTGAAAAGTTACTTCCTTCCACCCTCCATTGAAGAAGGGATGAGCTTCTTGACGTGATAGAACTTTCCTCTACTGATTGAAAGATTGGAAGGAGCAGAGTTGCATACTCTGGTTTAAATTTTCTTTCCATTTGTGCTTAAAAATATTGAATGTAAGAACTTGTGTTATTGTATTTCTTTTGCTCATCATGAGCTAAAACTCTTTATGTTGAGCAATGTGACGTTTAATGAAAACTAGTATTTTATGTTAACATGGTGTGATTTTAAGTGATATATTTTACTATGTGAAATAATTATATGCATTTGTTTTTTTATTGATCACCTTAAAAATAGGTAAAAGTTGCTCAAGGGTTGAGAGATTCATTAACTAATGGACTTCACAAGCAAATATAGCTGAACATAGTAAGATGGATATATTCACTTGATTAGTCACTTTAGAGATAAAGGACTATAACCATAGGGACAATCAGAAGAGGAAAAAAGACATGTTTTAATGTTAGTGTGAGACCTCGAGAGTCGTTCACTTAACTTATTGCATATGTCATAATGTTGTAGACATACACCACTAGATCACCTTTTGCCTTATTTGTCCCGACAAATCTCCTCGAATACACAAAAAATATAAACTTCATTAGATGGATCATTGTCTAACATGCCTCTTACTAATGATTTAACTTCTTTATCTTCACCTATATTTTAATGTATTCAACTTGAATCGGTGACAACACCATATAGTATACTTGCACATAACAATAGTTCACACAACATTTAGATATAGTATTGAGAGGAAATAACAATCTTTATTTGTTATGACTGAATTGGGGAGAGTCGTTAGATGCATTTGTAGTTGAGATCTTTGTTAGCATCAGGAGGAATGTGCGTGCGCTAAGAAGATTTTGGAAGTAGTACAAGCCCATCAGAGTGGTTCTTTCGTGGTGGTCGATCGGGGTAGATATGGTAGTTGTAAAACAATAACCATATTACTTATCAATAAAAAACAATTAAAGTGTTAGTTGAAATCGAGAGACAAACAATCTTAGGTTTATCTAAGACATCTCTAGACGATAAGGAGTTAGCCGAGTGAAACGGCGAACGAACAATCGACAAAAAAGTGATCTTAGGGTTAACTCATTCTTTTCTATACGATGAAGGATCAAGCAAATAAAATTACAGCCGGATAAAACAAAGTCAAGTTTCTCTTATATTTACTAGGGTTCAGAAGTTTCATGAGGTGCAAGTAAGAGTTAAAGTATAGTAAACTTTAATAATTAGACAATTACCGTCATAATCCATATTTTTAAGCACTAGTAACCATAATTGGCGAGTAATACAAAAACACAATCTGAATAAATCTGAATAATAATACACATGCAAGATATGCCAATAGATAGTGTCACATAGATAGGAAGATCAACCAATGATCGAAAAAATCATTAATGCACTACACATAAAAATAGTCGAATAAAACAACAATTTTTTAAATCGCGATTTTATAGTTAATAACATATTTTTTTTTCTAAAAATGTCAAACTTGTAAATTCATTCACTCATCAATCAAATTATTTAATTCTAAGTATGTTCATCTTCTTTACTTTATCAATACAAACAAAATTATTCAAAATAAAATATCTATTAGTAGTCCTATCCTAAGTGAAGGTAAAGACACAAGAAATGTTGAATATTCAACTTTGGTGCATATATTTCAACAGGGTGGTCCTAACTCGTTCAATGCTGATAAATAACCAAAGCAAAACCGCGTGAAACGTTGCTTTCTGAAACCCAATTGCTTGACATGAATTCGTAGGACGCGTTTTCAGGAATAAAAAGACAAGACATATGCTAAATGACATAAAAATGGTTTAATCGATTTTGAATTAATTGGATTTTTCGTCATTTGGTTTGTGGTCACTTGACTTTGACAATTGGCATTCACATTCTCTTTTTTGGTTATATCTTGTTTCTGTTGGTGCACAATGAATAAAGATGGTGACAAAGAGAATAATAGAATAACGGCGCAAAAGAGATGAGAGAATAAATGTTGTATTCTACTTGCGTTATCTTAAATGACAGCTACTACAAGGCTATTTATAAGAAAAGAAAATATTGCCACATAAGCCCTAAAACACTTAGACTTAGTGAACAAGTCTAAGGTACAAACAGTACTACAAAATACTAAAGTACCCTTACTAAGCTAATGGGACCCAGACAGCATCTTCTGGTCAATACTATCTTCTGAGTAACCATCAGAAGATCAGTCCATCTTCTGAATATTGAATTACTCTTCAATACCATCCCTTAATTCATATTCTTCAATCAAAACTGACAACGCCAATTCCATCCCTCAAGAGCAGAAATTGATCCGTCTTGATCGCCTTTGTCAGAACATCTGCCACTTGCTTCTGAGTGCTACAGTGCACTACTTCTAATGTTCCATTCTGGACTTGGCTTCTCAAGAAATGATACTTAGTCTCAATATGCTTGCTTCTTCCGTGTAACACCGGATTCTTGGCAAGATTGATTGCAGACTTGTTATCAATCATCAGCTTCAAAGGCTTCTTCACTCTAATCTTCAGATCTTCTAATAGATTCAGAAGCCACACAGCTTGACATGCAGCTACAGCGCCTGCGATGTACTCAGCTTCACAGGTTGATAGAGCAACAACAGGTTGCTTCTTGGAACTCCAAGAGATAGGGCCTCCCAGAAACATGAACAAATATCCAGAAGTACTCCTTCTATCAACTCTGTCTCCACACCAATCAGAATCAGAATAACTCAATAATTCTGATTCTTCCTTTCTCCCAGAAGGAAACAATATGCCAAACTTCAGAGTTCCCTTGACATATCTCAAGACTCTGACAGCAGCTTGGTAATGGGACCACTTAGGTTTACTCATGAACCTACTAATCAATCCAACTGCATAGCATATATCAGGCCTGGTATTACACAAATACCTTAGAGAACCAACCAGCTGTTTGAATACCGTAGCATCAACATCTTTACCTTCAGAATCAGAGTCCAACTTCTGATTCACTTCTGACGGTGTAACAGCAGCTTTGCAATTCTCCAACTTGAATTTCTTCAGAAGTTCTAACTCATACTTCAACTGATGCAGAATGATACCATCTTCTGAGTACAGAATCTCCATCCCTAGAAAATATGACATTTTCCCAAGGTCTGTAATCTCAAACTCATTCATCAGCACCTTCTTGAACTTCATCAGATCTTCTGGACAACTCCCCGTAAGCAATATGTCATCAACATACAGACACAACAGAATCATATTGCTTCCAGAATGTTGCACATAAACTCCATATTCCATCTCACACTTCTGAAACCCTTGCTTCTTGAAAAATGAATCAATCTTCAAATTCCAAGCTCTGGGCGCTTGCTTCAATCCATACACTCTGGGCGCTTGCTTCAATCCATACAGAGCTTTGCGTAATTTGTACACCATCCCTTCCTTATTCTTTTTCACAAAGCCAGGGGGTTGTGACACGTATACTTCCTCTTGTAGTGGACCGTTCAGAAATGCAGACTTTACATCCAGATGCATCAAGGACCAACCTCTGTTCGCAGCTAACGCAATCACCAGTCTGATTGTTTCATGTCTAGCTACAGGAGCAAACACCTCAAAGTAATCTAGTCCAGGTTTCTGAAGAAAACCTCTAGCCACTAGCCTTGCTTTGTGTTTACCAACTGATCCATCTGGCTTCAGCTTTACTTTGAAAACCCATCTGACGCTGATGGCTTTCTTATTCTTTGGAAGTTCTGTCAGCTTCCAAGTCTTGTTTCTTTCTATAGCCTCAAGTTCTTCTTTCATGGCATTCAGCCAGACCTTCTTCTTGAGCGCTTCCTCTATATTCACTGGTTCAGAATCTACTAACATAGCACACTGAATGACCTCTCCTTCTGAGTCAACTTCTGTGTCGTGCAACATGTCAAAATCTGCAAACCTTCTTGGTATAGTTCTGACTCTTTGTGGTCGCTGAGCTACTTCAGAGTCAGCTACTCCTGAGTCACCACCTCCATGATCATCTCCAGAAGCTTGTCCTCCAGACCCTATGTCTTCAGAGTTTTCCCTTCCAGAATTATGACTACCACCAGAATCTGGATCATCATCAGAATCTGGATCAGAATCAGATTCTCCTTCTGACTCATCTTCAGAAGATACTTCATCTTCTGACTCGTCTTCAGAAGATTCATCTTCTGACTCTAATTTTTCTTCAAAAGTTATCTCTACATCAGAAGTTGGTTGAGACTCTCTCCAATCCCAAACTTCTGATTCCTTCACAATGACGTCTCTGCTGACTTCAACTTTGTTAGTCTCTGGACAATAGAGCTTGTATGCACCTGTACTGTGGTACCCTACCAATAACATCACTTTGCTTCTATCATCCAGCTTCTTCCTTCTTGCTTCTGGAACGTGTTTGTAACACACAGAACCAAAAACCTTCAGATGACTAACACTCTGTTTCTCTTTAGTCCACTTCTCTAAAGGAACAATTTCCTTCAGCCTCTTCGTTGGACACCTGTTGAGCACATATGCTGCTGTAGCAACAGCTTCTCCCCATAGATTATGAGGAAGCTTCTTCTCTTTAAGCATACTTCTCGTCATATCAAGCAAAGTACGGTTTCTACGTTCAGCAAGACCATTGTGTTGAGGAGTATAAGGAGCAGTAACTTCATGCTCAATTCCATTATCATCACAGAACTTCTGGAATTCTGTAGAGTTATACTCGCCTCCACCATCCGTTCTGAGAATCTTTATCTTCTGACCACTCTGCTTCTCAGCCTTCACCTTGAACTTCTGGAATTCTGTAAACACCTCATTCTTAAACTTAATGAGAGTTACCCACGTCATTCTTGTGAACTCATCCACAAAAGACACAAAATACCTATTTCCTCCAAGTGAAGGTTCTGGAAATGGTCCACACACATCAGAGTGCACTACTCCCAGAGCATGCTTTGCTCTTGGAGCAACTTCTGATACAAATGGCAATCTGGGTTGTTTGCCTTTCATGCATACCTCACATGACTTCTCAGGCTTTACAATCTTAGGAATGCCACGTACGAGCTTCTTAGAACTTAGATGCCCCAGACTTCTATAGTTCAAGTGCCCCAACCTCTTGTGCCACAGCTTACTATCACCTTCTGAGCCTTCAGCACTCAGACACTCTGTTTCAGCTGTTTCTACATTCACCTTGAATGTTCTGTTGCTTCCCTGTTCAGATTGCATAATCAACTTCTGATTGGAATCATACAACTTCAAGAGGTTGTTCTTCATAACAACTGAGAAACCTTTCTCAATGAGCTGACCCACACTCATCAGATTGCTTCTGATTCCAGGAACATACCAAACATCCTTGATCAGAACAGTCCTTCCATTCTTTACTTTGACTTTGACATTTCCCATACCTTCTGCATATAGGTACTTATCATCAGCACATCTGATCTTTGTCCTCCTTTCAGAGTCAAAGTCTATCAGCCATTGTTTATTTCCAGTCAAGTGATTTGAACACCCAGTGTCCATATACCACCATTCTGACGAACATCTTTTGTCCGACTCTGAAGCCATCAATAGCACAGGTTCATCATCTGATCCTCCTCTGGCTATATTTGCTTCTTCTGATCTCCTTCCTTTGTTTGCCAAACAGTCTCTAGCAAAATGGCCAAACTGTTTGCAACAGTAACATTGAACTTTATTCTTATCCTTTCCCTTCTGATATCTCTTATCATCAGAAGTTGAGGCTTCCTTCTGGAATCTATCACCACGTCTATGCTTCTGGTCCTTTTTGACAAAAGAAGCCTTCAGAGCTTGCTCAACTTCTCTCTCAGAAGTTCTCTCAGTCAGACGCAACTCTTGTGCTTCTAAACTGCTTTGCAACTCTTCTATTCTCATGGTTTCCAGATCTTTAGAATGTTCAATGGATACAACAATATAATCAAATTGAGGAGTAAGTGACCTCAATATCTTCTCTATGATTACTTGTTCAGAAAGAGTTTCTCCACAAGCCTTCATCTCATTAGTGATCACAATCACTCTAGAGATATACTCAGAGACTTTCTCATTGTTCTTCATGTTGAGATTTTCATATTGCTTTCTCAGGGATTGAAGCTTCACCTTCTTCACTGATACGTCACCACCGTAACACCTGACCAGTATATCCCACGCCTCCTTTGACGTCATAGAATCAGCAATCTTCTCAAACACATTCACATCCACACACTGATGGATGAAGAACAACGCCTTTTGGTCTCTCTTCTTCGTCTCTCTCTGCGCTTCTCTTTGTTCTTCCGTTGCATCCGCTGCAACCGGAATATATCCTCCAGTGACAAGATCTAGAACATCTTGAGCACCAAATAATACACGCATTTGAATCATCCATCTATTCCAGTTTTTACCATCAAGAACTGGAAGTTTGGTATTCAAGTTGCTTCCACTCATCTTTAAGCTTGTGCAGACAAAAACAGATATCACTCACACTCACACAGTGTTTCCCAACCCACAAACAATCAAGAAAAATGTGATTCAACACAACTTTGTTTCCCAGAAACAAAATCAATCACACAGTCACACAAACTCACGTTCACTCGTGTTTCCCTGTGTTTGGAACCGGAGCTCTAGATACCAATTGTTGGTGCACAATGAATAAAGATGGTGACAAAGAGAATAATAGAATAACGGCGCAAAAGAGATGAGAGAATAAATGTTGTATTCTACTTGCGTTATCTTAAATGACAGCTACTACAAGGCTATTTATAAGAAAAGAAAATCTTGCCACATAAGCCCTAAAACACTTAGACTTAGTGAACAAGTCTAAGGTACAAACAGTACTACAAAATACTAAAGTACCCTTACTAAGCTAATGGGACCCAGACAGCATCTTCTGGTCAATACTATCTTCTGAGTAACCATCAGAAGATCAGTCCATCTTCTGAATATTGAATTACTCTTCAATAGTTTCAACTTTTTTAGTACTATTGTTTGCTTAATATTCTTCGATTATAACTTTTACTTTTGAGAATATACTTGCATTATGTTTCGTTGAAATCTACATTGTAATTAATTATGAGAAATACAATATGGTTGGAATTGCTAAGCAACTTCCTATCGATGTGACTCGTGATTTGGTTTTTGAGGATATTTGCTATTGGTTACCTTCGTATTAAAATGCGTAGGTATTTATTTGATTATTATTTTTAATTTAATAGTTTAAAAATTTAATTGAAATACACTATTAAGTTGTAAAGAAATTTTACACCGTCATTAAATTACAACTATAAATTTATTGGAAGTGTTTGAATTTTTATTTTAATTTTTAAAAAATAATATAATTGAGTGATTATGATATATTGATAGTGTAAAAAGTTTTACACTTACGGTGTATAACAATTAAACTAATAGTATAAGAATTTAATTGAAATTAATTGACATTGTATATCAATTAAACTCATATTTTAAAGGTCAACAAGTAAAATGTTACAAATTTGAATTAATATTCTTACAATTGAATACTATTTTTACACATTTATTGTTTTTATAATTAATATTTTTCAATTTTCAAAATTAGACACAAAAGTGAATAAGTATTATGAATTTGAACTCGCGTACAACCTCTACACAACTTCTAATTAAATTACATTGAGGGACAAGCTCCCTTTCTATTTTAAGGTTTAAAATTTTCCAAAATACATCTATGATTTTTTTTAATTATCACCACCTATATAATCCGATTTAGGGGTCAGATATAGTCCTCTTCGATAAAAATAATTAATTTATATTTATATAGGAATTAAATTTTGAATAAATACACTAATCTTATTATCATTGTCGCTAAATATAAATTTTAATTAAATTTATTTTTCTCTTTATATAAACCTTTTTTTTTCTATAAAGGAAATATAACTCAATTCTCTTTCTTTAATGATAAATATGTATAAAGTAATATATCGATGGTATTAATAAATTTCATATTAATAAGTTTCAAAATTTTTATAATTTTGTCAAAAGAGTTTTACATAAAAAAATGTAATAGTGATGCAGTCAGAATTACAAAAATAATAGTAAACGTTAAATCTAAAATGAAAATATATGATTACATGCGCAAAATCTATAAAATAAGCTTTAGAACTTACCAGATAAAAAAATATTGAATTTTATTATGATAAAAAATAATCTTGACGGTCACATCCAAAAGTACAAAAAGAAATCTTAATTGACATTTAATTTAAATAGAAATAAAATAAAATAAAAACTCTAAAAGGCTTTTAATCAAAAAAAGAAGAAGAAATAAAATAGAAAGTTGCAAAAAATAATAAAATATTATTTTTGGGCCTGAAACAAACTCGGAATGCTTTAAAAGCCTTCCTACATCAGTCATCTCCACCTTTGAAGAACTCGACCCTGAGTTCTCTTCTTTGATAAAGAGCCCCATCTTCTTCGTATTCATGAATGTCACTGAAAGTATTGGAAATACTCATGAAATACGAGAGCGTTACCATATAAGTATTATCATTGATCTTTCAGGTCACTTTGAACGAGACATATTTGTGTGGCTGCAACGTGCAGTATGTACCAACTTGAAACATCTCCTTACACATAAACATCATCGCATCAATTCCCATATTGAAAGCTTTAGCTTTCTGCCGTTTATCTCGCATAGGAGGCAAATTATTTGGTAGCTCATCTGGGGTCAATTCTTTGAAATCCTTTAGATCCCTAACATTTCTTCTAGAATTGTTGTTTCCTTCTTTACATCACTTATCAGCCCTTTATTCACCACTTAATAGAAAAATTGAGTTTATTTAACAACCTCATTAAACTCCTTTTCACTATGTATCATCACCAAGAAATTAAACTTATTTCCTTCTAGATTCTTATCAAAAATGCAAAATATGATCCATAACAATTTTATCTGTGTCCCATGTAAACATCATCACGTTATCCCGTCTTCGATAAGTGATATCATTATCAAACTGTCAAAACCTACCAATTAAAATATGACAAACATCTACATCAAGAATATCGTAAAGTACCTCTTCTCTATAATGTTTTTCGATGAAGATAAGAACTCTACAAGCTAGTATTACTCAAACTTGGGAGCATTTGTTTATCCAACCGAGGGTGTATGACTTCTCATGGGATTCCGTGGACAACTTCAAATAATCTACCAATTTTTGTGACATTAGATTCTCCACGATGCCACTATCCATAATTAGATTACACACCTTGTTCTTGATAGAACATTGTGTTTTAAACAAATTCTTGCATTGAACCGCATATTTAGATGCTAGTAAAATTCTCTACAACACAAAACTTACCCTCTCATCAGATTCTTCCTTCGCAGACTTATCCCCTGCATATTCATCGTTCTCAACTGCATGTCATACTCTTTCATCTTTCTCTTTCCTTTTCTTCCGCAACAACAATTACTCTCCTTGTTGGAAAAACATTTGATTTGTGACCTCTACCATTACAATGATAACACGTGTCTCCAGTGGTTTTAGCATATGGATTATTCTGCCTCTGGACTGGTGCTTTACCCTGCTGGAAACCGCTAGGGCTACTAGTCCCTTTATTCTCGAGGTTGGAATCTCGGGTTGCTGCACTCTTTTCCTTCTCGCCTACTGATTCAAATATATTATAGGGGTGAATACCTAACAGGTGGGAAATTTAGAGGGGATTTATCCATCATTTTTGCCTTTAATCCTAAACTAGATGCCTCAGTCACAATCCATAAATTCTAGAAATTCATTTTCTCCTGCAAGGATCCCTTTAAGCCACTAATGTATCGAGCCACTTTCTGGCTCTCCGAATCTCCCAATTCATTACGCTCAGAGAAACACACCAACTCACCTGTGTATTGTGTTACAATTCTCTTTCCCTGAACACACTTAATATACATCTTATAAAGAATCCTCTCATAATCTTCTGGTAAAAACCGCTTCAACATTAATTGTTTCATTCTTCGCCAAGATTTAACCGAACTTTTTCTTTGCCTCTGTCTCTAAATAATAAGTTTATCCCATCAGAGAGCTGCAATACTCTTCAGCCTGATCACCATCATCTTAACTTGCTTCTTCTCGGGGATGCATATAACTTCGAAGAAACTGTCAATGTTGATCTGCAAATCCCGAAACTCCTTCACTCCCATCAATATATAGAACAATGGAATATCAGCCTTCACTCAATATTCATGGTTATTCTGTTGATTCCCGTGATTAACCTCTTCCTCGTAGTTTTCTTCTTCTTCTTTAAAACTCAAATGTTTAGCAATAATAGTCCGATTGTTTCCACCCCACAGAATCCTAATCGGTTCCTTTCTTCTGTCTCTTCGTTGGTTCTCGTTGTTGTTATTGTTGTTTACCTGAGTCGTTGAAGGCATCATATGTTCGTTCAAAGCAGTTAAGGTCATGATAAAATCCCCGATAATACCCTCAAGGTGTGCTCTGGTTAATGGTTGATCTCTCAGTGGTTGATCAAGCTACCAAAAAATAGGAGAAAACATGCTCTGATGCCACCCGACGTAATCAGAATTTTGAAGGAATAGCAAGCGCTAAACCTAGAATGAAAACACGGGATTGCAAGCGCTAAACCTGTAAGGTAAGCTCTATAATCCACCAGATTAAGAAAGGAGAAAACTTAGATACAATTCTTTAGGCGTGGTTTTATTATTTTCCAATGAAAATATGCCAAGTGTATAATTTCCTCCTACACATAAGCAATTTCTTCCTATTTTCACTCCCTAAATGATATTTAAGTACACTTGTAATATTTTAATTGGAAAATAGTAAAAACTACACCTATGTAATTGTATCTAAGTTTTCTCCATTAAGAAAATATTGAATTTTATTATGATTAAAGATAACCTTGACGGCCACACCCAAAAGTGTTTAAATATAGAAAAAGAAGTCATAATGGGCTCTTAATCCAAAATAGAAATAAAATTGAAAAAAGAAACCCTAAAGGACTTGTAATAAAAAAATTGCGAAAAATATAAAAATATTGTTTTTGGGCTTGAAACAAACTTGGATGACTTAAAAAGCTATCCTACATCAAATAGGTTGTAAAATGACGATGCTAGCAAAAAGTTCATTAATTTAGAATGGTATAAACTTTGATTTCGACAGAGCTTTAGATGGTCTTAGTGTTGTGATTCTAAATTTTGATGTAATAAATTTTACTAACAAGGACATCGTTCCTCCTAAAGCACAATATATTTCAACGAGTGCCCTTTTTAATAAAAGTGTTAAGGACATTAATGTAAAATTTGACTGGACCACAAGACATAAAATAGTTTTTTATTATTTGCAAACCGCACATGCTCAAGAATTTCTCCTTGCTATTCCTATTGATGGTCTATGGAAACATATGTCACCGGTGGAGTACCATACTTTCCTATGATATCACCTTATGATTCTCGTATTTTCAATTGATGAGGTTTTCCTTATTTGTCGCAAGGCGTGTTTGGAAACATTTGAGAAAAATGTGATTAATTGTTGGGAGCTTCCAAGCTTTAATTATCAACATGACCTTGTTAGGCATGTGTTGTTAGATATATTTTTATAGGTCAGAGTACGCATGAACAAAGAGGCATTTGTGAATTTTTTGACTGACTCACAAGAAGGGAGATTCACACTTAGGCCAACAGATGTTTTGGTGTACTAGTGGATAGGAGAGAAACGTGTTTTTGTGGACTTGACTAGAGTTTATCTATTGGTGGAACTTGTGACTGAAGGTTTTATTGTGGGAAAGGCAACTGTTAAAATTGCTCTAAGTAAAGTGATCAAATATGAAAAAGTGTGTTCTGACAATCAACATGTTTTCTTATTATTACATTTGAGACTTTTGGTTTTCCAACATTAAAAATTGTTGATCTTTTATGTTGAATGCAAAAATTAATAAATAATAATAAATATATCTCTTAGATTTATAAATATAATTTTAAAAAAAATTAATTTTATCATCTAAATGAAAGTAACGAGACACGGCAATTGACCGTGTCTTATATTTTGCATAATTCATTAATTTGAACAATAGTTAGACATAAAGTGATATCACATAAAGTGATATCAATTTAAATGATTAGTTGAAATTGATACACCTATAAAATTGTTTTTTCCTCCGTCTTACAATAGGTGTCTTTTTTCATATTTTTATTTGTCTCAAATTATTTGTCCATTTTGAATATCAATGTTATACTTATTATCTTTTTCTATTAACTTTTTCTTACTTATTCACTACAAGAAAAGTGGTTGTTAGCCACGTGAAGTAGTGACGTGATTACCATGTGGCTAAAATAAGGCAGTTGCGACGTGATAATCACATCACTATTTTTTTATTAATAAAATAATGAAAATAACATCACTTTAGTTGGGTTTCAGCTTTTTTTAAAACAAAAATATTTGCGAAGTGTAAACCACGTCGCTAAAGCAAATGTAAAATAAAAAATTTAAAATGGCGCAACTTTCAGAGAGTGGGAAGTTTGAAATTTGAAAAAAAATGTTGTGACATGTTATACACGTCACAACATTTAAAGTTAAAAAGAATCTGACCGGATTTGACCTAGTGCAGACATGAATTAAATGAGGCATTAAAGTTATAGACCGTTGGCACTTGTTGCGACGTGAATTACACGTGGCAAGTTGCGACGTGAAATTCACGTCGTTGATTGGCTTATAGGACACCGTTGGGTATGTTGCGACGTGAATTTCATGTCGCTGATTGGCTTATATGTAAGCGCTTTACGTTTTCCTCCCAGACCCAGCTGTTACGTTTTCTTCCTCATTTTACTCTTTCTCTCTTCCAAACTTCCATCTCATACCCATATTTTGCCTATTCATCTCATACCCATATTTTTTATACAAATTTTCACTACAAATTTCTTCCATTATTGTATCAAAGTAAGTTTCATACACAAATTTGTATAATTTCGTTTTTTAATTACATTTTTAAATATGTTTATTAACTTAGATTTTAATGTTTTTGTTAGGTTTTGAAGAAGATTGAAGAAGAAGAGGATTGAAGGAGAAGGAGATTGGAAGTTGAAGGAGATTGAAGAAGAGGTATTTTTGCCTTTTTTTTCCTCCAAATTTAATAGATTAAATGGTTAGAATGATAAAAATGTATATGAAAATGTTTAGATTTGTTTTTATAATCTGTTTTTTATTTTTTAAACAAAATATATGTTTTTTATGATATTATTCTTATAAACAAAAAATATAATTTATGTTATTGTTTTTAAAAACAGAAAATATTAAATAGAAAATAATTTTTTTTATGTGCACTATATATTAAATAGAAATAGAATATATGTTATATTATTGTTATTAAATTGAAAATACATTTTTTTAAAATTAAAATATATATTAAAAGTAGAATATATATTATATATGTATATTTAAAATAAACTAAAATATAATATGATAATATGTTATATTTCTTAAATTGTAATATATGTTATTGTTATTAAATTGAAAATACATTTTTTTAAAATTAAAATATATATTAAAAGTAGAATATATATTCTATATGTATATTTAAAATTTAATAAAATACAATATGATTATATGTTATATTTATTAAATTAAAATAAAATATAATATGATTATATGTTATATTTCTTAAATTAAAATATATGTTATTGTTATTAAATTGAAAATATATATTTTTTAAATTAAAATATATGATATTGTTATTAAATTGAAAATACGTTTTTTTTAAATTAAAATGTATATTAAAAGTAGAATATATATTATGTATGTATATTTAAAATTTAATAAAATATAATATGATTATATGTTATATTTCTTAAACTAAAATATATGTTATTGTTATTAAATTGAAAATACATTTTTTTTGAAATTAAGATATATATTAAAAGTAGAATATATATTATATATGTATATTTAAAATAAAATAAAATATATATTAAAAGTATAATATATATCATATATGT
Organism: Vicia villosa; assembly: GCF_029867415.1. Lineage (NCBI taxonomy): Eukaryota > Viridiplantae > Streptophyta > Magnoliopsida > Fabales > Fabaceae > Vicia > Vicia villosa. Next base: position 140,443,827 of record NC_081180.1, on the reverse strand, counting down.
ATATTTAAAATAAAATAAAATAAAATATGATTATATGTTATATTTCTTAAAATTAAAATATATGTTATTGTTATTAAATTGAAAATACATTTTTTTTAAATTAAAATATATATTAAAAGTAGAATATATATTATGTATGTATATTTAAAATAAAATTAAATATAATATGATTATATGTTATATTTCTTAAATTAAAATATATGTTAAAAGTATAAAATATAATCATATGTTATATTTATTAAAAGCATGTTTTGTTAGTTAAGAACAATACCATGTAATGTAGTGTTTTTTTTTAAATGTAACATTTTAGAAAAAAAATCAATTTTATATGTTTATTAGATTTTGTGTTAAAAAAATAGAATATAATAGTAAATATATATAAAAATATGAAAAAAACTAAATATTTATGTCAAGATATATTCAATATGTTTTTATGTATGTTAAATATTTAGTTAATGTATATGGATATAGAGTTAATATAGTTTTAAAATAATTATAAATTTATAGTTGATGTAGTTAAATGTTTACTAAAAAGAGAATAATCGGATATATGTGCAGTATGGAATATTATTTGTATTATCGTAGTTGGATGTACGATAGAGTGGAACCAGGAAGACGTGCACTTAAACCTAATTTTATAGTAGGAGTTAATGGGTTTATTACTTGGGCGTTTGCTCAAGAATGTTGTCGAAGCGAAGGAGGAGTTAGGTGTCCTTGTCTTAAATGTGGATGTAGACCTATAATTAGTGACCCAGAGGAAGTTGTCAGGCATTTGCATAGAAGGGGTTTCATGGAAAATTATTGGGTCTGGACGTTTAATGGTGAAAAATTGTCGAGTAACGTACCAGAGACCAGCAATACGCATGCTTCAAGTAGTCTCCCGCCTATGGAATATGAGGAAAGACCGCCTATGGAATATGAGGAAAACTTTAATCTGACTGGTGACATGGTTGAGGATGCTTTTGGTGTGAACATGACCTATGATCAACCTGAAGATTTTGGTGGGGAAGAGTTGTCGAATGAGGAAGCACAGAGATTTTATCAGTTGTTGAATGAGATGAATACGTCGTTGTTTGATGGGTCGTCTGACTCAAAGTTATATATGTGTGTGAGATTATTGGCACCAAGTCAAATTGGAATGTTCCTGATCAGTGTTTGGAATTCTTCGAAAAATGATGTTGGACTCAACTGCAATGAAAGACAACTTGCCTACAACATTTTATGAAGCAAAGAAGTTGGTGTCGAAGTTGGGCTTAAGAGTAAGAAAGATTGATTGTTGCATTAATGGTTGTATATTGTTTTATGACAATGAGTTTGGTACTCAAGATGGATTATTGGAGGAATGTAAGTTTTGTATGAGTCCAATATATAAAGTTCGCAGTAGAGCCATTAACACTAATCAAGACCGTGTAGCAGTAAAGTCCATGTTTTATCTTCCGATAATACCAAGGTTAAAAAGAATGTTTGCTTCAATGCATAGTGCAAGTCAAATGACATGGCATCATACAAATAAAACAAGTCCAGGCACTATGCGGAATCCATCTGATGGCGAGGCATATGGAAACACTTTGATCGAACACATCCTGATTTTTCCGCAGAACCTAGAAATGTCAGGCTTGGATTATGCTCAGATGGTTTTACTCCTTATGTTCAAGCGTTGGGAAGTATGTATTCTTGTTGGCCAGTTATTGTAACCCCTTACAACCTCCCTCCTGAGATGTGCATGACAAAATCGTACATGTTTTTGACGTGTGTCATTCCAGGACCTTCGAGTCCAAAAGCCGGGATTGATGTGTATTTACAACCTTTAATTGATCATTTGAAGAGATTGTGGATTGGAGAATGAACTTATGATATATCACGTAAACAGAACATTACAATGCGAGCTTCCTTGATGTGGAACATCAATGACTTTCCAGCATATGGCATGTTGTCTGGTTGGGGTACACATGGCAAAATGGGTTGTCTGCATTGTATGGGATACACCAAGGCGTTTACGTTGGATAAAGGGGGGAGATGATGAGAATGATGTGGATGACGAGCATGAAGATTTAGAATAATGTGTTAATGAATAATGTGTTAATGAAGATTTTGTAATTATACTTAATGAACCATGTAATGAATGTGTTAATGAATATGTGTTGTTGAGAACGTATTTTTGTAATTTTACTTAATGATCCATCTATTGAATATATTTATATTAATTGTGTATTCTCTATAAATAGGTAAAATGTCACCCGACTTGATAAAGGTAAGGGTGTGAGTGATAGTGGTAAGAAGAGGTCCCAACGCCCACGAGTAGTAGTATGTCAGTCACCTCAGTCGGCCATATGTCCTCCTCCGCAGAGTCAGGTGTATCCTATTTCCATGGCTAGTACTCAGGCTTTTACACCACTACTCTCCTCTCCGTTTCCATCTAACAACCCGTCTTTTCTTAGTCCACCTATACCACCACCTGGTTATCCATTTCAGCAGACACGGATACCCCCATCCTTCCAGCAGACACAGATGCACCCATCCTTCCAGCAGACACAGATGCCTCCATCCTTCCAGAAGACATAGACGCCCCCATCCTTCCAGCAGACACATGTGCCCTCATCCTTCCGGCAGAACGAAGGATCTAGTTTTCCACCGCCCATACAGACTAATTGCACCCCACCTCCCCCACACGTGCCCCTATCATTCCAGGAGACCGGAGGATCTAGTTTTCCACCGCCCACACATGATGATGATCGGGTGGAGGATGAGGATGAGGTTGGGGATGATGAGTTGGATGGGAGCGATCTTCGAGGGGATGATGATCCGATCCAGATTCATATCATTGAGGGAAGATTTTTCATTAAGCCCGAAGGAAGCTCGTAAGTTTCTTATTTATCAATTTGTATTTAAATATACATTTCCATTTTTAATAACTTTATAATTAATGCTAATTCAATTAATGTTGTTTAGATTCGCGCCGAGTCGGACTGCTGCCAACGTTATAAGTTATATAATTTAGCAGATTTATAAAACATTTCTAAAGACTTTTAAAGATGTTAAGGGCAAAGATAGAGAATATTGGTTTAAGCAATTTCAGGTATACTTAATTTATTGTTTAAGTTATGTTATTTAAATGACTTTTTCATTAGATTTATCTAATTTTTATTTTAATGTCATACAACATTGCAGGAAAAATGTGTGTGGGAACCAATGAAAGAGAAGCAGATTAAAAAAAATTATTATGGCAGAACTTCAAGACAACTTTTTGACATGCTACGTGTTAGAAAGCGCTGGAAACTTCATGGCATCCGTCCCAATTGGATAGGAGAAGAAGTCTTTAAGGAACTTCTTAAATATTAGGAGAGTGATGAGTTTATGGCTAAATCTGAAAATGCAAAGAAGATGAGAGCATCTGAAAAAGGGGGTTGCCTTAATGCTGTTGGAAGTATAAGCACTGCTGAGTATCTTCGACGCCTGGTAATAATTATTACCACTTTTAAAATTATAATTTCATTTAACAATAGATATTATTAATTATAGTTAATTTTATTATTTAGGCTAAGGAATTGAATAGACCACCTCTGATGACCGAGTTGATTGCAAGGACTCGGACAAAGAAAACAGGAGGTTTTGTTGACGAGCGTACACAAAAAGCTATGGTAAATTATTTAATTGACGTTGTTCAAATTTTTTTAATTTGTTGGCAACTTTTGTGTCTTGATTTTCATGTGGCAAGTGAGAAGTTGTGGCGTGAAAATCATGTGGCAACTAAATTTGCGGCGTGAAAATCACGTGGCTATTTTTCATATATTATTTAGTCAATTTAATTTTATTTAAATTATATTTAACTTAATTTTTTTTTGTATGTGTAGGATGAGAGTTATGGACGGGGAAGGAGGTTCACGTCCCGTAACTTTGACACCGGAACAGCGAGAAACCGTAAGACAATTGGAGGTAAACGAGGCGAGACGCGATGCGGCGGAACGTGAAGCGACTTTGAAGGCCCAACTGGAGGCAATGCAGAGTGAGCATCAGCGGCAAATGGAGGTCATGGCGAAGAGACAATCGAATATGGAGGCCCAAATGCGGAAATTTATGCAATCGTTTGGTAGAAACCAAAATGCGGGTGGTTATACGCCGATTGATCAGGAGGGCGAAAATGATGATGAGTTTCCCGACCCGGACTGGTTGTGAATTTAATTTAGTTTTTATTTTGTTGTTACTTTTGATTTTGAATTTGTGTAAAATATTAATTAATTTATAATTATATTTTGTAATATTTGGTTTATAATTTTAGTTTATTAATTTATATATTTATTTTATTAATTTAATTTATATATTTTAATATATTTAGTTTATTAATTTAATTTATCAATTTTAATATATTTAATTTATTAATTTAATATATATATATATATATATATATATATATATATATTAATTTGATAAAATATAATAAAAAATTAGTGACGTGATTTACATGTCACTAATTAGTGACATGTAAATCACGTTGCAACCTGTAAACGTCTATATATTATTTTTTAGTTAATAATTGTAATATTTAGTGACGTGTTTTTCATGTCACTAATTAGTGACATGAAAAACACGTCGCAACTGAAGATTCTCTTTCTGAACAAACCTGCTACACCTACTCTGACTTAAATTGTGTTAATATCTGGTCCAAATTTAGTGACGTGATTTTCACTTCACTATTTAGTAAAGTGAATATCACGTCACTAAAAGTTGCCACATTGCCTCCAGCGACGTAATACTTCACGTCGCAAATTTTGATTTGTGAAGTGTTTTTTTATTTGCAGCGTGATTTTCACGTCACTAATGAGCTTTTTTTTGTAGTGATTGTGTTTTGATTCATTTAATTACTCCACTACCTATTATTAATAAAATTATTTTAATAAATAACATTCAACTTATCATTAAAATCAATATAATTAATCATTATATTAAAAAGTGTGAAAATCTAAAAATAATAACATCTATTGTAAAACTGAGACGGAGGGAGTAAATTTATCTTTCCACATATTTAATGTGTTTTATAATCCGAGAGATAAATGGACACTATTATAGTGTAAAAGAAATGCAATGAGATTTATCGAGATTTATTGTGGTCTTTATTTTAATACAATTACGCGATCAACTCACCAAAATCAAATTAAATGATTGTCCCAAAGTTTGGTATTTTCTACCAACAGTAGTTCTAAAATTTATATTGTAAGGTTGAATCAATTTAGAAAAAAGTGCTTGGACTAATTTATTGAATTTGGTGTTAGAAAATATATGTTTCAATCGAGAGAACAGAGGCTGAAATCGTGAATGGAATTACTTTCCTTAGAGTGTGTTTGGATGAAGCATTTTAATGAGGGAAAGTAATGTTTTGAGGAAATTTAAAATGATTTGACCAAAATCCATTGTTTGGATACAAAAATGAAGAATTGTTAAAATGATGGAAATTTATGGAGTATTTCATCTAAGTTAAATTTAATCATTTTGAAATGACACCAAAAACCAAAGAATTTGAAATTCCTCTCATGTTCCATAGAATGTATTTGTTATTATTATTTCTTCAAATTTTACAAATTGGTCCTCATATTTTCCAAAATTATAAAATTGACCCCAAAAATTTTAAAAAAATTGCAAATTGGTCCTTAATAATTTTTAAATTTTACAATTTGGTCCTTCAAATTTTTAAAAATTGCAATTTGGTCCCTACTTTTCAATTTTTTAATTTGGTCCAAAAAATTTATATTTTATAAAAAAATACCCAAAAAATCTAACAATGAATTACCTTAATACTTCATCCAAACAAAATAATTTAAAATGAATGAATTTCAATTGAATCATTTGAATTGCTTTGAATTTTAAATTCCCTTAAAATTTCTAATTACCTCATCCAAACACACTTTTAAAGTATTTCAAGCACTCCCGAATGTCTTAGAGTTTCGATGCAGGAATACCCAGGATAATTCAGCCTTATCAAGTTTGCGCAAGACCGGCAAAAACTAGAATGCAGCGAAGAACGATCTGGAATTATTTAGAGGATTTGCGACCCTTAATGAAACAATATATTTTCAAAAGATATGACTGTTGCACTTACACTGGTTCATGCACCATTTGCATGGTTTCACTTCTGCATGATTTCGTGAACAGTTGCCAACTTTCTGATTCAAAATTCAAATCACGAACACTGAGCAAAATGTAACAACCGGCAGAAGGCCGCCGTCGCCCTCCAGAGCGAATAGCCCGATCGCTCCGATGCGACGTGCTCAAGTGTCGTTTACAAGCCGCCACTAGCGCCTCTATGCCCACGCCCTCGGAGTGGTTGTAGAATTGGGACAATTGGCATAATGCTTGGGACCACCACATTTGTCAATGTGGCACTTTATCCTCTTTTGTCCTTTTGTTGAGTTAATGGTATTATCTATTTATAAAGACTTTAAAAGTGAATGAATCTTCCAATGTGGGACTTTATTATGCATTTATTAGCATTTACTAACTTTCACCATTTTGTCATTTTAGAACATAACTTGTAATTAATTACAACATTTGGTATCACATGAGTTTATGTATGTCTCTTTTGCTGAAGCATGTTAATAATTTATATCCAACCTAGTGAGTTATCCAAGCATAGATTTGGACCTAAAACAGAATTTCTTCCGGATATAAAAACACACTATGATCCAGAAAGTGTGTTATAGCAGCGGAACCACAAACATGTGATGTCATTAGAATTATTTTTAGGATTTAATTAAGATGTAAAACAGACCCAAAAAATGTTGAATTAAAAAGTATAGTCTTTTGAAAATTTTATCCAGGTGGGTACACATACTTTTTAATTGATACGTATATTATATTGTAGAGTAAATATATAAATAAATAAAGAATAAAGAAACAGAACAGTTGATTAATAAGACAATTTAGATTATCATATGAAGAAAGTCAATTGCGTCTTACAATTTGGTTCTAAGACAGTGCATGATAGCTATGCATTCATATGCAAATGCAAGGAGCAACGTGAAATTAAAAATTTTGTTCCTTCAACTAAACTATATTGGACTCTTCTTTTTTGTTACATAGAATATTTGACTTTCTACAAGAAAAAATTTTGTCACTTACACAACTACTTTTGATAGAGTATGAATGAATGCAATCGATTATGAAGTTTAATTAAATAAAGTCGCCAAATATATGTGTGTACACATTCATTCAGTTTTGTGAGAGTAAAAGCAATTTAGAGTTTTAATATTTAATTTTTTACGGATCAGAATTAGAATTAAATTTGAATTGTGATGTTGAACATTTGATGTGGTGCTATAAGTCTTCGGTGCGTGGTGAAATATGAGGTAGACTATACTCCAATATTCAAGTAAGTGAACGAGTCAAATAAAAATAGAATGAAATATGAGAAATGTGTGTATTTTGAATGCTATGCCAGTTGAAACATGTATACTTTTAGGTCAAGTAGTTGTTGAGCTTTATGTGAAATAACAGGTTGGTCTCCTTTATTGAGGCCTTTGGTCGATCCAAAACTGTTGCTCCCAAGAATTGTCATGATGTGTTGAACGGGAAGTCTTTCCGGATTCGTGTCGGACGCGAGAAATTTGGTTTATCATTAGTAGTCATGGGAAGCACCATGGGCTTGTTTGGTTGTGTGTAAAGTAGGAGACATACACATTAAATGCCGGTCTTGTCATAGTGCCACCTCGCACGATTTAATACACGTGGCTCCCATTTCGTATGTTAGGGTGTGATGTCTCGACTAGAGTGTTCGGGTGCACACAAGTGCCGTTGTATTTCCAATGTAAAAATGTGATTGTTGCTTTTTATCCATCCACCATCCTGTAATTTGGATCGTCGATTAATCTGGCTCGGTCTCCTTTATAAAAACAATTTGGTTTCCAAAAAACACTCTTTGTTCCCATTGTATCTCGGAGTTTGTTGCCATCTTGTAACCTTGTTTCTCTTATGAACTCCGACGACCTTCGATCTTCTCATCTTCTTGCTGATTTAGGGTGTGTAGCTTTGAACCATTGTGTCCTTCGAGCTTTCTTCGTTATTTATTTACTTTCAACCTTTTCTCCTTTTTTAAGTACTTTTCTATATTTTTACACATGAATTGTACCTATCCCTTTTATTGTAATGGCCAACTAAGGGAATGTTCCTCTGAATGTGCTGAATGACCTAGACGATGGATATTATTTTTCATGGTCCGAGGTTGACCACCCAAACCTTTTAAAGATTTTTATGGCAACCCTTTAGAGGTTGATCATCATGCCAATGACCCAAATGTACTTAGTGACAACCCCAGTTCTGGTTTGGATTCTTTTAAGGATGATAGTGACCCTAATGTGAGGGATGTCGTTGTGCGCATTACCTCTCTTGCACGGCTTATTCAAATTTGGCCACTACTTTGGATGCATAGGATAAGTGTCACATCGATTGTTCTATTCGATCCCTTGGGCCGACGAATGGAAGGGGTCCCACCGGTACAAAATCTAGGGGTTATATTTATTTTTGCAACCCATCTTCTAATCTTGATAACAATTTGTTTTTTCATGACAGCCAGGCAATTATGGTGTGCCATGAGTACTTAGTGGAGCCATAGGACGTTGATCATTATCAATGGGTAGATTTGAAACTTTGGAAGACAATTTTTGTAATAGCACGACTTACATTCGAGGTACTTGTGTGAATGTAGGTCCATCATCTGACTAGTTTTTCTCTTCAATTGATGATGACAAAAGAACTACATTGTGTTTACAGGGTGCTTTATCTCTATCTATGAATGCTTGTTCCACAAGCTGAAACTGAGACTCCTTTTCATTAAGTTCGAGAAAAGGGTGCTTGAGTATTTACAAATTTCCCCTCTTAACGGCACCCAGTGGCTTGGGCATTTGTCAAGATGTTCCAACATTGGTATGAATATTAGGGTCAGGAAGGTTCTGCTTATATGAACCTTTTTTTCCATATTTCACAGCCTCTTGTACTTTGAAGAAAATACGAGTTGACTAGGGATTAATTTCTTTGCACCATACAAATAAAATTGTTAACGTTTACATTGACAACAAGAAGTATTTTAAGGATCATTACTTCCTAGTGATTCCTCTTACATCCACTGCCCATTCCGAGTTCTACTTGGTTTTGAGTCGCAATTCTGCTACCTCACTATTGCTGCTTTAGGACAAGCCACATGCACAGATAGGATATAGAGTACTCGGTCCCATGACCATTTTGCTTTAGATTACAACACCCACTTCATCCCCACGATTCTCTCACGACCTTAGAGCAATCAATGGCGGTCGAGTGATTGGCTTACCTAGACCACTTGAATGTTGAAGATGGATATGACGCGTCTCCTTTGATCCAAGGAGAGTGGTTCATTAGAACTCGGTCGGTGGTGGATGCGACCTGCTTCCAAGATAGGAAAGAACCCTTTGCCTCAGACCTTAAAGTGAACTTTGCTAAAAGTTGTTTGTTTGATGTTAATGTGAGTAGGTCTTTTTTGGACAAGGTTGAGGATTTAATCGTCACCATATTAGGTGTGGCTAGACAAGACCGGGAAAATGGTTGGGTTTGGAAACCATATTCTACATCGGGGTTTTTGGTGAGATCTACTTACGATAATATTTTGGCTTTGATTGATACTAGGGAAATTAGGCCAGAGAGGGTATTATGGGGTCTTGCTAGGATTAGGAAGAGTTGTGTGCCTTCTAAAGTCATAGTGTTCTCTTGGCAGTTATTTCATAATAGGTTTTTGATTGGGCGGAATCTCTTAAGGTGTCAAATTGTTTCATTAATTTGGGGTGTAGAGTGTGCATAAGGTAAATGAAGTCGACAAGTCATTTTTTTTTTGTCTTACGTGAGGATGCCTAAGCTATTTGATATAGAGTGTATAGGTGGATAGGGTAACCTCGACATTTGTCGCGTTCAATTTTATGGTTGTTTGAGTTGTTTCAGGGTCTGGGTTAAGGAAAACATATGTCTTTAGCTCTAGTCTCGATCTGACATTCCGTGATTTGGACTATTTAAAAATGCTAAATAGAGTTTTTTTATCGAAAACGTTTGGTAGTTAATCATTGGATGTCTTTGATCATTAGCTTGACGTGAAAGTGAGTTCATGTTCATGCTCCGAGTTTTGGAGTTCCTCTATTTGATTGGGAACAAGGCCCGCTCAAGTGATTGGACATATATGGGCGTGTTGGGTGGCCAGTTGCCCTCTTTTTGTTTTGCATATATGTTTTTGTCTTACCCCTCAAATTTGTTATATGAAGGTTTGTTGTGACTAAGTCTTCAAGATAAATTAATTTATTGGCTTAGTTGGCTTGATTTTTTCTTTTATTAAAGTTTTGTTGTTTTTCTCTTATACCTTTTTATGAGTTTGGTTCTTCTTACACACGTCTGAAGTTTTTTATTTCTCTTGTATCTTTTGTAATTTTTATTTCTCTTTTGTATTTATATATATATATATATATATATATATATATATATATATATATATATATATATAATTTCTGCTTTGATAACTAAAAAAAACTAAGTTTAGTAGTGATCAAAGTATCATTTAAACACTAAACAATAAATCGATGAATATATAAAAACAGATTTGATATTTATATATATATATATATATATATATATATATATATATATATATATATATATATATATATAATTTCTGCTTTGATAACTAAAAAAAACTAAGTTTAGTAGTGATCAAAGTATCATTTAAACACTAAACAATAAATCGATGAATATATAAAAACAGATTGGATATTTTTATATATATATATATATAATTTCTGCTTTGATAACTAAAAAAAACTAAGTTTAGTAGTGATCAAAGTATCATTTAAACACTAAACAATAAATCGATGAATATATAAAAACAGATTTGATATTTTTATATATATATATATATAATTTCTGCTTTGATAACTAAAAAAAACTAAGTTTAGTAGTGATCAAAGTATCATTTAAACACTAAACAATAAATCGATGAATATATAAAAACAGATTTGATATTTTTATATATATATATATATATATATATATATATATATATATATAATTTCTGCTTTGATAACTAAAAAAAACTAAGTTTAGTAGTGATCAAAGTATCATTTAAACACTAAACAATAAATCGATGAATATATAAAAACAGATTTGATATTTTTATATATATATATAATTTCTGCTTTGATAACTAAAAAAAACTAAGTTTAGTAGTGATCAAAGTATCATTTAAACACTAAACAATAAATCGATGAATATATAAAAACAGATTTGATATTTTTATATATATATATATATATATATATATATATATATAATTTCTGCTTTGATAACTAAAAAAAACTAAGTTTAGTAGTGATCAAAGTATCATTTAAACACTAAACAATAAATCGATGAATATATAAAAACAGATTTGATATTTTTATATATATATATATATATATATATATATATATATATATATATATATATATATATATATATATATATATATATATATAATTTCTGCTTTGATAACTAAAAAAAACTAAGTTTAGTAGTGATCAAAGTATCATTTAAACACTAAACAATAAATCGATGAATATATAAAAACAGATTTGATATTTTTATATATATATATATATAATTTCTGCTTTGATAACTAAAAAAAACTAAGTTTAGTAGTGATCAAAGTATCATTTAAACACTAAACAATAAATCGATGAATATATAAAAACAGATTTGATATTTTTATATATATATATATAATTTCTGCTTTGATAACTAAAAAAAACTAAGTTTAGTAGTGATCAAAGTATCATTTAAACACTAAACAATAAATCGATGAATATATAAAAACAGATTTGATATTTATATATATATATATATATATATATATATATATATATATATATATATATATATATATATATATATAATTTCTGCTTTGATAACTAAAAAAAATTAAGTTTAGTAGTGATCAAAGTATCATTTAAACACTAAACAATAAATCGATGAATATATAAAAACAGATTTGATTGATATAGAATATATAATAAAACTCTAAGGGAAAAAAGTACACTACCATGTTTAGAAAAACAACAAAAGAAATACACCAATAGGTCATCACCACACGCCCATTGACATTAGAGTAGAATCTAAGATGTGCACGCCGATCTCATATAGCAAAGTCAGCAACACAATTCCTCCATCTTGATCAATAAATAACCTACTGAAGTTGCAGCCATTATGTAACATGATCATAACATCACCTCTTAAAAAAAAATTAAAAATACTAATTTGCAAATTGATTGGTTAAACTAACGGTCAATTAAACAAACAATTAAACTCTGTAATAGAAAAATTGCTGCTTCAAAAAAATTATACTAGTAAAAATGGAAAAGGTGGGCGTTGACGTAAGAGGTAGAACATGTAGATAGTAGTGGAGTTGACTTCTTCAATTGAGTATGCCAACTGGCTAGCAAGCAAGTGTGTTTTTTCTACAGAAAATGGCAGCGCCGTTATGCATGTGTAAGCAATCATCATTCAGACTCAGTTCAAATTATTGATTTTTATTTAACTTTAATAGAGTTCAATGTGAACAAGCATAGGGTAGGGATAGGGTTTTATAAATCTCAACCATTGCAACTCCAATATGGGCCCAACATTTTCATTTGCGGCTTAACAAACCCACACTTTAGTGACGTTTTTAAGAGAATGTTAATTTGTGTGTTTTAAACTATTTAATACTAGTATTATAAAAATATGGATAATGCTATGCTTTTAAAAGACTGTGTAAGAATACTAAATAAAAAAAATATTATTTATAAAAATTAATATTTCAATTTTTAACATAACAAATATACATATTCTAAAAATTTTTTTATCACTTAAAAAGTACTCAAAAACACTGATAAACACTTCCCTAAAAATATTTATCTTAAGAGTCACATATTTAACTTTTTAAATTAAAATATTGTTTTTAATACAAAATTTAATTTCTAAGTTTTTTAATTTATTCTTAGAGTACAAAGTATCCACTTTTTATTTGCACTGTTTAGCCATTACAAATGCTTCAAATTTTATATTAAAATTTGAAGATCATTATTGAGATGAATAGATGCAAAACAACATTCAAATTTCTGAATTGTGTGGGAAAAGACTTAAGGTCATGAACATAATTGTTGATAGCTGGATCAAAGTAGAAAAACGCGGACCAATGTATGTTTTGTGGAGGAAACTCTAAAGAATGTAACCTACATTGAAAGATCTAAATAGAAGGACAACGACAAGGGTGAAAAAACTCGGAGAGAGTATGATTTAATTGGAACAAGCTCAAATTCTATTGACAGGGGATTTGTTCAATCGAGAACATATCAAGATTGTAAAATACTTATATGATGAGGTAATCCAAAACACTAAACTAGAAGAAAAAAATCTAATGTAGAAATCAAAGATTGACTGGTTGAAGCTAAGTGATGGAACTAATACATACTTCTATGCTACTATCAGGAAAAAAAACAAGCAAACTGGAAGATACAAATTAGAATATCAATATGACAAAGTACTTGTTGAGTTCAAAGAAGTTGAAAAAGGTAGCATTAAGGTTTTATGGGGAAACTTATTGTAACATCTTCTCAAAAACTTCTACACGTGAACATCCTTGCACTTAGATGTGGATCACAATTGCAAGTAAAACGGTTGTATGAACTTTTAATAGTGTATTTACTAAGTACAAGTAAAAAGGACTAAGAATGCAAAAAAAAATAGACTAAAAGCATCATTCAAGCACCAACGTTTGCTTGGGAAAGAATAGGACCTCGCTAAGCGAGCAAAGGTGAAAAAAGAATGTTAAAGATCCAAGTAACTTCAAAGGTAAGTAACAAAACTCGCCTAGCATATTATCAAGCGCGCTAAGCGAGTTATCACTTTTTAGAGAGTTAACTTCTAACTTACTTTATGGCAAAGAAAGAGTTTGCTCGCTAAGTGAGCTTAGAGGCGCGCTAAGAAAGAGAAGGTGGTAAAGACCACTTGTAGGATGATCTGCATGACTTAAGGCTGGAGAAAGTAGGCGTGCCAAAAAAACCTCTAAGCCTCGCTTAGTAAGAATAGCTGACAAACACCCTATAAATAAGGGTTCAAGTAGTTTAGTTAGAGATGATTTGGTGTAATCAGGTAATTTTCTTGGTAGAGAGAGATGACTCCATTGTATATTAGAAACACAAAAGGAGAGGAAAAGACAGGAGGAATAAGGGTGGACGCACTGTCCGAAGAATCAGCAATAGATGATTTACAACATCTTTTTTCAGCAGCTTAATTGTAAATTAACAATGAGTAAGCGTAGCTAATTTCTCTTTTGTTGAAATTAGATGTAGTCGTCCTAATGCTCATGTACTGGTCATGGTCATGTTGTTCTATGTAATTCTTCATAAACTTTAATATTGATGAACTCTTCTCAACTATTAAACATTAAAGTTCATTTTACTTTTCGTTATTTTGCTTGTCATTTCAATATTCACAAACAAACAACAATTGATAAACCATTCTGAAAGTCGTAGAAACTATTGAACAATCATTAGAACACAATTAGTTCTTATGGAAACGATAAAACAATTGTATTTATGTGCTGACAAAACACACGCATATTGTGTTTACCACTCTCCCATTGTTAGCATCACTCGCCTCCTATTGGATTTTGGGCCAAATCATCCATCATCCACATACTAAACGTGGGGATTGACATATATCCTCAAACATTAACGACAAAGAAATTCAGATAAAGGAGAAGTCACATTCTTCAGCAAAATAGGGGAAGTAATAGTTTACATACTCCTGAGTGGAACGAGATAATCACACTTTTAGGTTCAAGAATTCAGTCCCAATAGACTTTTACAAATACCTCCAATCAAAAGTTTGAGAATGAGTCATTTAACTCATATGAAAACCTCTTGAATCTTACCGCCGTATGTGTGTTATTCTAACAGTAGCATCAACCATAAAATCTGTAAACAACCCCAAACGATTAGGAGTTCTCTCTTATAATACTTTTAGCAAGTATAATAATGCTCTACTTTTAAAAAAAAAAATTAATTTTAAGCTTATTTTTTTAAGCCATCAAATTATTCATTTTTGTTCTGTTTAAATAACATTTTTGCATTTTTTTTCTTCTAATGTTACGAATGTTTGGTGACTAAAAATGCTAATTTAAAGACAAAAATGACTAAAACATCATTAACGTAAAATATAAATATAAAGGACAATGTATCAATCGTTAGTTGGTCCAGTGGTGATTGGCGTTGGATTTGGTAGAGAGAACCATGGTTCGATCCCCGCAACTACGATCGGGAGGGGGATGGAACCACTTGATGTCAGAATTCGCTCCCGAACCGGACTAAACCGGTGGTATAAAAGCAAAAAAAAAAAATATAAAGGAATAATAATATTCAACTTCATCTAAATGATACCAATTGGCAATTACCATCCAAATCCTTCAAGACAACCTTCAACACGTATTTTCTTTTCCTTCTCACTTTTCGGGAAAATTTTCATCCAAATCTAAACTTAGTTTTGAACTTTTCGTCTCTATCTAAAAATGGGTGCTACAACCAATGAAATTTCCGGCTGTATTCTCACCCAGAATCATCCTTATACTTCCTTCGAATTTAAATATAAATAAATATTAATTAAAATTAAAATGTTTGTAGTCCAAATTTAACTAAGTTTAGATATTTTTTTTTTTTTAAGAAACAAACGTTGTCTATAGTGCAAAACTGCCGTTTTACTCTACCTTTTTTTAGTTGTATCAAAAAGGTCAACTAAATGAGGTATGGACCACCACTACATACAAGAAGGAAACGAAATTAGTGGTTCTTCATTCGGCATGTTATGAGGAAGAGTCAAAATATTG
Source organism: Vicia villosa (assembly GCF_029867415.1). Lineage (NCBI taxonomy): Eukaryota > Viridiplantae > Streptophyta > Magnoliopsida > Fabales > Fabaceae > Vicia > Vicia villosa. The sequence continues at coordinate 140,427,935 of NC_081180.1, read as the reverse complement.
GATTGGAAAGTTTATATTTATAGCTTCGCCCCATATTTTCATACTTTATTACTTACTCACCTTGTTATATTAATAATAAGATTATTTTAATAAATAATATTTGTTTTATCATTAAAATTAATTTAATTAATTATTTTTTAAAAAAATGTTAAAATTATAAAGAGGACATCTATTGTGAGATAGATGGAATACTATATTGAATGTCTTTGTTTAAGATTAGAAAAGTTATTTTCAAACAATATAGCTATGAGGATGTATTATTCTCGTCTCTAACCGTCATAAAATTTGATCTAACTCATTGTTAAAAATTATTTTTAAATTTTATGTTCAACCCCCTCACGCCTGACACGTTTTTAGGATTTGATGCGTTAATATAATCAATGGACAGTCTATAGTCCAATCACTGAACTATAATCTTATAAAACCGAATTATAAAGTGAAAATATCACTCTATATAGACTCTTCTCAAACTTTATGTCTAATCAATGTTGAAAATGACATCTTTCCAATAAATCAACTATAACTTTCCACTGCCAATCTTTTTTTATTTTTTATTTTTAAATTAAATAAATTTACAATTATTTCAAAACAAAATTTGATTTATACCAAATACATAGGAATAATATTCTTAGAAATAATAATTTTGAAAATATTATTTTAAAGAATATAATTTGAATATCCCATATCTTTTTATAAGCCAATTTCACACTTTTCACATAAGAAAGAAACTAGTAACATAATTAATGTGTAAAAAAATGTTAACGATATTTTTTACTTGAATTAAAAGGGATTTATGTTTGGATACATTTATATAAAAGTGAGTTGAACGATAAATTATATAGTGTAAAAAATTTTCAGAATTAATTCTGGAGGCAGAAACTACAAATTCTAACTTTAAGTAGAATTAATTCTACTTTTGCCTAACCAAACATCTTAAAATTACCCAGAATTAATTCTACACCTCTAGAATTACTTCTGTCTTTTCCAAAAACCAAATCAACCATACACTTAGTTTTTATTTTTAATATTTTTAAGTGATTTCAACTTTATAGTATAATATTTTATAATTTTTTCCTCTTGTATGCCTAATATCGTTTTTGACATTTCAAAGAATTTTGCTTTTGTTGTTTATCATTTGGGGTAAATTATCTACTACCTTATAATATATTATTTAGTCTACGTTTGATTTCACGTTTGAGACATTTAAAATTAATTTTGACGTGTTTGATTGATCTCAAGCAGAATTGATTATTCTTACCAAAATTGATTCTACTTGAAGTTAGAATTTGTAGTTTTTGATCATACATGATTTTTAAACGTGATTTTTACACTGAAATTTATTGTTCAATTCAATTTTATAAAAATTTGTCCAAACATAAATCACTTTACCTTTAACTCACTTTTATTCAGAATCAATTTTACATTATCAATTCCCTCAAAATCAAATTTTTAAACCATACAACCAAACACATGCAAATGTATGATAGTAGTGCAAAACTATATTAAAAGAAGGAAATTGTAATAAGAAATTGGCGGGAGGAAAAAAATCAAAACCCACCTAAATTACAAAATGGCAAAAATATTTTTAACTCTAAAAAAATTGTGTACATTTTGTATATGTAACTATTATTTTATTAGTAAAATAGGAATTATACTTGTAACTATTATTTTAATTTTTTGTTTATATATTTTTTTCAGAAAAAAAAAACTAATTTTTTAACTAAAAAATATTGCATAAATGAAAGAAAAAAAAAGATAGGGGCAAAAACCTAAATCATAAATTTAACAAAAAGTAAAATTACTTAAATCAAGGATATCCCTTATGATGTCATCCTTTGCACAAATATATAGTCCCGCTAAATCTTATCTTAAATTTAGAAATTTACATTTGTTATACAACACAAGTATTTCCGAAGACACTTTGAACTAGAAAGACCTAATGATATGAATATAATTTTTAGGGTTAAATATATTTTTGATTTTTATAAATATCTCAATTTTTGTTTTTAGTCTCTATAAAAAAATTGAATTTTAGTCTTTATAAAATTACTTTTGCACGCAATTTTAGTCCCTGTAGAGGAACTAAAATTGCATGCAAAAGTAATTTTATAGGGACTATAAGTCAACTTTTATTATAGGAACTAAAAGCCACTTTTGATAATTTTATAGGGACTAAAAATATATTTAACCCTAATTTTTATTCATTTGAATAAAAGTTTTCAATAGACAATGATTGTATTAGTGATTAATATGAAAATAAGAGAATCACGATTCCATTATCTTCTAAAAGCATGATCTATTGCCATAATGATATTTGTAAGTTTAGTTTGAAAAGAGGTTGCAATACTCAAGTTTGCTGAGAATTTGCATGAGTATGTGTCCAACGAATCACAAAAAAACTCCTCCATACGTGTTACATTTAACTCAATAAAGTTATGCAAATTTCTAATTGATTTTCTTAATTTAGGGTGCTTAAGAGAGGGGGGATTTGTAACAAAGTGTTCTGAGATTGTGAATCATGCATCGATGAATAGATATTCAATTTGCGATATGCAGACGTGTTGTATATTAAATTTTTTATATCATTAAGTTCTATGCCAGAGTTTTTCTGAGCTTTATTGAATTTGAGGTGATTTTCTTGTGTACCAAATTTTCCAAATAATTAAGGAAATGATTGCATTAATAAGGTTCTTGAGCTAAGGACACCACCCTCGATTATAAATGTTGTATAGGTTTACAAAGGTAGTTCAATCAAGTTGCATGCACAACAAGGATTTCAACCATGTCAGGAATTGCAATGTGTGGTTGCAATTCAAGAAGAGGTGTTAAAGAATTTCCAAGTCTTGAGTGTAGATGGAACATTTAGAAATCAATAATATTTCTCTAATTCTAAGATTGGCATCTATGGAAATGACATTATGCACGAGTCTCCATGAAATGAGAGCTTTTGCATACAGATATAGGGATGGTTTTGACCCAACTAGCTTTTGCATGTTTCTTACTATGTAATTCATATCATCTTTAAATGTAATTGTTCCATTACTCGAACTTTTCCAAATTTGAGTGTCTTCATCCATTTTGTATAAAAGGAGAGTGATTTTAGGAATGTAAGAACAAGATTGGTTATGCATCTGAGCTTAATTTCAAATTATAACTTTACATTATCTTAAAAAACATTTTTATACACTAACAGTTTATTTCTAGTGTGTGGCTTTTGCCTTGCAGGTTTTGACTCTAGTAAGAAGGCGTGTGACATCATCAGGTTCTGAACTCAATACTATAGAAGAATGCTAGTGCTATGTTATAATGGAAGTCAAGATTCTAGAATGCTACTTCTGCAACGATTCTAAGGAACGTTAGTATAAGAGCTTCTGATCGTGACTTTGCAAGGAAGCTTTTGAGTCCTTCTAAAGCTTTGATTTTGTGTCCTATATTTTGAAGATGCTGAAGACGAGGTTGTACTGAACAAGTTCTAAAGATCTGAAGACATCTCTTCTAAAGATCAAATGCTAAAGACTCTAAAGACAAGGTTCTGCTAAACAGGTTCTAAAGACTCAAAGACTTAGGTTCTAAAGACTCAAGTTCTGACCATCTACAACATGCTTCAATCAACATTCAGTCAGAAGCCTCTGAAGACTTAGAAAATCAAGAACGACTTGCGTGTGATGGTGAGCATAAAATTACTAGCGTAAACTGTGACCTCTACTCTTATAGTGTGGCGTAAGGACAATCCGACTTATACTTGTTATCTACCATTTCCACCATGACTGTTGAAGACTTTACAGTTACACTTTGCATTTCATATTCTACCCATCCAATGAATCTATCCTTCTCTATAAAGGAAGCCATTGGAATAATTTAAAATCAACGAATCAGTTGTACAAAACTACACCAAAGCGTTGCCCAAACTCTGTTAGAGAAAATATTTATATAGTTTTGTATTTTAGCAAGGAGCTTTTGTTTGTATCTTGCGTTTAAAACTTTTAGTGTTGTTGTACTTAAATATTGTGTAATTTGCTTATTAGAAATATCTTTGTAATAGACACTTGTAATCAACATTGGTTGCTAGGTTCCTTGAGAGACTGCGTGTTAGTCAGGATTCCGGAGAAGACTTTGGCTGCGATAATAGTGGTTTCATGATAAGGATCAACTGAACTTGTTGGGATTGTCAACAAGGTTGATCGGAAGCTTATTGTGGTTGTCTGTAATTATTGGATTACAGTGGATTAAGTCTTTATTGATAAGGCGAAATCACCTTCGCGGGTGGACTGGTGTAACTTCGTTAACTGTGAACCAGGATAAAAATAACCGTGTCATTTATTTTTATTCACTTGCTAACTTTGTGTTGTAAGTTACAAAAAGATTATATTTGGTGCAACCTAATTCAAACCCACCCTTTCTTGTGTTTCTCGTACCTTCAAAGAATACCGTATGTTATCTTTAGTGCAAAAGTGGTAAAATTCTACGGAATGTTAGATATTGGATTAAAGTAGTTTCGAGGTACTTAAGTTAATCCGAAAGGACAACCGAGTCTTTAAATTTAGGGTTAAATATATGTCATCTCTTGTAATATTAGCGAGTTTCTGTTTACCCTATGTAATATATTTTTTAGATTCCCCCTTAGAATGTCTAGATTCTGTGTGTATGACCCATTGGTTGACTATTTCAACCCATATGTTGTTTATTCCTACGTGGTTGTATTTGGATGGTCTAGGTGGCATTTTTAATTTAAATAAATAAATAAATCTGGGTTGAAATAAGGGGTCATACACACAAAATCTTGACATTATAAGGGGGAATCTAAACAAATCTTACATGGGGTAAACTAAAACTCGCTAATATTACAGGAGATGAAGTATATTTAACCCTTAATTTTATAACCTAACCATTTTTCATGCCATAAAGAAATATCTTTACCAAGAATAGACGTAACCAAATTGAGTGATTGAGTAAGAGTCGTTAGATGACATGCCGAGTAATCTTCTGACATCTGCCATACATATAAAGGTTATGGATCCATGAAAATCTTAACATGCATCTATACAAGGAAGACAAACATCGAAACTAAGAAACACACTATTTAAAACCTAAAATATTCCTATCTACCTCATTTAGTTTCTGACTTGGACGTCATAGTATATGCAGACAACACCCCAACATTGACAAAAAAAATTAACGGAGAACTAGTTATTGGAGTTCATTGTCTCTCAAAAATAATCAAGTTTGATATCAATTTTTTTAGGTTCATATAATGGATCAAGTAACAATATATTATGATCCTTACTTTGTCATACATGTCTTATATATTGAACATGATTTTGAATTGTTGACTATTTGCAGTTTATGTTTAGCCCGGCTAATAATGCATGATCACCACTAGTTGAAAGTTATGTTTAATGCATTTAGATTGAATATGATGTTTTCTGAAAGACTCTATTTGTACTTGTATCAACGTCTTTGTTTTTGAACATCTTTTATATCAAAACCATATTTTTTGGTGTAGTATATTAATAATTGAAATTTCACCCTTTAAAAGTGAATCAATGAGATCTCACATGTTTAAAGTTGCGCTTCTACAATTGGATGTTGATGCAGGACTACCACTTGAGTTGAGTTAATGAAATATTTCAAAACATACTCTAATAACTAACATTGAATTAAAATAATTTATGTCATACTGAATTTATGAATGGTAAACGTGACATCTATTCTGAGCCGACCATTGGGCCAATGCAGCATAAGTTCATTGGTCTCCCATTGTATATAAACCACAATACAAGAAAAAAAAATTTATTCATAATTTACTCTACCATTTTATTCACATATTAATATGAAATGACTTAAAATTTGAAGTGTTAATCTTACTAATTAACTTACAGTGTGCATCATCCCATCAAAAATTTATACCAACAATTTTGATTCCTAAATGAAACATATTTTAATCTCATAAAATAGTCATTTAATGATGTATGCACCTGACCTGAGGCACATGCCAAACACTTAATGAGCAGTTATCCATACACTCATAGTGAGTTTGATTTTTTTTTGAAATCAAGAAATATATTGAAGCTTCAAAGAGTCATAGATACATCCAACAAACCAAAAAAGAGAAAATTGCAGACCGATTGAAACCTAGCTTAAGTAAAACAATGGGTTATTGCTAAACTCAAAGAAGTTATAATTGGAATGAGTAATTTTCCCGATGTACGACCACCTCCAAACGAGCGCTTTGCAGCTCCAAACGACATTCCGCGAATTCCAAGTTCCGTTGTTAAAAACCATGTCGTTCCTACGCAACCAAAGGCTCCATAAAGTAGCAAGCCAAACGGTACCAAGTTTTCCTTTTTTGACTTTCTTCGAACGGCAAAAGGAGTTCCAAAGCAAGAAGTTTTCTTTGAAATCTAAACCGATTTTAAAGGGTAAACCAATCCATTCGGCCATTTCCCTCCAAACAATTCCGGCATTACGGCAAGATAAGAACGAGTGAAGAAGAGATTCGTTGCTATTGGCACAAAAAACACAATCTATATTCGACGAAATGGAAAGAATACCTTTATGCCAAAGAGACTCCTTAGTCAGAATTTTGTTGATGAAATACCTCCACCCGAATGCCTTTACTTTCAAAGGGACTTCCACCTTCCATATGTCTTTGAAAGCCACATCAAATTTATTTGCTGGCCAAAGGGAACAAAAAAACTACAAAGATAGTTGTAACAAGAAGCAACACTATAATTATCATCCGATTCAAGCCTCCATACAGCAGCATCCGGTTGCGATTCAGCAAGGTCAGCCGCGGACAGGGCCGAGATGAGGCTGGGCAGTTCGAGAGCATGGGCAGCAGCTCCTTCTGCTGCTGTTGTGTCCAAAACAGTGCCATTGTGCAGCCCGAAACCAGTAACAGTGTGTATGCCAGCAATCATGACTGTTGAAGTGTCGAAAGCCTGAGTTGCGGGAATGCCAAAATCCCCCCATAACCACTCCCCCGCAACCCATCCTCCCATGGCTCCAATAGAGACGTGTTGCAACAAAGAGCAATTAAAAAGATTCGCGAAGCGGTCTTTTAAAGGGCCTCCGTCCAACCATTGAGAATGCCAAAAAGATGTTGTGTGCCCATCTCCCACCTGAAAAAGAAAATTGTTAGTGAAAAAATTCTCCGGTAAATCCTTCCTTAAAGAGCTTAAGTCCGTCCACCACACTGAATTATTTCTCCCCTTCATATCGCTCGAGCTATCACAACACAATCTAATATTCACATCTTCGTATCGAGCTTTAAGCATCCTATACCATAAATCTTTGGAAGCTCCTAAAATCCTCCAATGCCACTTCAAGAGAAGCGCTCTATTAAATTGATCCAGCCTTCTAAAACCAAGACCGCCTTTATCCACCGGAAGACACAAGTCGTTCCATTTAACCCAATGCAACTTCCTCCTTTCCTCCAACCCTCCCCATAAAAACTTACTTTGCATTTTATTTATCTCCGCTATCACCTTCTTTGGGGCTTTGTAGAAAGAAAGAGTGAAAATAGCCAAACTACTTAATATTGATTTGATAAGCGTAATCCTCCCTCAAAAACTAAGCCAACGCCCTTTCCATGAATTCAATTTCCTCTTGATATTATTTAGGAGATGAGACCAAGAGGAAATCCGCCTAGGGTTTGATCCAATGTGAATACCAAGGAATTTAAATTCCTTATCCTCCTCTCGACAATTTAGGAAGTTAGTGGAAACTCCCAAGAAGTGCGCATTAATGTTTACCCCGATCAATTTACTCTTGTGATAATTAATCCTTAGGCCCGATACCAATTCAAAGCTCCTCAACACCGCTTTAATAGCCCAAAGATGCTTCCAACTCCCGTCCCCTATTAAGAGCGTGTCATAGTGAGTTTGATAATATCGCCAACAACTGTTACCAACCATGAATTTCCCTATATAATTTTAATCACAAACAAGATAAAACCATCCTAAAGAAATTCACTAATTACAACTCCTACAAACAATATATAAAAATCAAAGAAAAAACAAAAATAAAAGAAAGCCTTTAACTTACAGGGAGGCAAATAATTTGTGAAAGCGTTGACTTGAACATCTGAATTATATTAAAGTCTCGTGAATGGGTATATACCACATATTCCTTCATTGATTCTGGACTTTAGTGTCATTCTTTGAATGGCTATCTTAATACAATCTTTCTATATATATATAGCTTCTCATCTCTCTCTTAATTGTATCTCTCCATCCCAACATCACAACAAATGCTTCTCTCTCCTCAATCCACCAATTTGTAACTAACTAGCAGCAGGTGAACACACTTTCTCTCTAAATATATTTATATATCTCTCTTGTTATAAACTTTTTTTGTTTCCTTAGTGGAAACTTATGTTGTTGTAGTCATGAAAAAGAGCTTCCATAGTGGAAGCCCCACTTTTTAGTTTTTGAGCAATTACAAGCTAGAATAAGAAGCACAAAGCACAAAACACAACTTTCTGTTTTTTTTCTCAGATAATAATAATTAATAATAATATACAAATCATAACTTTTTCACTGTTCAGAATTTGGGATCTCTCTTTTTCTTCTAAATAATGATTTCATGATCCCAATTTCATGGCAAACAAACAAAACACAGATCCTTTATCTTTATCTTTTCAGTTCTTGGTTTAGTTTATGGTGATTTTCCATTTTCCATGAAACAAAAACACACAACTAAAAAATTACCAAATTAACCTCTGCTTCATTTTCTAGTTCTGGAATGAAATTCATTGAAAAATTGTGTCTGGAATGGAATTGGTACAGAAGAGTCAAATTCCTTTAAACATAGAGATAAGAGCAAATAATTTAGAAAATTCAACTTTCTGCTTTCGTTGACCTTCATTTACTCTTTTCTTCTGCATGAGAAAATCAACATCAGCTGAATTCATTTTTATTTTTCAAATCTTAAAAATGATTAATTTCTTGCAAAAGTCTACTTTGCTCAATTTATTAATAATTTGTATTTAGAATTTGAGATCATTCATTCTTAATAGTAAAAATATCAATTTTTTTAAGAATACCTTAATTCAATCATTGTTTAATTTGAATTTTGATGGATTTACTTAATTTTTTTTCTTCAAGTGTGATGTTACGGCTTAGGCTTAGAACTTGTGCTTCTATAATCGGATGCCTCTGCATAGTAATCAACTGACTTATCATAACATCTTTTTAAATTTATCTGATGAAATAAATACTTTATGAAATTATTTGGAAGAATTTATGAACAAAATTTATGAAGTTGTTTTCAACTTATTTTTTAAGCTCTCAAGACTAGTATAGCTAATGAAAGTGTTTGACTTTTTTTACCTTTTGTTTAAAAACAGTTTATTCATAAGTGCTTAATAACTTGTTTATCCAAACAAAACTTATGTGGAAACTGATATATTTTTGTTGTGCAGTCAACTTGTGATCAGGCAACAAAGTTGGTATGGCAGGACAACTAGGAGTGCTTAATGCACTCGATGTCGCAAAGACACAAATGTACCATTTCACAGCAATTGTGATTGCTGGAATGGGATTTTTCACAGATGCATACGATCTCTTCTGCATTTCACTTGTGACAAAGTTGTTAGGAAGAATCTATTACACAGATTACAGCAAACCGAAACCTGGTGTTCTTCCTCCCGGTGTTCAAGCCGGTGTAACAGGTGTCGCGCTAGTTGGAACTTTAGCAGGCCAACTATTCTTCGGTTGGCTTGGTGACAAATTGGGAAGAAAAAAGGTTTATGGTATGACCCTTATGCTTATGGTGGGTTGTTCACTTGCCTCAGGACTTTCCTTTGGAAATAGTCCAAAGAGTGTTATGGCAACACTTTGTTTCTTCAGGTTTTGGCTTGGTTTTGGAATTGGTGGTGATTACCCTCTTTCAGCTACAATTATGTCTGAATATGCTAACAAAAAGACGCGAGGCGCTTTCATCGCCGCGGTGTTTGCTATGCAGGGATTCGGAATCATGGCTGGTGGAATATTTGCTTTGATTGTAGCTACTGCATTTGATCACAAATATAAAGTTCCTACTTATGAAGAAAACCCGGAAGCGTCGCTTGTGTTGCCGGCTTTTGATTTCGTTTGGCGTTTGATTTTGATGTTTGGTGCTGTTCCAGCCGCTCTTACCTATTACTGGCGTATGAAGATGCCCGAGACGGCTCGTTACACAGCACTTGTTGCTAAGAACGCGAAACAAGCCGCTTCTGATATGTCTAAGGTGTTACAAGTTGAACTTCAGGCTGAAGAGGCGAAAGTGCAGGAAATAGATGAGAACCAAAGCCAAAAGTTTGGCCTTTTTAGCAAGCAATTCGCCAAGCGCCACGGAATGCACTTGTTGGGAACAACAACTACTTGGTTTTTGTTGGACATTGCTTTCTACAGTCAGAATCTTTTCCAAAAAGACATTTTCACTGCCATTGGATGGATCCCTCCGGCGAAAGAAATGAATGCAATTCATGAACTTTACAGGATTGCAAGAGCACAAACACTTATAGCAATGTGCAGTACAGTTCCAGGTTACTGGTTCACCGTCGCGTTTATCGATTACATGGGTCGATTCGCGATCCAACTGATGGGTTTCTTCTTCATGACTGTTTTCATGTTTGCTCTAGCCATACCTTATGATCACTGGAAACAAAAAGATAACAGAATCGGGTTTGTCGTGATGTACTCGCTAACTTTCTTCTTCGCCAATTTCGGTCCAAATGCCACTACATTCGTTGTACCGGCCGAGATTTTCCCGGCAAGGCTAAGATCAACCTGTCACGGTATCTCGGCTGCTGCTGGAAAAGCTGGAGCAATTGTTGGTGCATTTGGATTCTTATACGCTGCACAAAGTAAGAAAGCCTCCGAGACCGATACTGGTTACCCAACCGGTATTGGAATTAAGAACTCCCTCATTATGCTTGGTGTTGTTAACTTCTTTGGAATGGTATTCACCTTCTTAGTCCCTGAACCAAATGGTAAATCATTGGAAGAAATGAGTGGTGAGAATGAAGATGATGGTGTTGAGGCTATTGAGATGGCAGGGCCAGGAACTGCTAGGACAGTACCTGTTTAATAATAATAATCTCTGTTCAAACAACTTCAAAGTTATTACTATTATTGTTACATGACAATTTTAGTTTTTTTTTCCTTCTGCAAGATGCTTTATAATAATGATGTAGATACTACGATATCTGGTTTTGAGTTCTAATTTTATATCAGTTACAAAGTGTTAATGTATTTTTGCTCCTGTTTTTATTGTAATGATATTTATATACTCATGTTTATGGCCAGATATTGACTGTTCTTTCTTTAATTTTCCTTCTTCTCTCATAAACTTCAAAACTATATGTTTGGTGCACAATGTAAAGGTGAGAAAACATAAGAAAACTGACTTTGAAGTTTTTTTTTTTAAAAACTTCTCTTTGTTTGGAACTTGGTAGAAATGAAATATTCAAATTAAATGCTAAAATTAAAGAAAAAGATGAAGGAATGAAACAAAGTTATATCCTAGTTAACCACCACAATTTGATAGTTATGTCCCGTGCTTTCACACTTAAATTGTTTTTTACTATAAACAAAATAGATTACAACCACTAACATTGTCCAGGAGACAATAAATAAGATTTCTCCCACAAAGCATCTGACTTAACTGAATTTTTTTTCCTCTTCTTAAAGATATAAGCTTCAACTAAGTCCTTTGAGAAAATTATAAATTGAAGTAAAAATTTGTTTTAGTGTGAACAAGATAACTCTAAAGAAACTAATTTAATACCGTGTTTATCTTTTGACAAAAAGTATTTGATATAATGGATTATTAGATCAGCGAGAGAAAGTAAGCGCCAATCCAGGGCATATGACAAAAAAAGAAATTTGATGGCGGTTGCAAAAAATTCTAGCGAGGATCTATTTGTGTTAGGTTCGAGCACCAAATTCTAAGAAAGTTGTTGAGATCTCTTAGTATCAGGTATGAAAATCCATTATTCAACAAGGCGAGGAACTCTTTGGGTTAGATCCAAGCAGCAAAATCTTAGGAGGCGAAGATCTCTTTGTGTTAGATCTCAGCGGCATCAATTTCAAGGACAACGATCTCTTTGTTTTAGACCGAAGTTTCTTTTCAACAAGAGTGAAGATCTCTTTGTGTTAGATCCGAGCATCTTGTTCAACAGTGCGAAAATCTCTTTGGGTTAGATTTAAAGGTGTTCAAAACCAAACCAACCAAATAGAAAACTGCAAATCAAACCAAATTAAAACTGTAAAAAATTGTATTTGGTTCGGATTAGTTTGGGTCATCTTTTAACAAAACAGTACGGTTCGATTTGGTTTGTGGTTTGTATTTTGTAAACCAAATCAAACCGAATCAAACCGCAATATGTTACCACCTAACTTTTACTTAACTCACATCCAACCCAAACTTAAACCTATTACACCTTAGCCTTATGATTACGAACAATTTTCTCATCCTTACACATATGATTTTAGTTCCGATCTTCTCAAATCTCTAATAGCATTATCACGCCTTCTTTGCCACATACATTTTTCCTCTTTTTCTATAATCTATACTCTCTTATATTCTTTCTTTTTCACCTTCTCATTTTTATGCAAATGTTACCTATTTTAGTTTCGTTTTTATCGCACAACTTCTTCTCTAATCTCTCAACTCTTTTGTTTTTTCTTTTTCACTTTCACTAATCTCTCGTCTCTTCTATTTTTGTTTCATTCTAATAACTTTTATATTGTTTTATAATATTATTTTATGTTTATTATTCCGCTTTTGTCTAATTTAATTTTTACATATTAAATAGAAAGTTGTTGTCAAAATATGACGAGTTTTGTTGTTATTTGATAGTGTATGAATGTCTAAATACAAAGTTATATTGTCATCTATATGTATATGTATGATTTAATAAAATATTTGTAAAAAACCGAATCAACCGAACCGAACCAAACCGCATTAGTTTGGTTTGGTTTGGTTCGGATTTTTTTTAAAAGCCAACCGCCAAACCAAACCGCACGATTTTTTCTCTTGCGATTTAGATGATTTTTTCGTCAAAACCGCCCAAACCGCACTGCGGACACCCCTAGACTTAGATCTAAGCATCATTTCAGCGATGTGACGATCTCTGTGTGTTAGATCAAAGCATCATTATCATGTGTGTTAGATCAAAGCATCATTATCAGCAGTGCAAGGATTTCTTTGTGTTAGACCTAAGCATTATTTCAACAGCGTAACGATCTCTAAGTGTTAGATCAGAGTATCAACTTCACAAGGGTAACAATCTCTTTGTGTTGGATGGGAGTTTGTTTTCAACAATGCGATGATCTCTTCGTGTTAGATTAGAGCATCTTTTTTCACAAAGCGACGATCTCTTTGTGTTAGATCGAAGTTTCTCATAAGTAGTGCCAAGATCTCTTTGGGTTAGATCTTAACATCATTTTCAGTAGTGCTAAGATCTCGTTGTGTTAGATCTTACACTACTATAGAAAACACTTTCGGTAACACAATATTACCACGGCCATTTATCCACCATAGTCATATCTCATTTTTTCCATGCTTCTTTTATTGTATTATTCAAAAACATTTCATCACGGTTCCTTTAAAGAACCTTTGTCGTATAATTTAGCTGACAATTTTCAAATCCCAGTGTCAATATTTTTCCATATTTTCAGTACAAATAAGCGCTCGTTCTTTAACATTTATTTTTATTTAAAAATTGAAATTATAATAACTACGGGTGTTATGATAAACCATGGTTATATGTTCCATATTTCACTACGGTTGAATCTTGCAACCGTTGTGAAATTGTTTCCCTCAAAATTAAAATGTAACAGGTACTTTATTCCTTTCATAACACGGTGTACCCGAGCGAACGAGACAACAACAATTGCGAAATCTTCACCATCATCTTCAAAGAATCATTCCAGGAAGCAAAATATTCACCTTCGAAGAATCATTTATGGAAGCTAAATTATCGCCTTCATCTTCGAAGAATCATTTCTGGAAGCGTAATCCTCACCATCCTCTTCGAAGAATTATTTCTGGAAGCGGAATCTTCACCATCCTCTTTGAATGTCTGATACGTTACCATTCTCTGATGCTTGAATGTTTTGGGCCAGTCAATCGTTACTTGTTTCTTTCATGAATCAGTGGTTTGTGTTTATTGAATATGCTTTAGATTATTGTGCTTTTATGTTTTATTCAGATTTACTGCACATGCTTTAGGTTTTGTGCGTGTAGCATTAGTGTGTCATTCACAACAGTCCTTTTATATAAATTTCAAAATTTGTTATGGATCGTAGTTGGAAGAAAGCTAATAGATTAGGTCCAGTGTATGAGAAAGGAGATCTTGAATTCCTTGAATTTTTCAAAAAAAATGTTATCGACAATAATGGTATCTTTTATCGTCCTTGTATTGTTTGCAAGAATATCATAAAATAATCAAATAAAGAAATATTCAATCATCTATGTTGTGATGGATTATGTCAAATTATACGACATGGACGTGAAATGGAGAAGTGGATTATAATCGAAATGAGTTGTCATAAATGGATGAAGATGATGAATATATGTGTTCATGTAAAAAAAATTTGGATCACCTCCCGGAAGTCAATGCAGTGAGGTTGCAACTGTATTGTGTAAGATTGAGAGGGTGAATGGATAGATTAAGGGATTCGAGTTGCACAATAGTAGTATGCGTGAACTCAAGAGTGAATGTCTTGCTTATTCCTCAGCTGGAAGTCCTTATTTATACCTTTGCATTGATGATCTGAAGCCATTATGAAGTGACTCTTGGAGACCCATAATAATGGTACTAATCATAACTTCAGTCACCGCCTTTATGGAACATAACGCTTTGCATAGCAGCTCGAACATCCTTTCGTATTTGTAACCGCCACATTCGGCTAAGGCTAGCCAGCAACCGATGTGCTAACCCGTAGATCCTTCAGACTTTCCTAGTGTCCCGAGTAGGGGTAACCCTCAAGCCTACTCGGTCGAGTTCTACAAGCTGGCTTCTTTGCTACATCTCTCAACCTCAGATTCTGAGCTCTTAAATTGGCCTAAGTATTTTTGGTATGTACAACATGGATGATCGACTAGAAGATATGATCCATGATAAGGGAGGATCGTCTTATCTAAAAGCTCATATTTATGATAATTTATGCAGCGCCAAAGATGCGCTTTTATATAAGGGATGCACCAGTTTTAAGTGATTGTCTCCGTTGTTAAAATTGTTTAATCTAAAGGCAAAAAATGGGTGGTCGAATAAAAGTTTCAAATAATTGCTTGATTTGTTGAAACAAATGCTATCAGAAGATAACAATTTTCCGGATCTTTATTATGATGTCAAGAAGATATTGTGTCCAATGTATTTGGCGTATGTCAAAATACATGCATGCCCTAATGGTTGCATATTATACAGGAAAGAGTATGAAAATTTGGATCAATGTCCAGAATATGGTGAGTTGCACTACAAGTTGAAGAACAACAATACTGATGACAATGTAGTAAGAAGTGTCCTCCTACTAAATGTTAGAACAAGATTTGTTCTGATCAATATTCTTAGTTTTGATGATAACAAGGATATGAATTTTGTGTGAGATAATGTGGTACTCTAATACATTGCAATTTCCTTTTCAGGAAATATATAAAGAGTATGCACAAATTAGCGCTCAGAAGCTTTGACTCAGAAGGTTCAGCATGCAACATCAGAACATGGTCTGGCAAGACATCAGAAGATGGTCAAAGCAGAATCAGAACATGGGTCTATGGAAGCATCAGAAGAACTTGAGATCAGAAGCAGAAGCACTGAAGTTCTCATGGTATCACGCTCAGAAGCACTTCAAGGTCAGAAGACAAGAAGATGCTATGCACCAAGCTGTTTGACTCTGATGATACTCAAACGTTGTATACACAAACATCAAATCAGAAGAAAGTACAGGTGGCAGGCTACGCTGACTGACAAAAGGAACGTTGGAAGCTATTAAAGGCAACTCAATAGACACAGCGTGAACAAGGCTCGAGGTAGTTGACAAAAGCGTGAAACATTAAATGCAATGCTGTACGGAATACGCAAAGCATTAAATGCTCCCAACGGTCATCTTCTCAAGTGCCTATAAATATGAAGTTCTGATGAGAAGCAAGGTTAACCAATTCTTGACGATTTCTGTGAATATTAACTTGCTGAAACGCTGTTCAAATCAAAGCTCAGAAACTTCATCTTCATCAAAGCTCAGAAACTTCATCTTCATCAAAGCTCACTACATTGTTGTTGTAATATATTAGTGAGATTGGGCTTAAACGTTAAGAGAAATATCACTGTTGTGATTATAGCTTTTCAGAAGCATTTGTAATACTCTTAGAATTGATTACATTAATTTGTAAGTAACTAGAGTGATCAAGTGTTGATCAGGATACTCTAGGAAGTCTTAGCTTGTGTCTAAGCAGTTGTAATTAGAGTGATCACTTGGTGGTCAGGATACTCTAAGAAAGTCTTAGCTTGTGTCTAAGCATTTGTTCCTAGAGTGATCAGGTTGTGATCAGGATACTCTAGAAGACTTAGTCGTGGGCTAAGTGGAAAACCATTGTAATCTGTTGCGATTAGTGGATTAAATCCTCAGGTGAGGTAAATCACTCCGTGGGGGTGGACTGGAGTAGTTTAGTTAACAACGAACCAGGATACAAATAACTGTGCAAATTGTTTTTATCGTTCAAGTTTTTAGACTACACTTATTCAAACCCCCCCTTTCTAAGTGTTTTTCTATCCTTCACTAAAGTGTTATGGTAGTTGCCAATAATTTCAAGGTTCAAAAGACTTTTTGCTAATGCAACTGACGCAAAGAACATAAGATGACATGCAGACGAAAGAAAATGTGATGGAAACATTCGCCATGTAGAAGAAAATTGATTAATTGTTTCTAGGTTTTGGCCTTGAGCCAAGAAACTTAGGCTTGAGCTTGCCACGGATGGAATGAACTAGAGCCGTCAAAATGGGTTAGCCCATTTGGGCTGGCCCGTCAGGCCCGAATAATCATAGGGCTTGGGCCTAAAAATTAGAGCCCATATTTTTCAGGGTCTTTTTAACCCAGTCCTGAAAACCCGTTACCCATTAGGGCTAGCCCATATAGGCCGTGGGTAGCCATTAGGCCCGCATAATTATAAATTTTTAAAAAATATTAATATTTATATTATCTTACTCCGAAATAGCATATTGATTTTTCTCACTTCACTAAATTTTATCTCTATTCTATTCAATCTTTCTCTTTTAAATATTATACATTAATATAATCAACATTTTTTCATCATATTATATTAGTTTTCTCTTATAATAAATATTCAAGTATTATTTTATACAATTTATACATAAATTGTATTTAGAAACACATTATAGTATTTATAAGAGATGATATAGTACTTAAAAATGTATTATGTTTAAAATAACATAATTTTTAATTTCATTTATAATAAATACTATGGAGTTTTTATTTTTTAATTTTTTAAAATTAAAAACGCATTTAGAGTCGGGTAGTCCGAAGCCCATCTAGAGCCGAGCTCGGGTAGTAAATCTCGAGCCTATATGTGTGGCCTGGGTTAAATGGGATAAAATTTGTCAGTCAAAACAACAAGGTGGATTGGGGATAAAAGACATAGGTATCTTTAATAAAGCTTTGCTACTTAAATGGATATGGCGCTTTTTGGTAAAAGAAGATTCAATATGGGGTGGAGTGATGAAGGTGAGATATGGTGACATACAGAAAAGGCTTTGGGTTAGAGGTGAACATCTCTTTAATTCCAATGATTCATTGTGGTGGAGTGATCTAATGTTGGTGTATGATAAATCTGATGGTGTTATGGAGAAGATAACGGTTAAATTGGGCGATGGTAATCTGGCTTTGTTTTGGAAATGTCGATGGATAGGTACGGATACCTTGGCAGCCTTGTTTCCAAACCTATATCTGGAAATATGGTCAAAGGATGAATGTGTTGCTAGTATGAGGGCCTGGTGTGGTGCTGAATGGGTGTGGAATATCGTGTGTGCAGAAGAAGTTTTGGGCATCGAGGCGTCAAAGGAATATGATGAGCTGAAAAACTTACTGCATGGGATTAAGCCGGTAGGGAATGTTAATGACCGGATTGTTTGGCCTCATGATACGCGTAAAATATATACTGTCTCCTCTGCCTATGATTTATTGTTGCAGGTCCGAGCGGAGGATGTTTTAAATGAAGAACTGAACCTTGGTAACC
The DNA here is from genome assembly GCF_029867415.1 of Vicia villosa. Classification (NCBI taxonomy): domain Eukaryota; kingdom Viridiplantae; phylum Streptophyta; class Magnoliopsida; order Fabales; family Fabaceae; genus Vicia; species Vicia villosa. The sequence goes on along the minus strand of NC_081180.1, from coordinate 140,409,695 downwards.
GACTCTGCTGGGGGGCTATTGTCCCTTCGAAACTCAAGATTTATGGATGGAGACTACTACTGGACAGACTGCCAACTAAAAAATAACTATTTTGTAGAGGCATTATCACACAGCTCCAAGAGACCCAATGCATCTTGTGCCAATAGGAGGTGGAGGACGTTTCTCACTTGATGTTGCAGTGTGATAAAGTGCAGATTTTATGGAGAAGAATTTTTCTATGGTTGGAAGTTGACATGCCCATAATAGTAGAGTGCTGCAACCATTTCCTGAGCTTTGTAATAGTGTTAGCAGGGAAGATGTCACCTAAAAGGGCTGCTGCTATTTGGTTAACCATTTGTTGGTGTATATGGAGGCAGCGTAATGATATTCTGTTTAATGCTGCTGTTTTCGACTCGGAGGAGTTATTTTACAGGATACTTTGGCAATCGTGGTGGTGGCTTGCAATTACAGCCAAAGATAGAATTATGTGTAATTTTTATGAGTGGTTTAAAAACCCTCACTTGTGTCCTTAAATTGTTGGTTTTTCAGGTCTTTTTCCTGTTTCTCTTGTAAGGGTTAGAGTACCCCTAGTACTCTTTTAATCTATTACATGAGCTGTTTAAAAAAAAAAAAACATAGGGCCTTTTTGGCCCAGCCCTAAAAAGCTTAGGATCGGCCCGTTTAGGGTCGGGTAGCCCATTTTGACCGCACTAGAATGAATCTCTTTGATAGTATGAGTACTAACCATTCTTAGTGGCCTATTCTTCCCACGATTTACAATCTATTTCCTTGGTTGAGCATGAAGTGCAAATATATGATATTAAGTATGATGATGTATGAAGCAAGACAATCTAAAAATGACATAGATGTTTATCTAAGTTCATTAATTGATTATTTAAAATTTTTATAAAATAAAGGTGTTGATGTTTAATGCATATTCCGATGAAAAACTTTTGTACAAGTCTTGTTTTTTAAATAACAAACAAGTTTGATAAATAAGATAAAAAGACAAATATTTGCGTTAACTTAAATCAAATTATAAAAATTATAGTATCAACCACATCATAGATGAGAGAAATATATTTAATTCATGAAACTTTAGAATTAGAATTAAAAAAATAAATTTTTAGAATTAGAGTAAAAAAAATTAAAATATTTGAATCAACAAATTAACATAAACAAATTTCCTAGAGAAAGATTAAAAGTTTAAGAGGAAGAATTATGGTGTGTTTGTTTGATGGTTTAAATATACCATATTGAAAATGTTATTGCTCCAAATATAATTCCAATCAATTTGTTCGACAAATTATATAGGGAGTATTTATTTGATGGATACAAATTGTATTTTCAAGAATGTGAGGTTGAGAATCTTATATTTTTATATTTGTTTCAAGTTTTTATAAATTATGCGCACAAATCTTTTATTCCAAAGAATCTCAATTATTCATGAAAATTTAAATATTTATTCCCATGTCAAAGGGTGGAAATATTTTACTTCCATGAGAATAAAAAATAATCAACTATAACTAATTGCTTTTATATTATTTTAACATATTTGTTAATATTTTTAAAATTTTGAAATTATAAATAAAATAAAATTCAAAAATATTAGTAATCTTAATAACTTACCAAATAAATAGATAGGAATAAAAATTAATTTTAAATCGACCACTTACCAAAATTCTGAGAGGACGATTAGGGATGATGCACTAAAAGTGTAAAATAAATCTTGTCAAATTAGAATAAAAGTTTTAAGAAATTAATTACTATGCACTGTCAATGTAAAATTCTTTACACAATCATTGCATCACAACCATTCACAAATATCATTTTATAATTAATTAAATTAAAAGTTAAATTTCAATAAGCATTTAACGGTCACGATTCACTGACGGTGTAAAACTGTTTTATACTGTCAGTGCATACTGTTAAGAAGTGTGGTTAGGCCTCTCTTAACACACCCCCTCACGCCCAGGACTAGACAACTGGAGCGTGGAAATAAATGGCGGGTGGCCCGATAGCGGAAACCATAGAAGGTGGCCCACCGGATCTTAAACGAGGCTCTGATACCATGTTAAGAAGTGTGGTTAGGCCTAACTCAACCCTACAAAACCGGCTTGTAAGGTGAGGATTGTCCCCACTTATAAGGACATGTTCAGACCATATATTGTCCGATGTGGGACTCTTAACACATACCAATTAAATTCAAATTCTAAATCATTTATATGAGATTATAAAATAATATATTTTTTATTAAATGATAATTTAAAATTATTTTATATCATGAGTGCATCTCCTTTGATGTATGAGAAAAATAGGTAACCGTTTGTAACAACTAAACAAAATAGGAAGAAAAATAAAATCCTAAAACAGAATTAGAGTTTGATACGGAAAAAGCGTAGAATTGGATAGCAAGAGCATAGAATTCGAGAGTAAATTAAATTTAAATTTAAATTCATCTTTTAGTGAAAAAATAAAAATTAAAAATTATAGTTATAAAGAAGGACTCTTTGATTTGTATATGAATATAGCATATATATTCATTTTAAAGTATCAACGCAACACTCATCATTCGTTGATTCTTGCTCTCTTGCGCATAACCATTAAGGTATTTATTTAAATTTTTAATTTATCCATTCTATAATCACTGCTTTATTTTATCTAAATTTACTATTAGTTTCCTTTATTTCTCGTTCTCATGAAATAGTAAACCATTGTTTGTAGGTTCAGTTTTAATTAACAGTGTTCTTTATGTTTTTTGTTTACGTTTTTCATTGTTTTCCTTTTGTGTGGTGCCACCCTCTAAACCAATTTTAACCAAATTTAATAATACTATTTTTCTTTTTCACCGTCAAATGATTCAAATCGGCTTATAAGGGTAAAATCAGCAAGACATGCACATATAAACATTTTGTTATTATTATTATTTTTTTTTTGGACCATTTTTGTTATTATTTTTTAAAAAATTCATAAATATTTAAAATTAACATTGTTGTGATAAATGTTAAATTAATTAGGTTTGCTGTGCACGTAATTTAGGTTTACCTATAATTTTGGGAATCTTGTTTTGATTCTTTCTCTTGTTATTCACTAATATCGCATGTTCCGTTATTTATTATTATACCATTCGCATTACACCGGAATCTTCTTATATTTACTCTATCGATTTCATTATAAATATTTGCTATGAGTATCATAGCTTTTTATGATTTCAATTGTCATATTAGTTCTTATTTTATAATCTTTTCTCTAACATCTTTATTTGGTATATTTCAGTTTCAGGTTAAGGTACTTTTGTGAGAAAGTGTTGTCATCATGGCTAAAGAACAACTGAAGGTTCTGAATGCCCTTGATGTGGCCAAGACACAAATGTACCATTTCACAGCTATTGTGATTGCTGGAATGGGTTTCTTTACTGACTCCTATGATCTCTTCTGCATTTCCCTTGTCACCAAATTGCTTGGCCGTATCTATTACTATGATGGTGGCAACAATCCAGGTTCTCTGCCACAAAATGTTTCTGCGGCAATCAATGGTGTTGCCTTCTGTGGAACACTTGCTGGACAACTTTTCTTTGGTTGGCTTGGTGACAAAATGGGAAGGAAACGTGTTTATGGAATGACTCTTATGCTTATGGTCATAGCTTCCCTTGCTTCTGGTCTCTCTTTTGGGAATGATCCCAAAGCTGTTGTCGCTACTCTTTGTTTCTTTAGGTTTTGGCTTGGATTTGGAATCGGTGGTGATTATCCTCTTTCCGCTACAATCATGTCTGAGTATGCAAACAAAAAGACCCGAGGCGCATTTATAGCTGCTGTTTTTGCTATGCAAGGTTTTGGAATTTTGGCTGGTGGAGCGGTTGGAATTATAGTTTCATCTGTTTTTAAAGCCTTGTACCCTTCTCCAGCTTTTCAGGTTAACCCAACTCTGTCCACAGTTCCTCAAGCTGATTATGTTTGGAGGATAGTCTTGATGTTCGGTGCAATTCCGGCAGCACTGACATACTATTGGAGGATGAAAATGCCTGAAACTGCAAGATACACTGCTTTGGTTGCAAAGAATACTCAGCAAGCTGCTGCAGATATGGCAAAAGTTATGCAAGTTGAGATAGAAACCGAACCGGAAAAGGTTCAACAATTGGATCAAAACCAAAGACAAAGAGGGAATGATTTTGGTTTGTTTACGAAAAGGTTTCTTTGTCGTCATGGACTACATTTGTTTGCAACTGCTATTACTTGGTTCTTGTTGGATATTGCATATTATAGTCAGAATCTTTTCCAGAAAGATGTTTTTAGCGCAATTGGATGGATACCGGAAGCTAAAACCATGAGTGCCCTTGAAGAGGTTTACAAAATTGCTAGAGCACAGACACTCATAGCCCTTTGCAGCACTGTTCCTGGTTACTGGTTCACAGTTGCATTCATTGATAGAATTGGAAGATTTACAATCCAATTGATGGGATTTTTCTTCATGACAGTATTCATGTTTGCATTGGCCATTCCTTACCATCATTGGACTTTGAATGGAAACCAAATTGGATTTGTTGTCATGTATTCGTTGACATTCTTCTTTGCTAATTTCGGTCCAAATGCAACGACGTTTGTGGTTCCGGCTGAGATTTTCCCGGCAAGGCTAAGGTCAACATGTCATGGAATATCGGCTGCGGCTGGAAAAGCTGGGGCAATGGTAGGAGCTTTTGGTTTCTTGTATGCACAAAATAGCATTGGATTGAGAAATGTGCTTCTGATTTTAGGTGGAGCCAACTTGTTGGGAATGTTGTTTACATTGTTGGTTCCTGAATCTAAAGGAAAATCTTTGGAAGAGATTTCTGGTGAAGCTGATGAAGAAACTAATAATACTAATAGAGAATCTGCATTGAAGGCTGGTCTTCAAGTTTAGGATTTTCTTTTGCTTAATTAGGTTGCTACTTGTTTTTCTTATTTAGTTTAGTTGTAGGAGTCACTCTCACTTATAGGAGTTAATTTTGACCGTGTTTCTCTAATTTTGTTAATATCTCATGCTTATGTTTTTCCATTTTCTTGAGGTTGGAAATAGCTACTTAATCTTCAATTGTCACAGCATAGTATTACCTTACTATATTATGATTACGATAGAATAATTTTTACACTTATTATATTATGATTACGATAGAATCAACTACTTGAGGTGATCTTTTCTGATTATTTTAATTTTCAAGTGGTAAATAATAACTAAAATTGGAATGAATAAAGAATTAGTATGACATAGTTTCTTGGAAATTTTGTTAACTTCCTACAATCATAATTTTGTTTTAGGCCAAGCTTTAGTTTTCAAAGATGCTATGAGACCCCATTAGAATGGGGTTTGAGCAGTGTAGTACTTTATATGTCTTTATATCGTAGTTTGAAAAATTATCTTATTTGAGTCCAAATTATTGAAGAATAATTGTACATTCAAAGTGTTTGATGTTAGTTTGTTTTGGATCTTGTGTTAGGCTTTAATTAGTTTGGTCTAATATGAGTTTAGTATATATTGTATTTTTTACTTTGTAATGGTATTGAGAGTAGAATCATTTATTGTAACTGTTTTTTCAATTGAGTAAAAGTTAGTTACAGTTTTCTTTTTTCTCTCTTTTCCATCATCTTCAACCTTGTGCTCCAACAATTGGTATCTAAAACTCTGGTTCAGATCCACAGGAAGGGAAACACGAGTGTACATGAGGTGTGTGATTATTTTGATTTCGGAATCATTTAATTCACAGTGAATTAAAGATCGAAATTGTTCAATTCACAGTGAAGAAGGTGAATCTTCAATATCTACGTAAGCAGTATGAGAATCTCAACATGCAAGCAATGAGAAGGTTCATCTCCAGAGTGATTCTGATCGCTAATGAGATGAAAGCTTGTGGAGAAACACTCTCAGAACAAGTGATTATTGAGAAGGTACCGAGATCACTTACTCCTCAGTTTGATTACATTATTGTAGCTATTAAACATTCTAAGCATCTGAGTACCATGAGAATTGAAGAGCACCAAAGCAGTCTAGAAGAACTAGAGTTGCGTCTAATTGAGAGAACCTCTAAGAGAGAGGTAGAGCAAGCTTTAAAGGCCTATTTTGGTAGGAAGAGTTAGATGCCTTCTTGATCAGAATCCAAGAAGAGACATGGTGGTCCTCAAAAGTTAGAAGCGTCCAACTCTAATAAGAATAAATATCAGAAGGGAAAGGAGAAGCTTGACAAGAAGAAAATTCAATGCTACTGCTGTAAAATGTTTGGCTATTATGCTTTTGAGTGTTGGTCAAATAAAGGAAAGATGTCTAAAGAAGAAAATATAGCCAAAGAGCCTAATGATGAACCTCTGATATTGATGGCTTCTAAGTTTCACAATGGTGAATTGTTCGAATGGTGGTATACGGATACTGGCTGCTCAAATCACATAACTGGAAACAAACAATGGCTGATAGGCGTTGACTTTAGAAAGAGGACAAAGATTTGATGTGTTGATAATAACTTTCTTAATGCCAAAGGAATGGGAAAGGCCATAATCAAAGTGGAGAATGGTAAAATTGTTTTGATCAAAAATGTTTGGTATGTTCTGGACATGAAGAGCAATTTAATGAGTGTAGGTCAACTAATTGAGAAAGATTTCTCAGTTACTATGAAAGACAATCTCTTGAAGCTATATGATTCTGATCAAAAGTTGATTATGCAATATGATAAAAGAAGCAACAGAACATTCAAGGTGAATGTGGATACAGTTAAAACTAAATTCCTTAATACATAAGATGTTGAAGGTGATAATGAGTTGTGGCATAAGAGATTGGGGCATCTGAACTTCAAGTACTTTGTGTCATTTGTGGATGAGTTCACAATAATGACATGGAAAGCACTCATCAAGTTTAAGCATGAGGTGTTCCTAAGCTTCATAAGTTCAAGGTGAAGGCAGAAAGACAAAGTGGTCAGAAGCTGAAGATTCTCAGAACTGGAGGTGAGTACAACTCTACAGATTAAGATAGTTATATGAAAAAAAATTAAGTTGAGCATGTAGTAACTGCTCCGTATACTCCACAACACAATGGTCTTGCTGAAAGAAGAAAAGGTATTTTGCTTGATATGACAAGGAGCATACTGAAGGAGAAGAAGCTACCTCACTCGTTATGGGGAGAAGGTGTTGCCACTATAACGTATGTTCTCAACAGGTGTCTAACAAAGAAGCTGTAGGAAGTTGTTCCTTTTGAGAAGTGGACTGGAGATAAGCAAAGTGTGAGTCACCTTGGGTATTCAGTTCTGTTTGCTATATATATGTTCCAGGTGCTACTAGAAAGAAGCTGGATGATAGAAGCAAAATGATGTTATTGGTGGGATACCATAATAAAGGTGCTTATAAGCTTTATTGTCCAATCTATAAGAAGGTGGAATTCAGCAGAGATGTCATAGCGAAAGGTCAGAAACTTGGGATTGGAACACGTTTATTCCTGCCTCTAGTGTTGGACATGCTTCTGAAGGAATTTAGGAAGTTATTTTTGAAGATGAGCCAGAGTCTAAAGATGACTCAGAAGCTGAAAATGATTCTGACTCTGAAGGTGAATCAGAGTCTGAAAGTGACTCTGACGGAGACTCTAGAAGTGATCCAAACTCTGAAGGTTTTCCATACTCTGGTAGTCAAGACTCTAGGGGTCAAACTTCTTGAGGTGGTCATGTTTCCAAAGGTTGTGATTATGGATGGCAAGCAGACCCGCACCCGCGGGACCCACCCGCACCCGAACCCGAGTCAACGGGTGAAAACCCGAGTTGACTGGTTTGGGTTTGGGTTCGGGTGCGGGTTTGGGTGGTGTGAAACCCGCACCCGAAACCCGAAATCACACCCGCTTATATATATATATATATATATGAATATATATATATATATATTTATATATATATATATATATATGAATATATATATATATATATATATATATATATATATATATATATATATATATATATATATTTATATATATATATAATATTGTGAAAAATTGTAGAAAAAATGTATTTTATATATTTCGTTGCGGGTTTGGGTTTGGGTGAAAAAACCCGAACCCAACGGGTGTGGCCGTGGGTGTTAGTTTCCCACCCGAACATCATCTGGGTTTGGGTTCGGGTTCGGGTGTCTATTTCGGGTGCGGGTTTGGGTAGTGTGAAACCCGCACCCGACCCGACCCGTTGTCATCCCTAGTTGTGATTCTAGAGGAGGTCCAGAAGCTAATATTGTTCCAGGTTCTGTAGAAGATTTAGAACAAGTTCAAAAACCACTAAAGAATAAGACAAATACCCATACTGAAATAGACTCTGAAGGCAAAGTCATTCAATGTGCCATGTTAGTAGACCCTGAACTTGTGAATACAAAAGAAGCACTCAAGAAGAAAGTCTAACTGAAGGCCATGAAAGAAGAACTTGAGGCAATAGAAAGAAATAAGACTTGGGTGTTGACGGAGCTTCTAAAGGAGGAGAAAGCCATCAGCGTCAGATGGGTTTTTAAGGTGAATTTGAAGCTAGATGGATCAATTGGAAAACATCTAGCAGGGTTAGTAGCTAGAGGTTTTCTTTAGAAATCTTGACGAGATTACTTTGAGGTGTTTGCACCTGTAGCTAGACATGAAACAATCAGGTTGGTGATTGTTATAGCTTCTAATAGTAGTTGGCCTATGATAAATTTGGATGTTTAATATGCATTTCCAAACACTCATTTACAAGAAAAAGTTAAGGTGTCACAACCTCCTGGATTTGTGAAAAGAATCAGGAACGGATGATGTACAAGTTGCATAAAGCATTGTATGGATTGAAGCAAGCTCCTATAGCTTGGAATTTGAAGATCGATTCATTTTTCAAGAAGTATGGGTTTCAGAAATGTGAGATGGAATATGGCGTTTATGTTCAACATACTTCTGAAGGTTAAGAAGATGTTGATGAATGAGTTTGAGAAGACTGATATGGGAAATATGGTATAATTTTTAGGCATGGAGATTTTGTACTTTGAGAAGGGTATAATTTTGCATCAGTTGAAGTATGAACTTGAACTTTTGAAGAGATACGAGTTAACAAATTACTAGTCTGCAATCACACCAGCTGAAACGAATCACATGCTGGATTATGATGCAGAGGGTGATGATGTAGATTTTACAACTTTTAAACAGTTGGTTGGCTCCCTGAGATATCTATGTAATATCAAACCTGACATCTGTTATGCAGTTGGAGTGGTAAGAAGGTTTATGAACAAGTCAAAGTGGTCACATTACCAAGCTGTTGTCAGGATCCTGAGGTACATTAAAGGGACTTTGAGGTATGGAGTGTTGTTCTCTTATAGTGTTAAATCTGACTCTGAGTTGATATGCTATTCAGACTTTGATTGGTGTGGAGACAGAATTTACAGAAGAAGTACTTCTGGATATTTTTTCAAATATTTGGGATGTTCCATTTCTGGTTCTCGAAGAAGCAAATTGTTGTTGCGTTGTCAAATTGTGAAGCTGAATACATTGCAGGTGCTTTGTCTCCGTGTCAAGTTGTTTGGCTGATGAATTTGTTGCAGGATCTAAAGATCAAGGTGAGCAAGCTTGTGAAGTTGATAATTTACAACAAACATGCCATAAGCCTTACCAAGAACTCAGTTCTACATGGGAGAAGCAAGCACATTGACACAAAGTTTCATTTTCTGAGGAATCAAGTCTTGAATAGAGTGTGATATGTTGTTTATTGTAGCACTCAAAAGCAACTTACAAATGTTCTGAAGAAAGCCGTCAAGACTGAACATTTCATCAATTTGAGGAATGGAATTGGTGTTGTTAATTTTAACTCTGAATGTGAATTAATGGATGGTGTGAAATGTAATTACACATTCAAAGTGTTTGCTGTTAATTTGTTTTGGGCCTCGTGTTGGGCTTTAATTAGTTTGGTCCTTTATGGATTTAGTATATATTGCATATTTTTCTTTGTAATGGTATTGAGAGTAGAATCATTCATTGTAACTATTTTTTCAATTGAGTAAAAGTTAGTTACAATTTTCTTTTCTCTCTCTCTCTCTCTCTCTCTCTCTCTCTCTCTCTCTCTCTCTCTCTCTCTCTCTCTCTCTCTCTCTCTCTCTCTCTCTCTCTCTCTCTCTCCCCTCTCTCTCTCTCTTCCAACCTTGTGCTCTAACATATATCTGCCTGGGCATCAATATTTATAGTCGTACTTGTATTTACCCATATTTTAAATAAAAATTAATCTTTTGTCAAAAAAAAAATTAATGTATAAATTATAATTTATTATGTCATTTTAAATTTTCAAAAACATTAAAAAACTCAAGAATCTTATTGTTGAGATAAGAAATAAGCAAAAATTTATATTAAAATTCTTATACTTGTGTCCTATTTTGCAAGTTTTTACCCTATCCGCTATGGATAATTTTTGCGGACAACCATTGGTAATGAGTAGGGGTGTACATGAGTCAGTTTGGGTTGAATTTAGCCAAAACCATGATCCAACCCATACATGATACACCACTTTGGGTGAGGTAAAATAACCATCCACAATATTATTGGGCCAGTTTGGGTAAAATCACAAAATTGTGGGTTAGATTGGGTTGGGTAGTGGTGTTATACCCCAAAATTTGCCCGCATCTTTTTTTAGAAAGAAGGCAACAGACTTCTGTCTAAAAATTAGGAGTTTCATATAATCTTGGATTTTATTTCATAAATATCCTGATTTTATGAATACTCGGTTTTTAGAATTTTTATTATACGGTATTTTGGCTCGCTGTTGAATTTATTCTTACACAAACGCCAAGTACTGTTTATCATTTCACACACGCTGTTTATTTGAGATTTATTTGCAGATAAATAGTACTGACGCAATTGGTACAGAATTAAATTTTTTTTGCAGGCGCAGAGTCCGGGGATTCAGACTGTACTGGTAACAAGTAAACTATTATTAGTTTTTTGTTTCTCACTAATTTTTGTACTATATTCTATTATTTTCAAAATCTTTTCCTTTCTTTTCAAATCTCTTTCTTTCAAAGTCAAATCTTAACTTTATTCTACACATCTCTCTTTTTCAAACTCTACCATACACTTTCTTTCAAATCCTACTACCACTCAAATTTTCCTTTTTTGTACGGAATCACTTCATTCCCCAACGTCTCTATCCTTCTTTTCACTCTATAAATACCTCTCATTTTTTCCATAAATTCTCACATCAAATTTCAACTCATCTCTCAAATTTCTACCTCATATTTATTTTCTCTTCTTCCCCGGCAAAAATGGCAAAATGGATGGATACGTGTTTTCTTATGGTCATCACTGTCTTGGTGGTGATCATGTCCTTTTTCTGTCTGCACAGTCCTGAAAAATGCGGACCTGGGTTGTTTACACTCCCAATCATCTATATGTTGCTATTTATAGCATGGGTTTTTAATCGTCATTTTTAAAGTTTGTCGTATCTTTTGCTTTCAAATAATGTACCGTTTATTTGTCGTACTGTTCATTATATTATATAATATTTGTACTCTCAATATTAAATGTCGTACTATCTGTCGTACTGTAGTTTAATTATCCTGATAATATTTTGTGTGTTTTCTGCCAGTTAAATATTTATTTTTCTGTGCATTAAATATTTTTCAAGGTTATTATCGGTAATTTCGTTCGCGTACAGTGTATTTTATTTATTTATTATGTTTTGTGTTTTTCTAACAACTCATGTAAATAAATTTTCACCATTAACACAAAAAAACAAAAATAAAAATTAACTTTAACTGTTGAATTTTCACTTTAACTGTTACGTTAATGCCCGAACAACCAGTTGACAGTCAAACCCGCTGACAGTGTAATTCTCCGTGTTTTGTACCATCAATCAAATCAATATTTGGCAATTCAAAATTCCAAGATTTTTGTTCTAGAAGTCTTCTGATAATCACATGATCAGCAGAGACTCAGCACTGCACAAAAATCAGGTACGCTTAACTGTCTCCTACGCAAACAGTCCCTAACTAGGGTTTTTGTTTTTTTTCAGGAGAACAAGTTTCATGAGACCTCAAATGGATTTCATGGACCTCCATATATCTCAAAGTACCACCGTACAAATTTTCAAACTTCAATTCGCTCAGACGCACAGTCAGCAGCTCAAACAGTCAAGAGACGACCAGTTTGACCGAAAAGTCAACAGACAGTCAAAAATGAAATTTTTTGTCAACATCCATATTTTGTCAAAAGATTCATCATTTGATCATTGGTTGATCATAATTCATCAAGGAAAGATCAAAAATCAACAAAACCCTAAGTTTAAAAATTAGGGTTTTCTCCTAAAAAGTCAACTAAACTTTGACCGGCCATAACTCTCTCCTCATTCACTCAAAAAATTCCAACCAAAGCTTGTTTTGAAGGAAATTCAATTATCTTTCAAATTCAATTGATCTCATGGTCATTGGATTCACCATTTGAAAAATATGAGCTCAGACATTACAGGTCATTTTCAAAGTCAACAAAAAATGGTTTTTTGTCAAAGGCCATAACATCAAGATAACTTCTCCAAATGAAAAAAAGTTTCCAAAGTAGCTTGTAGAGGACATCTTGAGGTTTCTAAAAAGTACAAGAACTCCTTCATATGATAAAAATTGAGGGATTTATGCCTTGTTGAAGTTGGCTATATTTTGGGAAAATGCATGAAACCAACATTGATCAAAAGTGTTTTTTTTTCCAAAAGGGGCCAAGTTTTCATGATCCAAACGTGCTTCTAACAATGTTAAGGGCCTCCCACGACCAACCTAAGGCCCATAGCATTTTTATTTCTTTTTTGGTTTAATTTTATTACATTTAAAGTTAAATTGAAAAAGAAATGGTGAAGGATAATGATGCAATGCTTGATTCTTAAGCTAAGGCCACCAAGAATGATTCAACTCTGCAGCAAGAGAGGTACAAAGCAGGCCTAGGGCAAGAGGTTGAAGAAAAATCAAGCCATGGTCAAGAATTCAAACTTTTTATATTAAAGAATTCAAAAGTTCAACAAAGATCATCAATGCTTCTTAGCTTAGTTTTGAAGCACTTCATTGCTTATAAATGAATTAGGATACTTCAGTAACAAGGGAGACACAAGTTCAGAACCAATACTATGCATATACCACTCTTGTAACAACTTGTAATTTTGAAGAAAATTTAGAATTCGAATTTTAAATTTCAGCTAGTTTCAATCCAAACCAAGTATTCAAACATCATCTCTGAACTTCATTGAACCTATCCAAATAAATTCTAAGCATCAAAACCTCACAAATCGAGCTACACAAGCCACGGTTTGTTCAAACAAAAATCAACTCGTATCTGATCATTCATGCATGTTTAATAAGATGTAGACATATATTTGTGTTTAGATTGGTGCTCTGGTCGTTTCTGGAGCTCTAATTGAGTTTTAACGGTCGTTTGTAGAATATACCATTTTAGGGTTCTTAAGCTAAAATTTGAGATTTTTCGCTAGAGGCAAAATTAGACAAAACTAATGGCATATTTGAACTCAGTGGATCAAGGCTAGTTGACTTCATAGGTCGCGAAATTTTTTTGCATGAGTTTACCTCTATTCGCTATTTTGCAGGTTTGAGAATCACTTATTACAACGTTGTTCTCACAAAAGCGCTGTTAAAAGTGGTGGCGAGAGGTTGAAGATGATGAGGTGTCCTCACCTGAGTGGCCAGGACGCGCGCGCATTTTAATTTAATTTTTCTCTGATGCAGTGCTTTGCAGGTGATACACGTGCCATGCTCCTTCGCTTCTAGGCCATCTGATCTCATTAATTCCCCCATCCAACGTGCCTGAACGCTCATCCTTACCATAGACCTTCCTATTAACCACACCAGATCATCAATTAATATATTTTTCTATTTTATTTTATTTACTTCTAAAATTAATTTAAAATAGTTTAAAAAATCAAAAAAATATAATAAAAATATTTTTAGGTTTATAAAATAATCTATAAATTTTTGACACAAAAATATTTTATTTTTCTTAATAATTGAAATATTTTGTTTAATTAATTAATATATATTTATATATTTGCTTTTTAATTATTTCAACCAATCACAAAATCAAAAAAAAATTGTTCTTTTTATTAAATTAGGTTTGTATATTATAGACTAATTTTGTACATATTTAGAATATTTTTCTCTTTAATTTTTAATTATTTGTATAATTGTTTATATAATTATATGTTAATTAGCTTAATAAATTTCCAAAACAACTTAAAAAAATTCAAAAAAATTAGTTTTACTTTAAAATTAATTAACAAGCAATATGAACATATTTTAGACTTAATTTTTAGGTTTAAATTTTATTTCCACCTTTTCTCATTTTAATTAAATTAATTATGCATTAATTTTAATTAAAATTAATCATACAAAAAATCCAAAAATACTTCCTTTTATCTTATTGCAATTTAAATTCATAGATAAGTGTATAGGTTGTCAAAATCATGTAAATAGCGTAGTTTACATTTCCCGCACAATCGATGTAATAGCGTAGATTTACTTTTCGCATTTTACATTCCCGCACTTTAAATTCTGTACATATAAAACTGCGTGTATGTCAAAAATAATAACTGAAGCGTTAGATCACTAAATTCAAGAAGACAAAAATATCTGAATCAGAACACAATCACACTTGCACCTCTTAGGGTAATCCCTCTGTTACTCTTTTCAAAAATCAATTCTACTGTTTCAAATACAAATCCAAACTTTTGTTTACATCCGGTCAAAGGAGAATTTTCTAAAAGAAATAGGAAAGGACCTTATAAACTTAGGGTAGATCTCCTAATTGCTTGCTCAAATCAAAACAACAAATGTCTCATATATCATTGTTTTTCAAAATAAAACTTTCAAAAAAGACAATACTTGGTATATATCCAAACAAGGATCATTACAAAGTTAAAGCTCTTTTTTCAAAACATCTTTCGAAAGATAAAACATTTTGTATACATCCGCACAAGGATCATTACAAAGTCAATTTACAAAATGAATTTTAAAACCACATACAAGCATTTCAAGGCAAGACAAATGATTCAAACAAGTGAGCTAAGCAATTAAGAGCCCATGGATAACCATGGATACAAAGGGGTGCTAATACCTTCCCTTTGTATAACCTACCCCCGAACCCAAAATCTCTTAAAGGTCTTTTTCTGTTTCTTTTATAAACCTTTCCTTAATTGGATAAAATAAAAGTCGGTGGCGACTCTCTAATTTCAAAAACTCAAAAAGTAAAAGAAGAGTCAGTTCGTATCTCTCACACGAGAGATATAAAAAACCGAGGGCGACAGAACTGGCGACTCTGCTGGGGAATACTTTCTAAAAACAAAATGTTTTCAAAAGGGGTTACCTTAGAGTGTAGATCACTTCGATGTTTTCAATTGCTTGTCTTGATTGTTCTATTTTTCAAAGGTTTGTTTGGGTATTTGCTTGTGTGAAAGATTCTAACCCGAATCTCGAGATACCTTAAGTATGTGACAATAGACCAAGGAAACTGTACGGCATGTACTGATACGGTTAATCTGGTGGTCACCGTTAGTGTGACACTTTGGTTTATACTGATATCCCTTGAAAACGATCAAGGAGTATGTTAGGCTTCCGAAATGTCATTAAACACTAATTTGTTTTAGAACCTTTAGTTGAATTTGACTTGTGGCCTATTAAGTGACTAGCTTTGAAATTGATCGAAGTTAGTTATCCTCGAGGAATGTTTTGATCGGCTGTCCGAGTGCCATATTGAGATGTTGTCTCCAAGGATCATAGAACCCGAATACTATTTTAAGACAGGTTTTAACCAACTCAACTTCAGTGGGGAGGGTATCACCTATCAACCTCATGCAAGCCTTTAAACCTAAGGCTATTGTTTGATTTGTTTGTGTGTGCCACATGTTTGACATCATGACATCATAAGCATCATAAACATATCATTTTCTCACTAATCATTTCAAGGATCGAAGAGTTTACCTTTGTTCTGTTGTTACAGGTAATGGCTCCCGCTACCAGAGATTATGTCCGGATCAACATTTCAACAGTACCATCTTAACTTAAGGACTTAATATCAGAATTTCCCAAAAATGCTCAATTCACCGAAAAGCACGGTCACCTACTCCATTTGGTTACCTCAAAATTTGAAGAAGACATGATACGGGTCATGTTCCAGTTCTTTGATCCCGAACATCATTGTTTTACATTCCCTGATTACCAGTTAGTACCCACTTTGGAAGAGTTCTCTGAACTGATTGGGTTACCTGTTCGAGATCAATTACCTTTCACTGGTTTAGAAAAGATTCCAAAACCTGAAATCATTGTTGCTGCCTTACATTTGTGAAAGTCAGAAATCGAGTCCAATTGGGAAACAAAGAGTGGAGTCAAGGGTTTGCTTGCTAAGTTCTTAATGGAAAAGGCTCGATTACTACTAAAAAACAGAAGTTACTTAGCTTTTGAGGAAGTTGTGGCTCTTTTGATCTATGGGTTGGTTTTATTCCCTAATCCCGACCAGTTCATAAGTGTGCACATTATTAACATTTTCCTAACCCGCAACCCAGTACCTACCTTGCTGGGAGACATACTACATTCTTTACACACTCGTACCATGAAGAAACGAGGAACTCTTATGTGCCATGTACCACTACTGGCTAGATGGTTTACATTACACCTTCCCCGATCAGTGTTGAGAAACGAACAAAGGATGCAATGGTCTCGCAGGATTATGTCTTTGTCTCATTCAGATATCCGGTGGAACAACTTCTTTCAAAGAGACATCACTATCATTGACCATTGTGGAGAGTACCCTAATGTGCCACTCCTTGGCATCAAGGGAGGCATCACTTACAACCCCTCTTTAGCTTTGCGCCAATTTGGATATGCGCGAAGAAACGGCCCTCATGACATGATTATCCGTGGCATTGTGTTCGAATACGAAGATGATTCCCAAAGACATCGACGAAGGTTTATACATGCTTGGGGAAGTGTCTACAAAGTAGAAAGCAAGACTTTAGGACAATGGAACTCTATTCCTATGGAGCCTTACCTCAAATGGGTGCGTGCTCATGCTCAGAAGTTCATCATGCCATATCCCGCTATTCTACCTATGACTATTGAGCCAGAAGTCGAAGGGAGCGAACCCCGAGTTATTCTACATCTGGACATGCCAACTGACCGGGAAGAACTGCAGAAATCTTGGGTTCAACTAAGAGAAGAAAGAGACACCTTCAAAGCACACTATCAAGACTATGAGAGGAAAGTGTTGGAGCTCACCAGACAACTCCAGGAAGAACAACAGATCAACACATTCCTGGGTGCAAAGAGAAAGCGTCCATGGGAGGCTTGAGGAATCCTTTATTTTCTTTATTTTATCTTGTAAGCCCGAAGGAGGCAAATAAAAAAAAAGAGAAAAAAAAAAGAGAAAAAAGAAAAATAAATAAATTGATTGATTAATAAATGTTTGTTTCTCTTTTGTTTTAAACAAATCTAAATTCCAAGATCCTTGAAAACATTGCATATGCATTTCATTCATAAACATTGCATAACAGGTTCACATAACAGGTGTCTCATCTCCTCGCTGTTTATTTCAGTTAGAAGGGATGGATTCCGAAACAAGCGTCAAGAATCTCGAAGCACAGAACGCCCAAGTTCAGATAGCAATTCTGGAGCTAGCAAAGGGGCAACAAGAACTGAAAGCCCTGATAATCAAGAAGAAAAAGAAGCCCAAAGGATCTGTAGGCTTAAGTCACCTTGCAAGGAAGGTCAAAATCCCAGTCAAGAGGTCCAAAAAGGCACCGATCCCTGAAATAGTCGGTGAAGGTGATCGAGAAGACAATCACAGCAACCAGGGTTCTGCCAAACCCTCTCTCTCTTCTAACGGAGAAGATTATCATTCCGAAGACGAACAGGGTGATGACAAATACCAGCAGTTGGAAGAACGCATGAAAGCTATGGAGATACAAAAAATACCTGGTTTAGACTTCAAAGATCTTGGACTCGTCTCAGATATTGTTATTCCTCCAAAGTTCAAAGTTCCTGTCTTTGCAAAGTATGATGGAGTTTCTTGCCCAAAACTACATCTGAGATCCTATGTGAGGAAGATACTACCTCATACAGCAGATAACAAATTGTGGATTCATTTCTTCCAGGAAAGTCTGTCGGGTACACAACTCGAGTGGTACTACCAATTGGAAAGTGCAAAAGTTCACACCTGGGAAGATTTGGCCGCTGCTTTCTACAAACAGTATCAATACAACGCTGACCTTGCACCAACCCGTACTCAACTACGGGGCATGTCTATGGCACCAAAAGAAAGTTTCAAAGGGTATGCGCAAAAGTGGAGAGATCTGGCTGGAAGGGTTCAACCACCCTTATCTGATCGCGAGCTGGTCGACATGTTCATGGGCACTTTAACTGGCCCTTTCTACAGTCATTTGCTGGGAAGCTCATCATCAGGTTTCACTGACCTGATATTAACTGGAGAGAGTGTCGAAAGCGGTATTCAAAGTGGAAAAATTCAAACAGGCTCCTCCTCTGGTACTACAAAGAGACCCATCAGTGGGAGAAATGAAGTCAATACAATGCATAGTCAGAAAGGTCGCAAAAGTGAGCATCACCAATCTGTAGGGGCTGTTCTGATCTCTGCATCTGCACCTCAGAAAGATCAACCGCCGAAGTATACGCGTCAACCAGATGCACCAAGAAGAAATTTCACCAGAATCAATATGCCAATCTCTCAAGCATTGCAGCACTTGTTGAAAGCAAATCTGATCACATTGAAAGACCCTCCAAAGAATGTCAACACTTCCTCTCCGAGTTATCGCCCCGATGCAACATGTGCATACCATTCTAACTGTCCAGGACATGACGCAGATCACTGTTGGGCCCTGAAAAATAAAATACAAGACATGATAGATGCTGGGGAAATTGAATTCGATCCTCCAGAGACTCCAAATGTCATCACTGCACCTATGCCGAAACACGACAAGACCGTTAATGCTATCATAGACACTGTTTATATCTATGATGTGAGAGAATTGTCAACTCTGCTCCTTGAAGTCAAAAGAAAACTAATCCGAGCTGGTTTCTTTCCAGGTTTTGACCCTGATTGCTTTTATTGTGCACACCTACCCAATGGTTGTGAGAATCTGAAAATAGGAATTCAAAAGTGGATGGATCGTCGTATCATTATGTTTGAGAGGCTCCCTTCTATGGACGATTTATGCGAAGTTTTTGCAAATGGGATGAGAATTGAGGACGTCTCAGTGGTTTCTAACATACCATTGAAAATCCCTACCAAAACCCCTTTCAAAATTTCTGCTGCACCCAAAGTGGCATCTGTAATCATCACCAGTCCGGCCCCATTTCCATACTCCTCAGACAAAGCTGTCCCGTGGAGTTATGACACTAATGTTTATGTCCATGGAGTTAAGCAAGATACCTTGACTGAAGAGGCCATGAATTTTACTACTCCAACTGTTGATAATATTGTGGGTACTAGTAAGATTACGAGAAGTGGAAGGATCTTTTCACCAGAAATATCTCCAAATGTTGCTACTAATCCAGTCCAGGTCCCAGTTCCTAATCAAGATATCAACGCTCGAGGCAAAGAGCCACTAGTTGAATCAGTTCAAGTACCGGTGGAAGTCACTGTTGAAGATCCGTCAAAGCAAGAAATGGAGGAAATATTGAAAATCATCTGTAAAAGTGATTACAATATTGTCGAACAACTGGGGCACACTGCTTCAAAAATTTCAATGCTATCTTTGCTAAAATATTCAGAAGCTCATGCCAAGGCCCTGATGAAGTTCCTGAAAGCTGCACATCTACCACAGGAGATTTCAGTCGATCAATTCGAAAATTGTGTTGCCAGTCTAACAGTGAACAATGGTCTCGGTTTCTCTGATGCTGATTTAACCCCTGCTGGGAAAAATCACAATAAAGCCCTGCACATCTCTATTGAATGTAACGACACTACTCTGTCTCATGTGCTGGTAGACAATGGTTCCTCTTTGAACGTGTTACCAAAAGCAGTACTGGAAAAACTTGACTTCGAAGGAGTTGTGTTACAACCAAGCGATATAGTGGTAAGAGCCTTCGACGGGTCAACAAGAACAGTGTACAGAAAAGTGAAGCTCCCAATCAGAGTGGGCTCTCAGATCTTTGATTCTACCTTTTATGTAATGGAAATTCACCCAGCATATTCCTGTTTACTAGGACGCCCTTGGATACATGGGGCAAATGCTGTAACTTCTACCCTGCATCAGAAGTTAAAGTATCCGATAAAAGGTAAGGTCGTCACAGTTTATGGCGAAGAAGAGTATGTGGTTAGCCACCTGAGCAACTCCAAGTATGTTGAGATGGATGGAGAATTCATCGAAACTCCCTGCCAATCTTTTGAGGTGGTCCCTCCAGATGTCTCTACTGTCAAACATATTTCTGCTACTCCTGCTACAAAAATAACTCCAACTATGGCTTCTCTCAAAGATGCCAAAGCTGTGATCGAAGAAGGTGGTTGCACAGTATGGGGACAGCTCCTCGATGTACCTTACAAGTTCGATAAGCTAGGTCTGGGCTATGCTGATGGAACTCAAAAGAGCGATCAAAATCCTCGTTCTGGAGGATTAATGTCACATTTCATCAGCCTAGGAGTGAATGCTATTAAAGACGATGGAATGATCTTGAACCATATTATTCAGCAATATCCAAATGAAGTTCCACCTGTTTCCATGGAAGTTTGGGATACTTTGGGAGAACCAAGCGGTGGGTATGATTTTCTAGTAAAGTACACTGCACCTCAGAGTTCTTTTATTGCCATTGAAGACATCGTCCCAACTGGATGGGGTGATCAGTTTGAAGATTGCAAAAGTTTCACAAGTTCCATTACTGAGCAATACCAAAGTCCACCTAGTCCAAAAGAAGTCTGGGATACACTAGGAGAACCAGGTGGTAAGTATGACTTTATGGTGAAGTATTCTGCTCCCCTGAGCTCGCAGATCGCTATTGAAGACATCACCCCAACTGGATGGGACAACCATTTCGAAGACAATATGACATTCACAAGCCCTGTCGCTCCTGAAGAAGTATGGGAAACTCCAAATAATGAGAATGATTTCCTGACGCAGTACACTGCTCCCCAGAATGCACAAGTCTCCCTCAAAGACATCATTCCAACTGGATGGGACGATCTTATCGGGTATCTCGCTCAGCCAACAGAGGTATCTCAGCCTGGGCTCTCATATCCAGCAGAGTATCTTGCTCATCCTGAAGGATCAACAGCTCATTTCCCCACCAAAGAAATCCATGCTGTGGAAGACGAAGAAGGCAGCTGCAACTGGAGCAGCTGGATACTCCCTGCTCACAACAATGGATTGAACAACTGGGAAGCTGAGGATGTGATCTCCTTTGATCAGGAGTAAATGCAATTTCCTGTTTTCGTTGTTTATATGTTCAAAGATAAAGATGGTTCCTGTACTATCGAACCATGAACTTAAAAGCCAGGTGCCTTGCCCGAAGCACACTGGTCCTTTTTATAAGGGTTTGTCATATCATGATCATGTTCATTCAATAAAATCATGGGACGTTTGCATATTCAAATTTTGTGATCCTTTTTCTTTCTTTGCTTTATTCATTTTCGAAATAGCTATGTGTTCTTACACACACCCACATAATAAATGCAGATTCACATTCACTCTGGATCCTATTGATAACGATTCTACTATTGCCAGTCATGACTTTGAAAATCCGATCTACCAAACTGAGGATGAAAGTGAGGAAGATTGTGAAGTACCAAGGGAACTTGCAAGGCTGTTAGAACAAGAGGAAAAGACTACACAGCCGCATGAAGAGCCAATTGAGGTTATCAACTTGGGCAGTGACGAAGAAAAGAAAGAAGTCAAGATAGGGGCTGATCTAGAAGACAGTGTCAAGCAAAGGCTGATTCAAATGTTACAAGACTACGTTGAGATATTCGCCTGGTCCTATGAAGATATGCCTGGCCTTGACACGGATATTGTGGTCCATCGCCTGCCGATCAAAGAAGGTAGCACTCCAGTTAAGCAGAAGCTGCGAAGAAGTAGGCCCGATATGTCCAAGCAGATCAAAGACGAGGTTGAGAAGCAATTCAATGCTGGCTTTCTGAAAGTTGTGAGTTATCCTCCATGGATAGCTAACATAGTGCCTGTGCCTAAAAAAGACGGGAAAGTCAGAATGTGTGTGGACTACAGAGATCTGAATCGGGCAAGCCCCAAATATGATTTTCCTTTACCTCACATCGATGTACTGGTTGACAATACTGCACAATGCAAGGTATTCTCCTTTATGGATGGGTTCTCAGGGTACAATCAAATCAAGATGGCGCCCGAAGACATGGAAAAAACAACCTTCACAACACCCTGGGGAACCTTTTGTTACAAAGTAATGCCCTTTGGTTTAAAGAATGCAGGAGCAACATATCAACGTGCAATGGTAGCTCTGTTCCATGATATGATTCATCAAGAAATAGAGGTTTATGTCGATGATATGATTGCAAAGTCCAACACCGAAGAAGAACATTTGGGTCATCTGCACAAGCTGTTTGACAGACTCAAGAAGTACAGGTTGCGACTAAATCCGAACAAGTGTACCTTTGGAGTAAGATCCGGTAAACTCTTAGGTTTCATCGTCAGCAGCAAAGGTATTGAAGTTGATCCTACCAAGGTCAAAGCCATTCAAGAAATGCCTATACCCCGTACCGAGAAACAAGTCAGAGGATTCTTGGGACGTCTGAATTACATAGCCAGATTTATTGCCCATATGACTACTACTTGTGTGCCGATCTTCAAACTGTTGAAGAAAGATCAAGTGGAAAGATGGAATGACAAATGCCAATTAGCCTTTGATAAAATCAAAGAATATCTCCAAAAACCGCCAATCTTGTTACCACCAGTGGAAGGAAGACCTCTGATAATGTATCTGACAGTGTTAGAAGATTCAATGGGGTGTGTACTGGGACAACATGACGAGTCTGGCCGAAAGGAGCATGCAATCTACTATCTTAGCAAAAAGTTTACCGATTGTGAAACAAGATACTCACTACTCGAGAAAACTTGCTGTGCCTTAGCATGGACGGCTCGCCGACTAAGGCAGTATATGCTAAACCATACCACTTTCCTGATCTCCAAAATGGATCCTATCAAGTATGTGTTCGAAAAACCTGCTCTCTCTGGAAGAATAGCAAGATGGAAAATGATCTTAACAGAGTATGACATCCAGTACACTTCACAAAAGGCGATCAAAGGAAGTGTGGTAGCTGATCATCTGGCTCATCAAGCAGTGGATGATTATCAAGCGTTGAACTTTGACTTCCCAGATGAAGACATTATGCTAGTTACTGACTACGAACAACCAGGACCGGAGGAAGGACCCGAGCCAGGATCCCGATGGACTATGGTTTTTGATGGAGCTTCTAATGCACTTGGCAATGGCATTGGAGTTGTGATCATTTCTTCTACAGGAGGTCATACACCATTCACTGCCAGATTATGCTTCAACTGCACTAACAATATAGCCGAGTATGAAGCATGTATTCTGGGTCTCAAAGCTGCAATTGATCTACAATCAAGTTCCTGGAGGTCTACGGAGACTCGGCGCTTGTAATTTATCAAGTCAAAGAGGAATGGGACACGAAGCACCCGAATCTAATTCCTTACAAAGAATATGTGCTGAGTTTGATTCCTTACTTCGAAGAAATCACTTTTGAACATATCCCGCGAGAAGAAAATCAACTAGCTGATGCCCTAGCTACCATGTCATCTATGTTCAAAGTCAGGTGGGACAAGGAGGCGCCAATGATCACCATTTACAGACAGGATGAACCAGCCTATTGCAATGAGATTGATACCAAAGAAATGGAAGAAAAACCATGGTTCCATGAGGTGAAAAGATATCTCGAAGTCCAAGAATACCCCGAAGGGGCATCCATTAACGATAGAAAGTTTCTAAGAAGATTTGCTGCCAAATTCTTTCTAAGTAATGGAATCCTGTACAAACGCAACTATGACTCGACTTTGCTTCGTTGTGTGAACAAGACGGAAGCGGAACAGATTATGGAAGACATACATAATGGTGCTTTTGGTACTCATTCAAGTGGACATACAATGGCTAAAAAGATCTTAAGAGCAGGTTATTATTGGTCTACCATGGAGACAGACTGCCATCGTCACTCCAGAACCTGTCATAAATGCCAGATATATGCCGACAAAGTACATGTACCTCCAGCCCCATTAAACGTCCTGACGGCCCCTTGGCCTTTTGCAATGTGGGGTATTGATATGATTGGAGAAATCAAGCCTACTGCCTCCAACGGACATCGCTTTATCCTAGTCGCTATTGATTACTTCACAAAGTGGGTAGAAGCAGCCTCGTTTGCTTCTGTCACCAAGAATGTTGTGGCCCAGTTTATCAAGCACAATCTCATTTGTCGGTGTGGAATCCCTAAAAGGATCATCACAGACAATGGCACAAATTTAAACAACAGAATGATTACTGAACTCTGCATACAGTTCAAGATCAAACATCATAATTCATCTCCATATCGACCAAAGATGAATGGCGCGGTAGAAGCTGCCAACAAGAACATTAAAAAGATCATACAAAAGATGACAGTAACCTACAAAGACTGCATGAGATGTTACCTGTTGCTCTTCATGGTTATCGCACATCAGCGCGTACTTCAACAGGGGCAACTCCATTTTCCTTAGTCTATGGTATGGAGGCAGTTCTTCCAATTGAAGTTCAGATTCCTTCCCTAAGGATTATGAAAGAGGATGATCTAGATGAAGACGATTGGATTCAGACTCGGTTGGACCAAATAAACTTGATTGATGAGAAGAGGCTCGGAGCTATTTGTCATGGTCAGTTGCACCAGAAGCGTATGATCAAAGCCTTCAACAAGAAAGTCAAAAGTCAGGCATACCAAACCGGTGACTTGGTTGTCAAACGTATCATCCTACCACAAGGTGACTGTGGACCGTCCTTTCGGGCCATACCCCTCCGTGGTGTGGGATACGTGAACTGACTCCTTTTTTGTCGATCGGACGCTTTCGCGTCACTTTTTTTGAAAAAGTTTACAGAGTCGCCACCGACCTTTTATTTTATCCAATGAAGGAAAGGTTTATAAAAGAAACAGAAAAAAGACCTTTGAGAGATTCTGGGTAAGGGGGTAGGTTATACAAAGGGAAGGTGTTAGCACCCTTTGTATCCATGGTTATCCATGGGCTCTTTAGTTTGCTTAGCTCGTTTGCTTTACTTTTCAATTGATTCGGAATGCTTTACCTGTGTTTTTGAAATACCTTTGCAAATAGAATTTGTAATGATCCTTGTGCGGATATATACAAATGCTTGTTTATCTTTCGAAAGATGTTTTGAAAAGAACGTTAATTTTGTAATGATCCGTGTTTGGATGTATACAAAATATTGTCTTTTGGAAAATTTGTTTTGAAAAACAACAGTGTATGAGAATTTTGTTTATTTTGATTTTGAGCAAGCAAACTAGGAGGTCTACCCTGAGTTAGGAGGTCTTTATCCTTGTTCCCTTTAAAAATCTATCCATTCGTCGGATATAAACAAAAGGTTCGATTTTGTACTCGAAACAGTAGAAATGTAACTTTGATTTTGAAAAGAGTGAAAAGGGGTTACCCTAGGAGGTGCAAATGTGATTGTGATTGAATTCAGATATTTATCTTTGAAGTTAGTGATCTGACGGTTCAGTTTTATCTTTGACATACACGCAGTTTATATGGGTACTGGAAATTAAAATGCGGGAATGTAAAGTGCGGAAAGTAAATCTACGCTATTACATCGATTTTGCGGGAAATGTAAACTAACCTATTTACATGAATTTGACATCCTATACATTTATCTAGGAACTTTAAATTGCAAGAAATAAAAGGCATATTTTTGTATTTTTGTGATTTATTTTAAATATAATTAATGCATTATTAATTAATTTAAAATAAAGAAAAGATGGAAATATGATTAAACCTAGCAAATAAGTTTAAAAATATGTACAAAATGTTTGTTAATTGATTTTAGAACAAAACTAATTTTTTTGGAATTTTTGAAATTGATTTGAAATTGATTTAAGTTAATTAAAACATAATTATGCAAATAATTATACAAATAATTAAAACTTAAAAAGAAAATTATTCAAAATATGTACAAAATTAGTTTATAATATATAAACAATATTTAACACAAAGAACAATTTTTTTTAGGATTTTTTGATTGGTTAGAATAATTAAAAAGCAAATATATAAATACATACTAATTAATTATGCAAAAATATTAAAATTTTGAAGAAAATAAAATATTTTTATTTCAGAAAATAATATATTATTTTAGAAGTCTAAAAATATTTTTTGTGTATTTTTTGGATTTTTAAAACTATTTTTAATTAATTTAACAAAGAAATTAAATAAAATAGAAAATAAAATAGAAAATAAAAGGATACTGATCCTGTGTGGTAATTAGTGAGGGCGCATGGTGAGGAAGAGTGATCTGGCGCGTTGAATCATTCATTAAATGAGATCAGATGGTCCAGAAATTGAGGCACGTGGTGATCAGTACACCTGCAAAGCACAGAATCAGAGATAAATTTAAAAACACGCGCGCGCTTCTGGACCAATGAGGGGGCGACACCTCATCGTCTTCAACCTTCAGACAAGGCCTTTTACAGCGCTTTTGTAAAAAAGCGCTATTGTAAGTGAACCCTAAATCTGCAAAATAACGAATAGGGTCAAACAAGCATAGAAATCAGGCGCGATGGTACCATTGGATTCGTCTTGTTCCACTGAATGTAACCCTGCCCTTAATTTGTTTTAATTTTGGCCCTAATGAAGAACCCTAATTTTGAGCTAAGTAAACCCTAAAATGGTATATGCTACAAACATCCATTAAAATCCAATTGAAGCTCCAGAAACGACCAGAGCTTCAAACCAAACACAATTATGCATCTACATCTTGTTAAATGTGCGTGAGTTATGAGATATAAGTTGGTTTTAGTTTGAACAAACCGTGGCTTTATATAGCTCGATTCAGTGAAGTTTATGAGTTGGAAATGATTGGAATTGATTCAGTGTAGCTCAGAGATGATGTTTGAATGTTTATTTTATATTGAAATGGACTGAAACTTAAAATTCGAATTTCAAGTTTCTTTGAAAATTACAAGTGGTTACAAGTATGCTATATGCTTAGGGATGCTTCTGAACTCGTCTCCCCTTGTTACTGAAGTAAGATAGCTTATTTATAAGCATTTAGAGTGCTTAGAACTTAAGCCAAAAGCATTGATGAGTATCTTTGGAATCTTGACTTTTTCAACAATGGTGGCTTGGCATTTAAGCTACTATGCCTTGATTTTCTTCTCTCCCTCTGCTGCACTTTGCTTTGGGACAGAGTTTGAATGAGTCTTTGATGAGTCATGCTTGATTTGCAAGCTATCCATTATCCTTCCATTTTACTTTTTTATTTAATCTTAAAATAAGAAAAAATCAAGCAAAAATGGATAAAAAAAAATGTTATGGGCTTAGCCTTGGTCGTGGGAGGCCCATATCATCATGGAAGTGCTGTTTGAATGCTGAAAACTTGGCCCCATTTGGAAAAAATACATTTTTGAGCAATGTTGATTTCATGCATTTTCCCAAAATTTAGCCAACTTCAACAAGGTGTAAATCCTTCAATTTTTGTCATATGAAGGAGATCTTGCACTTTTTGGAAACCTCAAAGAGTCCTCTAACCAATGTCTTTGGTATCATGTCAAAATGATTTTTGAAGCTCCTTGTGTGTCCTTTTGAAAAAAGTGTCTTTTTGTTGACTTTGAAAATGACCTGTAATGTCTTTGGTCATATTTTTCAAATGGTGAATCCAATGACCATGGGATCAATGGCATTTGAAAGATAATTGAATTTCCTTCAAAACAAGCTTTGGTTTGAATTTTTTGGATGAAGGATGAGAGAGTTATGATCAGTCAAAGTTGAGTTGACTTTTCAGGCAAAAACCCTAATTTTGAATCTTAGGGTTTTGTTGATTTTTGATCTTTCCTTGATGAATTATGATCATCCAATGATCAAATGTTGAATCCTTTGACAAAATATGGACTTTGACAAAAAATTTCATTTTTGACTGTCAGTTGACTTTTTTGGTCAAACGGGTCGTCTGTTGACTGTTTGAGCTGCTGACGGTGCGTCTGAGTGAATTGAAGTTTGAAAATTTGTATGATGGTACTTTGAGATGTATGGATGTATATGAAATCCATTTGAGCTCTCAAAAACTTGTTGCTCCTGTTAAAACAAGAAAAACCCTGATTAGGGACTGTCTGTATAGGAGGCAGTTAAGCGTACCTGATTTTTGTGCAGTGTTGAGTTTCTGCTAATCATGTGATATTCAGAAGACTTCTAACACAAAAATCTTGGAAATTTGAATTGTGAATGATTGATTTGATTGATTGTACAAATCACTGTGAATTGTACTGTCTGCAGTTTGTCTGTCAACCGACTGTTCGTGTACTGAAGCAGCAGTTAAAGTGAAAAAAAATCAACTGTCAAAGTTAATTTTCTTTTTTGTTGTTATTTTTGTTTTTGTTATATGTGAAGCATGAAAAATTTATTTACATGACTTGTTAGAAAACAGAAACATAATAACAGATATTTACAGTATGCGGGTAAAATTACCGATAATAACCTGAAAATTGTTTACTGCACAGAAATAGAAATATTTGACTGGCAGAAACACACAAAATATTATCTTAGTAATTAAGCAATATTATGACAAATAGTACAACATTTAATACTGACAGTATAAATATTACATACTATTGAACAGTACGACGAATAGACGGTACGTTTAAGAAAATAAGAAACACGGCAAACTTTAAAAATGACGGTTGATGAACCATGCTATGATCAATAACATGTAGATGATTGGGAGCATAACCATTGCAGGTCCACACTCCTCAGGACTGTGTAGGCAGAAGAAAGTCATGATCACCGTAGCAATGGTGATGACTGTAAGAAACAGTGTTTCTATCCATTTTGCCATTTTTGCTAGGGAAGAAGAAATGATGGATTATGAGGTAGGAATTTGAAAGATGATTTAGAATTTGATGTGAGATTTGTGGGAAGAATGAGAGGTTTTTATAGAATGGAAAGATGATAGAGACGTTGGGGAATGATGTGATTCCGTACAAAAGGAGATTTGAGTGGTGGTGAGATTTGAAAGAAAGTGTAAGGTATTGTTGGGAAAAGAGAGATGTGTAGAATAAAGTTGAGATTTGAATTGGAAAGAAGAGATTTGAAAAGATTTTGAAAATAATGGAATATAGTACAAAAGTTAGTGGGAAACCAAAAACAATTGTTACCAGTACAGTGTGAGTTTCCTGCTTTTGCGCCTGCAAAAAGGATTTAACCCTGCATGAACTGTGTTAGTACTATTTATCTGTAAAATAAATAAATAGTATTTGTGGTGTAATGAACAGCATTTGGCGTTTGCGTAAGAATAAATTCCACTGTTAGCCAAGTTACTGTGTAAGAGAAATTCTGAAATTTAAGCACTTCATATGTTTAGGATATTTGAAATAAAAATCCATGTTTATATGAAACTCTTAATTTTCAGATTGAAGTTTTCTTAAAAAAGGATGTGGGCAAATTTTGGGGTATAACAGTTGCCCCTATTCAATCTTCTTAAACCTGAAGAGATTATCTGAAATCTGAAGGTAGAAGATGATTGAATAAATAGATGCCCTGAAAATTTGCACTTACCTTGATCAGCAGAGATGTTGGAAGTTGCATTTGAATGTTGTCTGCGAAATGTTGTTGGCAGATTGAAACATTACCTGAGATAGGCTTTTCAGATGCCATCTGGAAAATGTGTTGAGGGTTTGTTCATCAGAATGAATCCATTGATTATATCTTGATGAAGGACTTGAAAGTTGATCATTGTGGAACCGTCTGAGGTATCACTTTAGATCTGCAATGTTAGATCGTTCTGGAACCGTCGGAGGTTTCGCCTTAGATCTGAAATGCTAGATCGTTCTGGAACCGTCGGAGGTATCGCCTTAGATCTGAAATGCTAGATCGTTCTGGAACCGTCTGAGGTATCACTTTAGATCTGCAATGTTAGATCGTTCTGGAACCGTCTGAGGTATCACTTTAGATCTGCAATGTTAGATCGTTCTGGAACCGTCTGAGGTATCACTTTAGATCTGCAATGTTAGATCGTTCTGGAACCGTCTGAGGTTTCGCCTTGGATCTGAAATGCTAGATCGTTTTGGAACCGTCGGAGGTATCACTTTAGATCTGCAATGTTAGATCGTTCTGGAACCGTCTGAGGTATCACTTTAGATCTGCAATGTTAGATCGTTCTGGAACCGTCGGAGGTATCGCCTTAGATCTGAAATGCTAGATCGTTCTGGAACCGTCTGAGGTATCGCCTTAGATCTGAAATGCTAGATCGTTCTGGGACCGTCGGAGGTATCGCCTTAGATCTGAAATGCTAGATCGTTCTGGAACCGTCGGAGGTATCACTTTAGATCTGCAATGTTAGATCGTTCTGGAACCGTCTGAGGTATCACTTTAGATCTGCAATGTTAGATCGTTCTGGAACCGTCTGAGGTATCACTTTAGATCTGCAATGTTAGATCGTTCTGGAACCGTCTGAGGTTTCGCCTTAGATCTGAAATGCTAGATCGTTTTGGAACCGTCGGAGGTATCACTTTAGATCTGCAATGTTAGATCGTTCTGGAACCGTCTGAGGTATCACTTTAGATCTGCAATGTTAGATCGTTCTGGAACCGTCGGAGGTATCGCCTTAGATCTGAAATGCTAGATCGTTCTGGAACCGTCTGAGGTTTCGCCTTAGATCTGAAATGCTAGATCGTTTTGGAACCGTCGGAGGTATCACTTTAGATCTGAAATGCTAGATCGTTCTGGAACCGTCTGAGGTATCGCCTTAGACTAGCAATGTTAGATGATAAATGAGTTGAGAATGAGAGTTCTTCAGAGTGAATCTTTGGTTTGATTGTATCTGAAAGGACTGCTTGTCTGAATAAGATTCAGGATGAACACTGCATGTGAGTGAGAACATCTTTGCTGAAGACATCTGTCTACCTGAAAAATCAAGTTAATAATATGCGATGTCTATGATGCATGTATGATATGAGATCCTCGAGCTAGAGGAGAAATATGCAAGTTATGTTGTGTATGAATATGCGTATGATGCATGATTGTGAATGTGAATATGAATGTGATGCATGGTTCATGCAGCTTAGAGCGTGTCAAGCTCCTGATTGGGAAAATAAATCCCAGCTAGCCATTTGGAAGTGAAGGCATCGTGGTTGTTGATGATCTTCTGTCTCGCTTGAGTACCCTGGGTTGGGGAAATTCTTTGAGAACCAGGATATTCTATTGAAGGATCTTTGACTACTGCTTGGGGAACCAAAGGTAACTGGAAGCTCTGATGCCCTTTCAAATGGGAATGAGGAAGATGCATAATCCTCCGATGCACTATCTGACCAAGTCCGGGTGCGGGGATCACACCTTCTGAAGATAGTAATCTGGAACAACCCTGCTGAGGAATAAGACTTCTTTCGAAAGAAAAATCTTTTTGAGGGATTTGTTGAGGAATGTGTCTCCATTGGGGAAACTTCCTTCTGATGCTGGTTTAGGATAATGTCCAAATAATTGGGACATGTCCGGAATGCTATTCCTGTTTTTCCTGGTAAACATCAATCATATTCAAATGCATATGTTCATTCAAAATATCATTGGGATGCTCGCGTATTCAAAACAGAAAAAATGAAAATGTTAGTTATAAGCTGCATTGATTTTTGAAAAGGTGCCGTGATAGGCGGATTAGTATAGGGAGACAACAATCCTAGAAGTAGGAAATTGTCAGAAAGTTTTGAAAAGTATTTATGAAAAGAAATAGCTATGTGAGAACGATCCAGTCAAGTTTCAATTCTGCTATTGCCAATCTGTCTTCGAGCATCTCATCCCTCACTTGTTGGAAGAAAGTGATTGGACTGATTGGTGTCTTTGAGGTGTTGAACCTTGTCGGTGAGTAGGCAGCTGAGCGGGACATAGTTGTATGCTTTATTCCCTAATTTTTGCCTAGGCTGCCCTTTCAGGTTTTCAGCCTACCGGGATAGTATTTGTTTTGTCTCTAATTTTTGCCTGGATCGCCCTTTCGGGTTTTCAATCCACCGAGACGCTCATTTTTGCCTAAGTTGCCCTTTCAGGTTTTCAACTTAGCGAGCTGTATTTTTTTTTTTTTTAAGCAAAGTACTTTTTGACTATGTCCGCATTCACAGGGTGTGGGAAATCCTCGCCATCCATGGTGGTAAGCAACATGGCACCGCCGGAGAATATTTTCTTGATTATGAATGGTCCCTCGTAGGTGGGGGTCCATTTGCCTCTGGGATCACCTTGTGGTAAGATGATGCGTTTGATAACCAAGCCACCAGTTTGGTATGCTTGACTTTTGACTTTCTTGTTGAATGCTTTGATCATGCGCTTTTGGTATAGCTGGCCATGACAGATAGCTGCAAGTCTTTTCTCATCGATCAAGTGTATTTGGTCGAATCGAGTTTGAATCCAATCGTCTTCGTCTAGATCGGCTTCTTTCATGATCCTTAAGGAAGGAATCTGGATTTCGATTGGGAGAACTGCTTCCATACCGTAGACTAACGAGAATGGAGTTGCCCCTGTTGAAGTACGCGCAGATGTGCGATAACCATGAAGAGCAAAAGGTAACATCTCATGCCAGTCTTTGTAGGTTACTGTCATCTTTTGTATGATTTTCTTGATGTTCTTGTTGGCAGCTTCCACTGCGCCGTTCATCTTTGGTCGATATGGAGAAGAATTATGATGTTTGATCTGGAACTGCGTGCAGAGTTCAGTAATCATTTTATTGTTTAGATTCGTGCCATTGTCAGTGATGATCCTTTCGGGGATGCCGTACCGACAAATGAGATTGTGCTTGATAAACCTGGCTACCACATTCTTGGTGACAGAAGCATATGAAGCTGCCTCTACCCACTTTGTGAAGTAGTCAATAGCGACCAGGATAAAGCGATGTCCATTGGAAGCAGTAGGTTTGATTTCTCCAATCATATCAATACCCCACATTGCGAAAGGCCAAGGAGCCGTCAGAACGTTTAATGGAACTGGAGGTACATGCACTTTGTCGGCATATATCTGGCATTTGTGACAAGTTTTGGAATGATGATGGCAATCTGTCTCCATGGTAGACCAGTAGTAACCTGCTCTCAAGATCTTTTTAGCCATTGTATGTCCGTTGGAATGAGTACCGAAGGTACCATTGTGTATGTCTTCCATGATTTGTTCTGCTTCCTTCTTGTTTACGCAACGAAGTAAAGTCGAGTCATGGTTGCGCTTGTACAAAGTTCCATTGCTTAGGAAGAATTTGGAGGCAAATCTCCTTAGAAACTTTCTGTCGTTAATAGATGCCCCTTCAGGGTACTCCTGGGTTTCGAGATACCTTTGTATTTCATGGACCCATGATTTGTCTTCCATTTGTTTGGTATCGATCTCATTGCAATAGGCTGGTTCGTCTTGCCTGTAAATGGTGATCATAGGAGCTTCGTCGTCCCAATTGACTTTGAACATGGATGACATGGTAGCTAAGGCATCAGCTAGTTGATTTTCTTCGCGTGGGATGTGCTCGAAAGTGATCTCCTCGAAGTAAGGAATCAAACTCAACACATGTTCTTTGTATGGAATTAGATTTGGGTGCTTTGTGTCCCATTCCCCTTTGACTTGGTAGATTACCAAGGCCGAGTCTCCGTAGACTTCAAGGAATTTGATTTTTAGATCAATTGCAGCTTTGAGACCCAGAAGGCATGCTTCGTATTCGGCTATATTGTTGGTGCAATTGAAACACAATCTGGCGGTGAAGGGTGTATGACCTCCTGTGGGGGAAATGATCACAGCTCCGATGCCATTGCCGAGCGCATTAGAAGCTCCGTCAAAAACCATAGTCCATCGGGATCCTGGTTGTTTGTAGTCATTGACTAGCATAATGTCTTCGTCTGGGAAGTCAAAGTTCAATGCCTGATAATCATCTACTGCTTGATGAGCTAAATGATCAGCTATCACACTTCCTTTGATTGCTTTTTGCGAAGTGTATTGAATGTCATATTCTGTTAGGATCATTTGCCATCTTGCAATCCTTCCAGAGAGAGCAGGTTTTTCGAACACGTATTTGATTGGATCCATCTTGGAGATCAGGAAAGTGGTGTGATTTAGCATATACTGTCTTAGTCGGCGAGCCGCCCATGCTAAGGCACAGCAAGTTTTTTCGAGTAGTGAGTATCTTGTTTCACAATCGGTAAACTTTTTGCTAAGATAGTAGATTGCGTGCTCCTTTCGGCCGGATTCGTCATGTTGTCCGAGTACACACCCCATTGAATCTTCTAACACAGTTAGGTACATTATCAGAGGTCTGCCTTCCACAGGAGGTAACAAGATTGGCGGTTTTTGAAGGTATTCTTTGATTTTATCAAAGGCTAACTGGCATTTGTCATTCCATCTTTCCACTTGATCTTTCTTCAGTAATTTGAAGATTGGCACACAAGTAGGAGTCATATGGGCAATGAATCTGGCTATGTAGTTTAGACGTCCCAAGAATCCTCTGACTTGTTTCTCGGTACGGGGTATAGGCATTTCTTGAATGGCTTTGACCTTGGCAGGATCAACCTCAATACCTTTACTGCTGACGATGAAACCTAAGAGTTTACCGGATCTTACCCCAAAGGTACACTTGTTCGGGTTCAGTCGCAATCTGTATTTCTTGAGTCTGTCAAACAGCTTGTGTAAATGACTCAAATGTTCTTCTTCGGTGTCGGATTTTGCGATCATGTCATCGACATACACCTCTATTTCCCGATGAATCATATCATGAAATAGTGTTACCATTGCACGTTGATAGGTGGCTCCGGCGTTTTTCAGACCAAAGGGCATTACTTTGTAACAAAAGGTTCCCCAGGGTGTTGTGAAGGTTGTTTTTTCCATGTCTTCGGGTGCCATCTTGATTTGATTGTACCCTGAGAATCCGTCCATAAAGGAGAATACCTTGCATTGTGCGGTATTGTCAACCAGTACATCGATGTGTGGTAAAGGGAAATCATCTTTGGGGCTTGCCCGGTTCAGATCTCTGTAGTCTACACACATTCTGACTTTCCCGTCTTTTTTGGGTACAGGCACGATGTTAGCTATCCAAGGAGGATAACTTACAACTTTTAGGAATCCGGCATTGAATTGTTTTTCAACCTCGTCTTTGATCTTTTTTGACATATCAGGCTTACTCCTTCGCAGTCTCTGTTTGACCGGAGTGCTTCCTTCTTTGATTGGCAGGCGATGAACTACAATGTCCGTGTCAAGGCCAGGCATATCTTGATAAGACCAGGCGAATATCTCGGCGTAGTCTTGCAACAATTGAATCAGTCTTTGCTTGACACTGTTTTCTAAGTCAGCCCCAATTCTGACCTCTTTCTTTTCTTCGTCACTGCCCAAGTTGATGACCTCAATCGGCTCCTCATGAGGCTGTATGGCTTTTTCTTCTTGTTCTAGAAGTCTTGCAATTTCTCTTGGCACTTCACAATCTTCCTCACTTTCGTCCTCAGTTTGGTAGATCGGATTTTCAAAGTCATGACGGGCAATAGCAGAGTCGTTATTGACTGGATCCAGCGTGTATGTGAATCTGCATGGTAGATATGTGAGTGTGTATGAAGAGAAAAACATAGCTATTTGAAAGCGAATAAAGAAAGAAAAAGGATCACAAAATTTTGAACATGCAAGCATCCCATGATTTTATTGAATGCACATAATCATGATATGACAAACCCTTTTTATAGAAGGACCGTTGTGCTAAGGCACACGGCTTTCACGCTCATGGTTCGATTGTTCAGGAACCACTTTTATCTTTGCACAATATACACAAAGAAAACAGGAAATGGCATTTACTCCTGATCAAAGGAGATCACATCCTCTGCTTTCCAGTTGTTCAATCCTCCGTTGTTAGCAGGGAGCACCCAGCTGTTCCAGTTGCAGTTGTTCTTTTCGTCTTCCGTAGCATTGATTCCGCTAGTGGGAAAATGCGTAGGTAATTCCTCAAGATAAGTTGGATGATTTGTTGGATATGAGAATCCAGGTGGAGGTCCCTCTATTGGCTGAGCGAGATGCTCGATAAGGCCGTCCCATGCAGTAAGAATGACGTTTTGAATAGAGACTTGTGCATCCTGATAAGGAGTGTACTGTGACAGAAAATAACCTTCGTTGTTTGGCATCTTCCTGGCTTCTTCAAGAGCGAAGTTGTCGTCGTACTGTTCGTCCCATCCAGTCGGGACAATGTCTTTGATGGGAGTTGAAAAGCTCGGAGGAGCGGAATATTTCACTATATAGTCGTATTTGCCGCTGGGTTCTCCTAGCGTGTCCCATACTTCTTTGGGTGGATTTTGATATTGCTGAGTGACGGAACTTGTGATACTTCCGTCATTTTGATTACCCTCTTCTGTTGGAGTAAGATCTTCCAGAGCAATGTAAGAATTCTGAGGTGTGATATACTGGTAGTTGTAACCGTCATTTGGTCCTCCCACAGCATCCCACATTCCCGTGGTAATGGGTGGAATTTCGTCTGGATATGGCTGAATGATGTGGTTCAAGTATGTCCCTTCATCATCAATGGCGTTTACTTCTTGGCTGGCGAAGTGTGATATTAACCCTTCAGAGCGAGGATTTTGATCATTCTTTTGATTTTCACCATTATAGCCCAGACCTAGCTTGTCGGACTTGTAGGGTATATCAGGGAGTTGTCCCCATACTGTGCGATCACCCTGTTCAATCATGGCTTTGGCATCTTTGAGAGAAGCCATAGCTGTAGCTGGAGTAGCAGGAATATGCTTGGTGGTAGAGATATCTGGAGATACAACCTCAAAAGCTTGATACGGAGTTTCGATGGATTCGCCCTCCATCTCAACATACTTGTCGTTGCTCAAGTGACTGACCATATATTCTTCTTCGCCATAGACTGTGACAACCTTTCCTTTTACTGGGTATTTTAACTTCTGATGCAGGGTAGAAGTTACAGCGTTTGCCCCATGTATCCAAGGGCGTCCTAGTAAACAGGAGTATGTTGGAAGAACGTCTATTACGGAAAAGATAACATCGAAAGTTTGAGAGCCCACTCTGATTGGGAGCTTAACTTCTCCGTACACCGTTCTTGTTGACCCATCGAAGGCTCTTACAACCACATTACTTGGTTGTAGCACAACTCCTTTGAAGTCAAGTTTTTCCAGTATTACCTTTGGTAACACGTTTAGAGAGGAACCATTGTCTATCAGCACATGAGACAGAGTGGTGCCGTTGCATTCGATAGAGATGTGCAGGGCCTTGTTGTGATTTCTTCCAGCAGGAGTTAGATCCACATCAGAGAAACCAAGACCATTGGGCACTGTAAGACTGGCGACACAATTCTCAAATTGGTCGATTGGGATTTCTTGAGGCACATGCGCAGCTTGAAGGAACTTCATTAGAGCTTTAGCATGAGCTTCTGAATATTTTAGCAGAGATAACATTGAGATTTTTGAAGCAGTATGCCCCAGTTGTTCGACAATATTGTAATCACTTTTGCAGATGATTTTCAATATTTCGTCCATCTCTTGCTTTGATGGATCCTCAGCAGTGATCTCTACCGGATTTTGAACTGGTTCGATCAGTGGCTCTTTGCCTCGAGTGTTGATATCTGGAATAGGAATTGGAACCTGAATTGGACTAGCAGCAATATTTGGAGAAATTTCTGGTGAAAAGATTCTTCCACTTCTCGTGATCTTGCTAGTGCCTGCAATGTTACTTACAGCTGAAGTAGTTAGTGTTGCGTCCTCTTTAGTCGAGGGATCCTGCTTAACTCCATGAATGTAAACATTAGTGTCATATCCCCATGGGACAGCTTTGTCTGAGGAGTATGGAAATGGAGTTGGACTAGCAATGACTACTGATGCCACTTTGAGTGTAGCAGAAATTTTGAATGGAGCCTTGGCAGAGATTTTGAATGGTAAGCTGGAGATCACTGAGGCATCCTCTATTCTTATCCCGTTTGCAAAGACTTCGCACAGTACGTCCATAGAAGGGAGCCTCTCAAACATAATGATACGGCGATCCATCCATTTTTGAATTCCCATCCTCAGATTTTCACAACCATTGGGCAGGCAAGTGCAATAAAAGCAGTCGGGGTCACACCCTGGAAAGTAACCAGCTCGGATTAGCTTTCCTTTGACTTCGCAGAGTGGAGTTGATAATTCGTTCACATCATAAATGTAAACTGTGTCTATGATAGCATTAACAGTTTTGTCATGCTTTGGCATAGGTGCTGTGATGACATTTGGAGTTTCTGGAGGATCGAACTCAATTTCTCCAGCATCTATCATGTCTTGGATTTTATTTTTCAGGGCCCAGCAGTGATCTGCGTCATGTCCTGGACAGTTTGAATGATAGGCACATGTTGCATCAGGGCGATAATTCAGAGAAGAAGTATTGACATTCTTCGGAGGACCCCTTAATGTGATCAGATCCGCTTTAAGCAAGTGCTGCAATGCCTGAGAGATTGGCATGTTGATTTTGGTGAAAGTTCTTCTTGGTGCATCTGGTCGATGCGTATATTTTGGCTGTTGATCTTTTTGAGGTGCAGATGCGGAGATCATAACTGCCCCTACAGATTGATGCTGATCACTTTTGTGACTTGTCTGAATTTGCGCTGTATTGACCTCATTTTTGATGGGCCTTTTTGTAGTACCAGAGGAGGATCCTACTTGAATTTTTCCATTTCGAATGCCACTTTCGACACGTTCTCCGGTCAGTATTAGGTCAGTGAAACCTGATGATGAACTTCCCAGCAAATGGCTATAGAATGGGCCAGTTAAAGTGCCCATGAACATGTCGACTAGTTCGCGATCAGATAAGGGTGGTTGAACCCTTCCAGCCATATCTCTCCACTTTTGTGCATACTCTTTGAAACTTTCTTTTGGTCCCATAGACATGCCTCGCAATTGAGTACGAGTGGGTGTAAGATCAGCATTGTATTGGTACTGTTTGTAAAAAGCAGCAGCTAATTCTTCCCAAGTATGAACCTTGGTATTTTCTAGCTGGTAGTACCATTCGAGTTGTGTACCTGACAGACTTTCTTGGAAAAAGTGAATCCACAATTTGTTATCTGTTGTATGAGGTTGTATCTTCCTCACATAAGATCTCAAATGTAGTTTTGGACAAGAAACTCCATCATACTTTGCAAAGGTTGGAACTTTGAATTTTGGAGGGATGACAACATCCGACACGAGTCCCAGATCATTGAAATCTAAGCCAGGTATTTTTTGTATTTCCATAGCTTTCATACGATCCTCCAACTGTTGGTATTTGTCATCATCCTGTTCGTCTCCAGAATGATCTTCTTCTTCATTTGAAGAGAGAGAGGGTTTAGCAGAACCCTGGTTGCTTTGATTATCTTCTTGTTCACCATCACCGACTATTTCAGGGATTGGTGGCTTTTTGATCTTTTTGACAGGGATCTTGATCTTCCTTCTCAGGTAACTCAAGCCTGCAGATTCTTTGGGCTTCTTCTTCTTCTTGAGTATCAGGGCTTTCAGCTCTTGTTGCCCCTTTGCCAGTTCCAGAATTGCCACTTGAACTTGGGCATTCTGTACTTCGAGATTCTTGATGCTTGCCTCAGATTCCATCTCTTCTGACTGAAATAAACAGCGAAGAGATGAGAAACCCGTCATGTGAACCTGTTATGCAATGTGTATGACTGGATGCCATGTGTATGCAATGTATGAAATGCAAATGCAATGTATATGAATGCAATGTATGAAATGTATATGCAATGCATGAAGTGAAATGTGTGTGCAATTTTTCAAGGATCTTAGAGTTTAGATTTGTTAAAGAAGAAACAAACGTTAGTTAATCAATTTATTTCTTTTTTTCTTTTTCTGCTTCTTTTTTATTTGCCTCATTTGGGCTTACAAGACAGAAATAAAATGGAATGATCCTTCAGGTCTCCCGTGGACGCTTTCTCTTTGTCCCCAGGAATGCGTTGATTCTTTGTTCTTCTTGAAGCTGTCTGGTGAGCTCGAATAGCCTTCTCTCATAGTCCTGACAGTGTTCTTTGAAGGTGTCTCTTTCCTCTTTGAGTTGAACCCAGGATTTTTGCAACTCTTCCAAGTCAGTTGGCATATCCGGGTGTAGAATAACTTGAGGTTCGTAACCTTCGACTTCTGATTTGATAGTCACAGGTAGAACAGCGGGATAGGGCATCATGAGTTTTTGAGCATGAGTACGCACCCATCTGAGGTAAAGTTCCATAGGAATAGAATTCCATTGCCCCAGAGTTTTGCTTTCTATTCTATAGACACTGTCCCAAGCCTGTATGAATCTTCGTCGGTGTCTGTGAGAATCATTCTCGTAATCAAACACAATGCCACGGATAATCATGTCATGAGGACCGTTGCTTCTTGCATATCCGAATTGGCGTAGAGCTAGAGAGGGATTGTAAGTGATACCTCCTTTAATGCCAAGGAGTGGCACATTAGGGTATTCTCCACAATGATCAATGATAGTAATGTCTCTTTGAAAGAAGTTGTTCCATCGGATATCTGAATGAGATAAAGACATGATTCTGTAAGACCATTGTGCTCTTTGTTCATTTCTCAGTACTGATCGGGGAAGATGACATGTAAACCACCTAGCCAGTAGTGGTATACAGCACATGAGAGTTCCTCGTTTCTTCATGGTACGAGTGTGTAGAGAGTGTAGGATGTCTCCCAGCAATGTTGGTACCGGGTTACGGATTAGGAAAAGGTTGATGATGTGTACACTTATGAACTGGTCGGGATTTGGGAATAAAACCAACCCATAGATTAAAAGTGCCATAACTTCTTCAAAAGCTGGATAACTTTTGTTTTCTAGCAGTAGTCGAGCCTTTTCCAGTAAGAATTTGGCAAGCAAACCCTCAACTCCACTCTTTGTTTCCCAATTGGATTTGATTTCTGACTTTTGCAGATGTAAAGCAGCAGCAATGACTTCAGGTTTTGGTTTTCTTTCTAAACCAGTGAAAGGTAATTGATCTCGGATTGGTAATCCAATTAATTCAGAGAATTCTTCCAAAGTGGGTACCAACTGGTAATCAGGAAATGTGAAGCAATGATGTTCAGGGTCGAAGAACTGGAACAGGACCCGTATCATGTCTTCTTCAAACTTTGAGGTAACCAAATGGAGTAGGTGACCATGCTTTTCAGTGAATTGAGCATTCCTGGGGAATTCTGCTACCAAGACTTTGAGTTCAGATGGCACCGTTGAGATATTGATTCGGATGTAATCTCTGGTGGCGGGAGCCATTACCTGCAAAAACAAAAGTAAACTCTTTGATCCTTGAAATGTGTAGTGAAAAATGATGTGTTTATGATGCAAACATGTGGCACACAAAAACAAATCAAACAATAGCCTTAGGTTTAAAGGCTTGCATGAGGTTGATAGGTGATACCCTCCCCTCTGAAGTTGAGTTGGTTGAAAACCTGTCCTAGAATAGTATTCGGGTTCTATGATCCTTGGAGACAATATCTCAATACGGCGCTCGGACGGCCGATCAAGAATATTCCTCGAGGATAACTAGCTTCGATCAATTTCAAAGCTAGCCACTTAATAGGCCACAAGTCAAGTTCAACT
Organism: Vicia villosa; assembly: GCF_029867415.1. Lineage (NCBI taxonomy): Eukaryota > Viridiplantae > Streptophyta > Magnoliopsida > Fabales > Fabaceae > Vicia > Vicia villosa. The sequence continues at coordinate 140,367,982 of NC_081180.1, read as the reverse complement.
AAAAGGTTCTAAGACAAATTAGTGTTAATGACACTTCGGAAGCCTAATATACTCCTTGATCGTTTTCAAGGGACATCAGTATAAACCAAAGTATCACACTAACGATGACTACCAGATCAACCGTATCGGTACATGCCGTACAGTTTCCTTGGTCTATTGTCATATACTTAAGGTATCTCGAGATTCGGGTTAGAATCTTTCACACAAGCAAAGTACCCAAGCAAACCTGTGAAAAGTAAAGCAATCAGATCAAACAATTGAAAACATCGAAATGATCTATACTCTAAAGGTAACCCCTTTTGAAAACATTTTGAATTCTTATTCCCCAGCAGAGTCGCCAGTTCTGTGGACCGTCCTTTCGGGCCATACCCCTCCGTGGTGTGGGATACGTGAACTGACTCCTTTTTTGTCGATCGGACGCTTTCGCGTCACTTTTTTTGAAAAAGTTTACAGAGTCGCCACCGACCTTTTATTTTATCCAATGAAGGAAAGGTTTATAAAAGAAACAGAAAAAAGACCTTTGAGAGATTCTGGGTAAGGGGGTAGGTTATACAAAGGGAAGGTGTTAGCACCCTTTGTATCCATGGTTATCCATGGGCTCTTTAGTTTGCTTAGCTCGTTTGCTTTACTTTTCAATTGATTCGGAATGCTTTACCTGTGTTTTTGAAATACCTTTGCAAATAGAATTTGTAATGATCCTTGTGCGGATATATACAAATGCTTGTTTATCTTTCGAAAGATGTTTTGAAAAGAACGTTAATTTTGTAATGATCCGTGTTTGGATGTATACAAAATATTGTCTTTTGGAAAATTTGTTTTGAAAAACAACAGTGTATGAGAATTTTGTTTATTTTGATTTTGAGCAAGCAAACTAGGAGGTCTACCCTGAGTTAGGAGGTCTTTATCCTTGTTCCCTTTAAAAATCTATCCATTCGTCGGATATAAACAAAAGGTTCGATTTTGTACTCGAAACAGTAGAAATGTAACTTTGATTTTGAAAAGAGTGAAAAGGGGTTACCCTAGGAGGTGCAAATGTGATTGTGATTGAATTCAGATATTTATCTTTGAAGTTAGTGATCTGACGGTTCAGTTTTATCTTTGACATACACGCAGTTTATATGGGTACTGGAAATTAAAATGCGGGAATGTAAAGTGCGGAAAGTAAATCTACGCTATTACATCGATTTTGCGGGAAATGTAAACTAACCTATTTACATGAATTTGACATCCTATACATTTATCTAGGAACTTTAAATTGCAAGAAATAAAAGGCATATTTTTGTATTTTTGTGATTTATTTTAAATATAATTAATGCATTATTAATTAATTTAAAATAAAGAAAAGATGGAAATATGATTAAACCTAGCAAATAAGTTTAAAAATATGTACAAAATGTTTGTTAATTGATTTTAGAACAAAACTAATTTTTTTGGAATTTTTGAAATTGATTTGAAATTGATTTAAGTTAATTAAAACATAATTATGCAAATAATTATACAAATAATTAAAACTTAAAAAGAAAATTATTCAAAATATGTACAAAATTAGTTTATAATATATAAACAATATTTAACACAAAGAACAATTTTTTTTAGGATTTTTTGATTGGTTAGAATAATTAAAAAGCAAATATATAAATACATACTAATTAATTATGCAAAAATATTAAAATTTTGAAGAAAATAAAATATTTTTATTTCAGAAAATAATATATTATTTTAGAAGTCTAAAAATATTTTTTGTGTATTTTTTGGATTTTTAAAACTATTTTTAATTAATTTAACAAAGAAATTAAATAAAATAGAAAATAAAATAGAAAATAAAAGGATACTGATCCTGTGTGGTAATTAGTGAGGGCGCATGGTGAGGAAGAGTGATCTGGCGCGTTGAATCATTCATTAAATGAGATCAGATGGTCCAGAAATTGAGGCACGTGGTGATCAGTACACCTGCAAAGCACAGAATCAGAGATAAATTTAAAAACACGCGCGCGCTTCTGGACCAATGAGGGGGCGACACCTCATCGTCTTCAACCTTCAGACAAGGCCTTTTACAGCGCTTTTGTAAAAAAGCGCTATTGTAAGTGAACCCTAAATCTGCAAAATAACGAATAGGGTCAAACAAGCATAGAAATCAGGCGCGATGGTACCATTGGATTCGTCTTGTTCCACTGAATGTAACCCTGCCCTTAATTTGTTTTAATTTTGGCCCTAATGAAGAACCCTAATTTTGAGCTAAGTAAACCCTAAAATGGTATATGCTACAAACATCCATTAAAATCCAATTGAAGCTCCAGAAACGACCAGAGCTTCAAACCAAACACAATTATGCATCTACATCTTGTTAAATGTGCGTGAGTTATGAGATATAAGTTGGTTTTAGTTTGAACAAACCGTGGCTTTATATAGCTCGATTCAGTGAAGTTTATGAGTTGGAAATGATTGGAATTGATTCAGTGTAGCTCAGAGATGATGTTTGAATGTTTATTTTATATTGAAATGGACTGAAACTTAAAATTCGAATTTCAAGTTTCTTTGAAAATTACAAGTGGTTACAAGTATGCTATATGCTTAGGGATGCTTCTGAACTCGTCTCCCCTTGTTACTGAAGTAAGATAGCTTATTTATAAGCATTTAGAGTGCTTAGAACTTAAGCCAAAAGCATTGATGAGTATCTTTGGAATCTTGACTTTTTCAACAATGGTGGCTTGGCATTTAAGCTACTATGCCTTGATTTTCTTCTCTCCCTCTGCTGCACTTTGCTTTGGGACAGAGTTTGAATGAGTCTTTGATGAGTCATGCTTGATTTGCAAGCTATCCATTATCCTTCCATTTTACTTTTTTATTTAATCTTAAAATAAGAAAAAATCAAGCAAAAATGGATAAAAAAAAAATGTTATGGGCTTAGCCTTGGTCGTGGGAGGCCCATATCATCATGGAAGTGCTGTTTGAATGCTGAAAACTTGGCCCCATTTGGAAAAAATACATTTTTGAGCAATGTTGATTTCATGCATTTTCCCAAAATTTAGCCAACTTCAACAAGGTGTAAATCCTTCAATTTTTGTCATATGAAGGAGATCTTGCACTTTTTGGAAACCTCAAAGAGTCCTCTAACCAATGTCTTTGGTCTCATGTCAAAATGATTTTTGAAGCTCCTTGTGTGTCCTTTTGAAAAAAGTGTCTTTTTGTTGACTTTGAAAATGACCTGTAATGTCTTTGGTCATATTTTTCAAATGGTGAATCCAATGACCATGGGATCAATGGCATTTGAAAGATAATTGAATTTCCTTCAAAACAAGCTTTGGTTTGAATTTTTTGGATGAAGGATGAGAGAGTTATGATCAGTCAAAGTTGAGTTGACTTTTCAGGCAAAAACCCTAATTTTGAATCTTAGGGTTTTGTTGATTTTTGATCTTTCCTTGATGAATTATGATCATCCAATGATCAAATGTTGAATCCTTTGACAAAATATGGACTTTGACAAAAAATTTCATTTTTGACTGTCAGTTGACTTTTTTGGTCAAACGGGTCGTCTGTTGACTGTTTGAGCTGCTGACGGTGCGTCTGAGTGAATTGAAGTTTGAAAATTTGTATGATGGTACTTTGAGATGTATGGATGTATATGAAATCCATTTGAGCTCTCAAAAACTTGTTGCTCCTGTTAAAACAAGAAAAACCCTGATTAGGGACTGTCTGTATAGGAGGCAGTTAAGCGTACCTGATTTTTGTGCAGTGTTGAGTTTCTGCTAATCATGTGATATTCAGAAGACTTCTAACACAAAAATCTTGGAAATTTGAATTGTGAATGATTGATTTGATTGATTGTACAAATCACTGTGAATTGTACTGTCTGCAGTTTGTCTGTCAACCGACTGTTCGTGTACTGAAGCAGCAGTTAAAGTGAAAAAAAATCAACTGTCAAAGTTAATTTTCTTTTTTGTTGTTATTTTTGTTTTTGTTATATGTGAAGCATGAAAAATTTATTTACATGACTTGTTAGAAAACAGAAACATAATAACAGATATTTACAGTATGCGGGTAAAATTACCGATAATAACCTGAAAATTGTTTACTGCACAGAAATAGAAATATTTGACTGGCAGAAACACACAAAATATTATCTTAGTAATTAAGCAATATTATGACAAATAGTACAACATTTAATACTGACAGTATAAATATTACATACTATTGAACAGTACGACGAATAGACGGTACGTTTAAGAAAATAAGAAACACGGCAAACTTTAAAAATGACGGTTGATGAACCATGCTATGATCAATAACATGTAGATGATTGGGAGCATAACCATTGCAGGTCCACACTCCTCAGGACTGTGTAGGCAGAAGAAAGTCATGATCACCGTAGCAATGGTGATGACTGTAAGAAACAGTGTTTCTATCCATTTTGCCATTTTTGCTAGGGAAGAAGAAATGATGGATTATGAGGTAGGAATTTGAAAGATGATTTAGAATTTGATGTGAGATTTGTGGGAAGAATGAGAGGTTTTTATAGAATGGAAAGATGATAGAGACGTTGGGGAATGATGTGATTCCGTACAAAAGGAGATTTGAGTGGTGGTGAGATTTGAAAGAAAGTGTAAGGTATTGTTGGGAAAAGAGAGATGTGTAGAATAAAGTTGAGATTTGAATTGGAAAGAAGAGATTTGAAAAGATTTTGAAAATAATGGAATATAGTACAAAAGTTAGTGGGAAACCAAAAACAATTGTTACCAGTACAGTGTGAGTTTCCTGCTTTTGCGCCTGCAAAAAGGATTTAACCCTGCATGAACTGTGTTAGTACTATTTATCTGTAAAATAAATAAATAGTATTTGTGGTGTAATGAACAGCATTTGGCGTTTGCGTAAGAATAAATTCCACTGTTAGCCAAGTTACTGTGTAAGAGAAATTCTGAAATTTAAGCACTTCATATGTTTAGGATATTTGAAATAAAAATCCATGTTTATATGAAACTCTTAATTTTCAGATTGAAGTTTTCTTAAAAAAGGATGTGGGCAAATTTTGGGGTATAACAGTGACCCCAGGGGCAAGTGGACTCCCACTTATGAGGAACCATTTGTAATCAAGAAAATATTCTCCGGCGGAGCCATGTTGCTTACCTCTATGGATGGCGAGGATTTCCCACACCCTGTAAATGCGGACATAGTCAAAAAGTACTTCTCTTAAAAGCTCGCTAAGTTGAAAACCTGAAAGGGCGACTTAGGCAAAAAAAAATGATGAGCGTCTCGGTGGATTGAAAACCTGAAAGGGCGATCCAGGCAAAAATTAGAGACTAAAAAATAATTATCCCGGTAGGCTGAAAACCTGAAAAGGTAGCCTAGGCAAAAGTTAGGGAATAAAGCGTACGACTATGTCCTGTTTAGCTACCTACCTTCAAAGTTCAACACATCAAAGGCACCAATCAGTCCAATCATTTTCTTGCAACAAGTGAGGGATGAGATACTCGAAGACAGATTGGCAATAGTAGAGTTGAAACTTGACTGGATTGTTTTCACATAGCTATTTCTCTTTATAAGTACTTTTCAAAGCTTTATGACAGTTTCCTACTACTAGGATTTTTGTCTCCTTGTACTAATCAGCCTATTATGGCTCTTTTTCAAAATCAATGCAGCTCATGCTCAAAATCAATGTTTTCACTTTTTTCTGTTTTGAATACGTAAACGTCCCAATGATAATTTTGAATGAACATATGCATTTGAATATGACTGATGTTTATAAGAAAAACAGGAATAGCATTCAGGTAGTGTCCCAATCATCTGGACATCATCCCGAAACCAGCTTCAGAAGAAAATTCCCCAACAGAGACGTATTTCTCAGCAAATTCCTCAATGAGTTTTTTCTCTCCAACAAAGTGATTCGAGAAATCTTATTCCCCAGCAGGGCTGTTCAAGATCACTATCCCCAGAAGGTGTGATCTCCACACCAAGGCTTGGTCAAATAGTGCATCGGAGGATTATGCATCTTTCTCATTCCCATTCAAAGGGCATCAAAATCAGAACTTTCAAATTACCTTCATCCCCAAGCGGTAGTCAAAGATCCCTCAATAGAGTACTCTGGTCCGTGAGGAATTTCCCCAGCTGAGTATACTCGAACAAGACAGCAAAAATCATCAACAATCATCAATGCCTTCGTTTCCAAAATAGCAAGCAGGGATTTATTTTCCCAACCAGAAGTTTGATACGCTCTAAATTGCATAAGTCATACATCATACGCATATTCATACATATCATATAATGTTTCATGACAAACGCATACATAACATGCACTTTTCTCATTTAGTTTGAGAATCTCAACATATACATTACATGCATCATAACATTGCATGTCACTAACTTGATTTTTTCAGGTGGACGAATATCCTCAGAAAAGTTGTTCTCAATCACATGCAGTGTTCCCCTGAATTCTATTCAGACGAACATTCCTCTCAGATATAATCAAGCCAAAGATTCATTCTGAAGAGATCTCTCTTTCCAAATCACCTATCAACTCAAAACAAGCAACATAGATCTAAGTCGATACTTTGGACGGTTCCTTCATGATCTACCTTCAGATCTAAGTCGATACCTTGGACGGTTCCTTAATGATCTACCTACAGATCTAAGTCGATACCTTGGACGGTTCCTTAAGACGATCAATCTTCAGATCGAAGTCGATACCTCAGACAGTTCCTTAAAACAATCAAACTTCAAAGATCCAAAGCGGATACCTCAGACGGTTCCACAACGATCAAACTTCAAAGATCTAAAGCTGATACCTCAGACGGTTCCTCATAAGATCAACTTTCAAAATCTAAAGCGGAAAACTTTGGACAGTTCCGTAACAATCAGCCTCCCAGACTTAAAACGGTAACCTCGGACGGTTCCGAAACGGTCAACGCAGAGGTTTTCAAATCCTTCATCAAGATATAATCAAAGGATTCATTCTGATGAACAAACCATCAATACATTCAATAGATGGCATCTGAAAGCCCATCTCAGGTAGTGTTATGATCTGCCAACAACATTTCTCAGACAACATTCAAATGCAAATTCCAGCATCACTTCCGGTGGAGGTAAATGCAAATTTTCAGGGCATTTAAATATTCAATCATCTTCTACCTTCAGGTTCCAAACAGTCTCTTCAGGTTTAAGAAGATTGAATAGGGGCAACTGTTATACCCCAAAATTTGCCTGCATCTTTTTTTAGAAAGAAGGCAACAGACTTCTGTCTAAAAATTGGGAGTTTCATATAATCTTGGATTTTATTTCATAAATATCCTGATTTTATGAATACTCGGTTTTTAGAATTTTTATTATACGGTATTTTGGCTCGCTGTTGAATTTATTCTTACACAAACGCCAAGTACTGTTTATCATTTCACACACGCTGTTTATTTGAGATTTATTTGCAGATAAATAGTACTGACGCAATTGGTACAAAATTATTTTTTTTTTGCAGGCGCAGAGTCCGGGGATTCAGACTGTACTGGTAACAAGTAAATTATTATTAGTTTTTTGTTTCTCACTAATTTTTGTACTATATTCTATTATTTTCAAAATCTTTTCCTTTCTTTTCAAATCTCTTTCTTTCAAAGTCAAATCTTAACTTTATTCTACACATCTCTCTTTTTCAAACCCTACCATACACTTTCTTTCAAATCCTACTACCACTCAAATTTTACTTTTTTGTACGGAATCACTTCATTCCCCAACGTCTCTATCCTTCTTTTCACTCTATAAATACCTCTCATTTTTTCCATAAATTCTCACATCAAATTTCAACTCATCTCTCAAATTTCTACCTCATATTTATTTTCTCTTCTTCCCCGGCAAAAATGGCAAAATGGATGGATACGTGTTTTCTTATGGTCATCACTGTCTTGGTGGTGATCATGTCCTTTTTCTGTCTGCACAGTCCTGAAAAATGCGGACCTGGGTTGTTTACACTCCCAATCATCTATATGTTGCTATTTATAGCATGGGTTTTTAATCGTCATTTTTAAAGTTTGTCGTATCTTTTGCTTTCAAATAATGTACCGTTTATTTGTCGTACTGTTCATTATATTATGTAATATTTGTACTGTCAATATTAAATGTCGTACTATCTGTCGTACTGTAGTTTAATTATCCTGATAATATTTTGTGTGTTTTCTGCCAGTTAAATATTTATTTTTCTGTGCATTAAATATTTTTCAAGGTTATTATCGGTAATTTCGTTCGCGTACAGTGTATTTTATTTATTTATTATGTTTTGTGTTTTTCTAACAACTCATGTAAATAAATTTTCACCATTAACACAAAAAAAAAACAAAAAGAAAAATTAACTTTAACTGTTGAATTTTCACTTTAACTGTTACGTTAATGCCCGAACAACCAGTTGACAGTCAAACCCGCTGACAGTGCAATTCTCCGTGTTTTGTACCATCAATCAAATCAATCTTTGGCATTTCAAAATTCCAAGATTTTTGTTCTAGAAGTCTTCTGATAATCACATGATCAGCAGAGACTCAGCACTGCACAAAAATCAGGTACGCTTAACTGTCTCCTACGCAAACAGTCCCTAACTAGGTTTTTGTTTTTTTTCAGGAGAACAAGTTTCATGAGACCTCAAATGGATTTCATGGACCTCCATATATCTCAAAGTACCACCGTACAAATTTTCAAACTTCAATTCGCTCAGACGCACAGTCAGCAGCTCAAACAGTCAACAGACGACCAGTTTGACCGAAAAGTCAACAGACAGTCAAAAATGAATTTTTTTGTCAACATCCATATTTTGTCAAAAGATTCATCATTTGGTCATTGGTTGATCATAATTCATCAAGGAAAGATCAAAAATCAACAAAACCCTAAGTTTAAAAATTAGGGTTTTCTCCTAAAAAGTCAACTGAACTTTGACCGGCCATAACTCTCTCCTCATTCACTCAAAAAATTCCAACCAAAGCTTGTTTTGAAGGAAATTCAATTATCTTTCAAATGCAATTGATCCCATGGTCATTGGATTCACCATTTGAAAAATATGAGCTCAGACATTACAGGTCATTTTCAAAGTCAACAAAAAATGGTTTTTTGTCAAAGGCCATAACATCAAGATAACTTCTCCAAATGAAAAAAAGTTTCCAAAGTAGCTTGTAAAGGACATCTTGAGGTTTCTAAAAAGTACAAGAACTCCTTCATATGATAAAAATTGAGGGATTTATGCCTTGTTGAAGTTGGCTATATTTTGGGAAAATGCATGAAACCAACATTGATCAAAAGTGTTTTTTTTTTCAAAAGGGGCCAAGTTTTCATGATCCAAACATGCTTCTAACAATGTTAAGGGCCTCCCACGACCAACCTAAGGCCCATAACATTTTTATTTCTTTTTTGGTTTAATTTTATTACATTTAAAGTTAAATTGAAAAAGAAATGGTGAAGGATAATGATGCAATGCTTGATTCTTAAGCTAAGGTCACCAAGAATGATTCAACTCTGCAGTAAGAGAGGTACAAAGCAGGCCTAGGGCAAGAGGTTGAAGAAAAATCAAGCCATGGTCAAGAATTAAAACTTTTTTATATTAAAGAATTCAAAAGTTCAACAAAGATCATCAATGCTTCTTAGCTTAGTTTTGAAGCACTTCATTGCTTATAAAAGAAGTAGGATACTTCAGTAACAAGGGAGACACAAGTTCAGAACCAATACTATGCATATACCACTCTTGTAACAACTTGTAATTTTGATGAAAATTTAGAATTCGAATTTTAAATTTCAGCTAGTTTCAATCCAAACCAAGTATTCAAACATCATCTCTGAACTTCATTGAACCTATCCAAATAAATTCTAAGCATCAAAACCTCACAAATCGAGCTACACAAGCCACAGTTTGTTCAAACAAAAATCAACTCATATCTGATCATTCATGCATGTTTAATAAGATGTAGACATATATTTGTGTTTAGATTGGTGCTCTGGTCGTTTCTGGAGCTCTAATTGAGTTTTAATGGCCGTTTGTAGAATATACCATTTTAGGGTTCTTAAGCTAAAATTTGGGATTTTACGCTAGAGGCAAAATTAGACAAAACTAATGGCATATTTGAACTCAGTGGATCAAGGCTAGTTGACTTCATAGGTCGCGAATTTGTTTTGCATGAGTTTACCCCTATTCGCTATTTTGCAGGTTTGAGAATCACTTATTACAGCGTTGTTCTCACAAAAGCGCTGTTAAAAGTGGTGGCGAGAGGTTGAAGATGATGAGGTGTCCTCACCTGAGTGGCCAGGACGCGCGCGCGTTTTAATTTAATTTTTCTCTGATTCAGTGCTTTGCAGGTGATACACGTGCCATGCTCCTTCGCTTCCAGGCCATCTGATCTCATTAATTCCCCCATCCAACGTGCCTGAACGCTCATCCTTACCATAGACCTTCCTATTAACCACACCAGATCATCAATTAATATATTTTTCTATTTTATTTTATTTACTTCTAAAATTAATTTAAAATAGTTTAAAAAATCAAAAAAATTATAATAAAAATATTTTTAGGTTTATAAAATAATCTATTAATTTTTGACACAAAAATATTTTATTTTTCTTAATAATTGAAATATTTTGTTTAATTAATTAGTATATATTTATATGTTTGCTTTTTAATTATTTCAACCAATCACAAAATCAAAAAAAAATTGTTCTTTTTATTAAATTAGGTTTGTATACTATAGACTAATTTTGTACATATTTAGAATATTCTTCTCTTTAAGTTTTAATTATTTGTATAATTGTTTATATAATTATATGTTAATTAGCTTAATAAATTTCCAAAACAACTTCAAAAAATCCAAAAAAATTAGTTTTACTTTAAAATTAATTAACAAGTAATATGAACATATTTTGGACTTAATTTTTAGGTTTAAATTTTATTTCCACCTTTTTTCATTTTAATTAAATTAATTATGCATTAATTTTAATTAAAATCAATCATACAAAAAATCCAAAAATACTTCCTTTTATCTTATTGCAATTTAAATTCATAGATAAGTGTATAGGTTGTCAAAATCATGTAAATAGCGTAGTTTACATTTCCCGCACAATCGATGTAATAGCGTAGATTTACTTTCCGCATTTTACATTCCCGCACTTTAAATTCTGTACATATAAAACTGTGTGTATGTCAAAAATAATAACTGAAGCGTTAGATCACTAAATTCAAAAAGACAAAAATATCTGAATCAGAACACAATCACACTTGCACCTCTTAGGGTAATCCCTCTGTTACTCTTTTCAAAAATCAATTCTACTGTTTCAAATACAAATTCAAACTTTTGTTTACATCCGGTCAAAGGAGAATTTTCTAAAAGAAATAGGAAAGGACCTTATAAACTTAGGGTAAATCTCCTAATTGTTTGCTCAAATCAAAACAACAAATGTCTCATATATCATTGTTTTTCAAAATAAAACTTTCAAAAAAGACAATACTTGGTATATATCCAAACAAGGATCATTACAAAGTTAAAGCTCTTTTTTCAAAACATCTTTCGAAAGATAAAACATTTTGTATACATCCGCACAAGGATCATTACAAAGTCAATTTACAAAATGAATTTTAAAACCACATACAAGCATTTCAAGGCAAGACAAATGATTCAAACAAGTGAGCTAAGCAATTAAGAGCCCATGGATAACCATGGATACAAAGGGGTGCTAATACCTTCCCTCTGTATAACCTACCCCCGAACCCAAAATCTCTTAAAGGTCTTTTTCTGTTTCTTTTATAAACCTTTCCTTAATTGGATAAAATAAAAGTCGGTGGCGACTCTCTGATTTCAAAAACTCAAAAAGTAAAAGAAGAGTCAGTTCGTATCTCTCACACGTGAGATATAAAAAACCGAGGGCGACAAGTGGGTAGCCCAATTTTTTTTTATTTTTTCTTCCTTATATAATAATAAATTATGTGTCACATTTTTTATTAATAAATTGTCTATCCTATCACCGCTATTTATTTAAATATCAAATGGATAAATGCATGATAAAATTTATCATAAACATATTTGAAAAAACCAAAGTTACATTACGATAATACCTAGAATTACATTAAATTCATCATAAACATATAAGAATTCTGGATGAAATGAAAAGAAAAATGAGACCTCTATTTATAGGCTTCAAATCCTTCAAAAGAGGAAACCTCGTTAAATAAATTTGACCGTTACTAATCGATTGGACCAATCGGTCAGACCATTTAAAGGTAATGACTATGAGTTCCAAAATAGGTAAGAATTGATATATAGTCGTTGTTAATCGTTTGGGTACATTCAAACAACCTTAATCTTCAAAAATTTGCCAATCTAATTTATTGGCATAATCCATTAGATCCCGTCAAAATATATTTTTTGGCTTTTTGAATGTTCCCATTTTTTTCTATACAACTTCTATATATCTCTCTCAATTTATTTCTTTTCCAAGGATATTTAAAAAAGGTTTTTAGTGTGTATGTGCTTATAGCCAACTACTTCTATAAAGAATGACTTTTGATTTTATAAAAGTTTTACTCACTTACTAAATTGGGATAACTTCCCTAAGCCTATGTCTAATGTATTCATTGTGCTGATACTTTGCTTGAGATCTCTTGAGGCTTTTGAGATAGTCTGTTTGTTTGCCTTTTCCTAAACAACCTTTGATGTCTGAGGTTTTATCTAAAACTTTATTAATCCTTTATCAAACTCATGACTTGCATCTTTAACTACTTAGTGCATTGGTAGACTTTTACAATGGTTGCATCTTTATTATATTGAGTATTTTATTTCTGATCTTTGACATCATCCTACATCTTTATCATGTTGAGTATTTGTTCTCTCCTTTATAGTCAAAATAAAACTTGTTGCATCTATCGTGCACATTTATCTGTTTTGTTCTTTAGAGTTTTCATCATCAAAATAATAACCTATTACCTGCAAAACAAGGTTCTACACTGATGCTAAGTCAAGCATAAGCGATTATAGATACAAACCCAAGTAAAATGGTTTGATAAACTTAACTATTTAAAGAAGGAAAACAAAGTGCATTATCTAAAGCCTCGAGTAATCTCAAGCAGTATCAACACAAACGATAATATCTGGCAATGGCTTGTAGAAGGAGTTAATCTCCTAGGTTAATAAGTGAGTGACCTTTTGTGAAAGCAAAGGGATTTTTCTTAAAAGTATATGGCTCTAAACACACACACACACACAAAAACTTTCTTCAAATACCTTAACCAAAAGAAAACATTTTCAAAAGTTTCTTAAAGTTGTGTCAGATGGCTTAGGAGCAGTGGAAATAATTAGAGGGGAATATTTGACCGATCTAATCAATTAGGTCCTTTTTCTAATTGATTAGATCAGCACAAACTTAAGCCTAAGCTATTTAGATAGCGTCTCAATGATGTGTAACGGCTAGATATATCTTCTTTCCTTTTAGAATGACTACCAACGACTATTTTTCATAATCTAATCGATTAGACTAAAGTGCGAATTGATTAGCCAACAGTAAAAATAATTAAATGAGAATTCCGTTTAAGGCACTCCTCTTACCTATAAATAGAGGCCTTATTTCTCATTTCAAATCATCCAGAAAACATGTCTCGACACTTCTCAATCTCACTTACTATCTCTCTCTAAAGTTTTATTTAACTTTCTCTCACTAGATGTTATAGCCAAATCCTTCTGTGAGAAATGTCTTTTGTGAGTGAGGATATCAATGTAATTTTGAAAGGGTAGCATTGTAAAATTCATCAAGGAAATGTTGTTTATACACATTGGTTGAATACAATCCACTTAAGGATAATATATGTGGTTCGAAGCTAAACTTGATAAAAGTTTTGGTTAGAGATTGTGTGATCAGTTCCTATTTAGGTTGAAGATTAGCTGTTGTGGTAATTTTCCCTTGGTTCTGGGTTAGTTGGTAAAACCAAGATTGGTTAGAGATTAGCCGATAATAAAATCTTCATAGGTTTGAGAATAGCTCGGTTAAAATATCAGAGGTTATGATTTATCTTGTTAAAATCAATTATGGTTTGAGATCAGCTTGGTTAAAATCTCAAAGGTTGTTTGGTTATCTTGTTAAACTCAAACTATTGAAATCAGTTACATTAGAACTTGAAGACTAACCGCTACAAGGTATGTGTTCATGGAAAGGAGACTAACTACATCAATCTATAGTGGGGAAGGGAGAATGGTCACTTCACTCTCAATAATTTATTGGAGAAAAGACACAAATGCCCATATATATCGTATATTTGGTTAAAGGTCAAACATCATTTCCTTGTATTAGGGGGTTTATGAGTCTTTCCTACTAAAAGCTCTCAAGTACTATTGGAAACTCTCAAGACCAAGTCTTGGGGAGAGGACTAGGTTCTTTAGTTTTGACCAGACCTCTATAATTCTATGTGTCCTTCTTCTTCACGTAAATTTTACTTTCTGATTTTTATTATTCCAAAGCTTATCATTTGAAAATGATTTTAAAATCTGATTTAATTTACGAAAAAGTTTTCAAAATCATATTTTTCCAAACCACACAATTCAGCCTCCTCTTGTGGGTGAAGTCACAAGTCCAACAGGTTGGAAATCGCTTTTAGATCGTCTTCCTACGAGACATCCATTGGCAAATCGCGGAGTTCTCCAAGGTATTAGTAGTTTGGCGTGTCCTTTTTGCCATAAGAAGGAAGAAAGCATTGTTCATCTCTTTTTACTTTTCCCGGTGGTTATGGATGTTTGGAGGAGGATTAGTAAGTGGTTAGAGATTTCTTAGTTGCATAATTTTGACTCTTTGTTAGCTCATCAAAAAGAATTATGCAAATTGATTAAGTTCGAATAGAATGACAACTCTTAGTGTCTTTTTTGGATAGCAATTTGTTGAGATATCTGCATTTCTAAGTACAAAATATTGTTTGAGAAGTTAAATTTAAGACAGATAGATATGGTTGGTCAGATCAAAGTTTTGAAACTTTTGTGCTAGATTTAAGTGTGTTTTTGTGTGTGATAAGGTTATTTGGTTTACTAATCCCTCGTTGATTGTATCTGGTAATTCTGTTGTACCCCTTACACTCCCATAGTCCATTAATACATCTTTTATTTATAAAAAAAATATATATCACTTGATGCTAAGTTATAAATGTGATAAGATGCAGCCTCATATCATCTGTGAAAACTAAAAGTTAGCCTATGCTGAGTTCTTTACTCATTCCAATTCTTCTCCTAATCCTATTATTTACGGCTTGAAAATTGAAAAAAAGCAGTGAAGATCACCTCAAGAAGTTGATTCTATCATAATCATAATAAAATACTAAGATGTGATAATTAAAGATTAAGTAGCTATTTCCAACCTCAAAAAAGTAGAAAAACATAAGAATGGGATATTATATTAACAAAATAAATGGACTACAAAAGAGATATTATATTAACAAAATTAGAGAAACACGGTCAAAATTAACTCCTATAAGTGAGAGTGACTCCTACAACTAAACTAAATAAGAAAAACAAGTAGCAACCTAATTAAGCAAAAGAAAATCCTAAACTTGAAGACCAGCCTTCAATGCAGATTCTCTATTAGTATTATTAGTTTCTTCATCAGCTTCACCAGAAATCTCTTCCAAAGATTTTCCTTTAGATTCAGGAACCAACAATGTAAACAACATTCCCAACAAGTTGGCTCCCCCCAAAATCAGAAGCACATTTCTCAATCCAATGCTATTTTGTGCATACAAGAAACCAAAAGCTCCTACCATTGCCCCAGCTTTTCCAGCCGCAGCTGATATTCCATGACATGTTGACCTTAGTCTTGCCGGGAAAATCTCAGCCGGAACCACAAACGTCGTTGCATTTGGACCGAAATTAGCAAAGAAGAATGTCAATGAATACATGACAACAAATCCAATTTGGTTTCCATTCAAAGTCCAGTGATGGTAAGGAATAGCCAATGCAAACATGAACACCGTCATGAAGAAAAATCCCATCAATTGGATTGTAAATCTTCCTATTCTATCAATGAATGCAACTGTGAACCAGTAACCAGGAACAGTGCTGCAAAGGGCAATAAGTGTCTGTGCTCTAGCAATTTTATAAACCTCTTCAAGGGCACTCATGGTTTTAGCTTCTGGTATCCAACCAATTGCGCTAAAAACATCTTTCTGGAAAAGATTCTGACTATAATAGGCAATATCCAACAAGAACCAAGTAATAGCAGTTGCAAACAAATGCAGTCCATGACGACGAAGAAACCTTTTTGTAAACAAACCAAAATCATTCCCTCCTTGTCTTTGATTTTGATCCAACTGTTGAATCTTTTCCGATTCAGTTTCTATCTCAACTTGCATAACTTTTTCCATATCCGCAGCAGCTTGCTCAGCATTCTTTGCAACCAAAGCAGTATATCTTGCAGTTTCAGGCATTTTCATCCTCCAATAGTATGTCAACGCGGCCGGAATAGCCCCGAACATCAAGATTATCCTCCAAACATAATCAGCTTGTGGAACTGTGGACAGATTTGGGTTAACCTGAAAAGCTGGAGAAGGATACAAGGCTTTGAAAACAGACGAAACTATAATTCCAACAGCTCCACCTGCCAAAATTCCAAAACCTTGCATAGCAAAAACAGCAGCTATAAATGCACCTCGGGTCTTTTTGTTTGCATACTCAGACATGATTGTAGCGGAAAGAGGATAATCACCACCGATTCCAAATCCAAGCCAAAACCTAAAGAAGCAAAGAGTAGACACAACAGCTTTGGGATCCTTTCCAAAGGAGAGACCAGAAGCAAGGGAAGCTATGACCATAAGCATAAGAGTCATTCCATAAACACGTTTCCTTCCCATTTTGTCACCAAGCCAACCAAAGAAAAGTTGTCCAGCAAGTGTTCCACAGAAGGCAACACCATTGATTGCAGCAGAAACATTCTGTGGCAGAGAACCTGGATTGTTCCCACCATCATAGTAATAGATACGACCGAGCAATTTGGTGACAAGGGAAATGCAGAAGAGATCATAGGAATCAGTAAAGAAACCCATTCCAGCGATCACAATTGCTGTGAAATGGTACATTTGTGTCTTGGCCACATCAAGGGCATTCAGAACCTTCAGTTGTTCCTTAGCCATGATGACAACACTTTCTCACAAAAATTACCTCAACCTGGAACTGAAATATACCCAATAAAGATATTAGAGAGAAGATTACAAAATAAGAACTAATATTAGAGAGAAGATTACAAAATAAGAACTAATATACCCAATCTGAATTGAGTATGATCAATAATGGCTTTAGTAGATGTATAATTTTTATAATGAAATCGATACAGTAAATAAAAGATTCTAGTGTTATGCGAATGATATAATAATAAATAACAGAACATGCGATTTTAGTGAATAACAAGAGAAAGAATCAAAACAAGATTCCCAAAATTACATGCACAACAACCCTACTAGTGTACATATGGAAAAACAAACCCTAATTAAAAGTTAACAGTACTTTTAGTCAATGTGATTTTTTTATAAAACATTTTAATATACAATAATTTATTAAAATAATATAGTTGATTATATTTAAAAAAATTAAATTAATATTAAATCCGCTAATTTAATATTTATCACAACAATATTTATTTTAAATAGTGTATATGAATTTTTTTTTTAAATAATAACAAAATGTTAATATATGAATGTCTTGCTGGCTCAACCCTTATAAGCCGATTTTAATCATGTGAAGGTGAAAAAGAAAAATAATATTATTTTGATTATACATGGTTTAGAATTTAAAGGGTGGCACTAAACACCGTCTTTAGTTATAGTTTATTTTCAAAAGAAAAAGTAAACAAAGAAAACACAAAGAACACTATTAATTTAAAGAGAACATACAAGCAATGGTTTACTATTTTAGATAAAATAAAGCAGTAATTATGCAATGGAAAATATTAAAAATTTAAAGAAAATTGAATAAAATACCTTAATGGCTATACGCAGAGAGAGAGCAAAGGAAACAAGAGAGAATGAAGAACCAGCGAAAGGGAATGAAAGAATGAATGTTGTGTTGATACTAGAGAGTGGAGATTGATACTGTATTTATATACAAATTAAAGAGTCTTTCTTTAACTATAATTCTTAAATTTTATTTTTTTTCACTAAAAAATAAATTTAAATTTTATTTACTCACTTTTGCTCTCTAATTCTACGCATTTTTCGTATCCAACTCTATCGCGTTTTTCCCGTATCCAACCCTAATTCTGTTTTATGAATTTATTTTTATTTTATTGGTTGCTATACTTTATCTTATTTCTTTTTAGTTGATACAAATGTTTATATATTTTTCTGATACAAATATTTTATATATTTTCTAGTGTAAAATAATGATAATAACATATGATGAATTTTTTTTATATTAACCAACTTTTTTAAAGAAAAACTTTTAAATTATTTACGCAAATGACCAACTTTTTAAAAAAATAACACTGCCGTCACTGTCATTGGCGACTACACTAACATTAGGGGCAAGTCGCCACTACCATTGGCGACAACACTTAGAAAATGGACCAAGTCACCACTAGGGGTGGCGACTACATTGTTTTTTAATTTTTTTCCTATAAATACAAGTCCATTACTCTACTAACCTTCACTCATTTCTTCACAAATTTTCTCACCTTCTCTATACTTTTGTGTTCATGGTATCTCCTAGGCCATCATCATGGCGGCGAACATCATCTAAGCGACCCTCTCCTGAACCGATTATTTTAAAAGGGATAGGCATGTTTTCTTCTCTCCTCTCAAACCCCCGATGCCGATGAAATTTTGGAACATCCATTCCTTGGACCAACTTAAAAGGGGTATGATGTCCTGGTTAGAGGGGGAGTACAAAACTGGCGAAGTCATCAGAAGGATTCAGAGGCTAAGAACAAAGACCTCGCTTGAGACCGGAGAAACGGAACGTTGGTGGGATGAGGTGGAAAACGACAGTGATGTCATTCAAATGATGCATGGATCAGATGATATCGTTTTAACTGTTGTAATTTCTTAGATTTTAATCTTTTTTGTGTTGTTTTTTTTAGTCTTCGCGTTGTTGTTTTAATCGTTGGTCTTTGATTTTAGTCTTGTTTGTGTTGTTGTTTAAGTCTTTTAGGTGTTTTCCACGTTGTAACTCATCGGACTAATGAATAAAAAAGTTCATTTCATTGATAAAATAAAATACAAAGAGTTAAGAACCTTAAAACTATGTTGTGGAACTAGATCCACGATTGGAACACTTATTCTTATTATGTCCGACCTGACGACATATACTACACTTCCTTTGTATTTTATCAGCGGCGTCCATTTCGGTTATAATACGCTTGTTGTTTGATCGACCACGTTTATTCCGCCGCATTGAATTGCTGTGCCAAACAATTTCCCCGTCATACACTGGCCAATATGCCTCCATTGCTACCATTGGAAAGTAATTGTTGTATACACTGAGCAATATTTCAACCTTGTAAATCGAAGATACCATTGATAATGCATCAAAGTGAGTGTGTGAACAATCTGCAATGACATGAGAGCAAGGCATACGATAGGCTTGAACCCGATGGTATGAGAACAATCTGCACCAACGATCTGGTATTAGAACCCGATACTCTTGTCTTGGTAGCCCTTGATTGTGGTCAATTATTTCTTTGACACTCAAAGTGTGGCCATGACGCTGTAACCCGATGGTTGTTTCCTTTGGCAGATTCTTGTGTGAATACAAGATTACACTCAAAGATGTTTTTTGATTCATGGCAAACTCAAATAAGCATTCAAACAACAAGGAGGAATCAGAAAAACAAAGCATTTGATCACTCATGAAAGCACAAGGTGATCCACTATGCATATAAGTCGACTCAACACAAGCTGGACATGAAAAATGCAGAAAATCAGCAGTTAGGTCGACCTACTGTCAACCTAGGTCGACCTAAAATGAAGGAAAATCCATATACCTCTGCTAGGTCGACTCACAGACCATTTAGGTCGACTCAAAATGAAGAAATCTTCATATCAGCCTGCTAGGTCGACCTACATGGCAACTAGGTCGACCTAATCTGTGAAAATGTCCCCAGAATGCATCAGAAGAGGATTCTGGCCGACCTACTCCTTCAACAGGTCGACCTAACTGGGAGCAAAATTCTGCAAGCTCTGTTAGGTCGACCTAAGCACTACAAGTGGTCGACCTAACTGATCAAGAAAGTTCAAAAATCAGTTTTTCTTGGTTCTAACTGTTATGCAATTATATATATTGTGCAAGGGTAATTATTCAATCAACACCAACGACTGAAAGATACACAAACGCTTCTCATCTTCGTTCTTCATCATCTCCAACACAATTACACATAATCATTCTTGCGTTGCGGGTTAGTGATGAGTTCGATAACGTCCATGGAACGGAATTGAAGATTCCTAGTGGGTGAAGGTTTGTGGGGTTTGTTGGTGAATAAAATCTGCGGGTTTTGTCCTCCACGACGGGTGGTTCTTGGGGGTTTTTATCAAGAGACGTTCATTGAGGATTCGGCTGAGTGTAACGATTGAGGAACGGGGAGTTCAAGGAATCAAGACACTGCAGAAGGGAATCAAAGTGAAGCTCTTGGATAACCTTGATCTGACTCAAGATTAAGGGGGAAGAAGATTCAAAGGATCGACATAATTGGTTTATCGTTTATCGCTTTGTTATCTTCTTTGTATATACTACTTTCAACATTAATGAAAGATTACCCAATTTCAATTTGGAATTGGGGGCAGACGTAGTCGTAGCGAGGACGATCGACGAACTGCCTAAACAAATATCGTGTTCTTGTCGCTTTTACTTTCTCTTTTATTTTCTGTTCACAATTGGTTATAAGTGCAAAATTGATCAACGATTCAAGTGTTAAAATTGTGAATTAAAGTTCTGCACAAACATCACAATTCACCACAACTTGAATCACTATCAAATTGAACCTATCACCAAGTGTTTGTGTTTTTGCTTAATCCAATCTTACTGCATTGAAAATCAAAGTTGTCAATCTAGAAGTTAATTGGATTTCAGTTGTTAAACGTATTGATTAGCTATCATATTACTTCACCATCAATTCCACTTACTCCTTGGTTTTGAAACACATACGACCTTTGCAATAGCGGTCCAGAATAGACGCAAGTCGATTCAGAACCGCTTTCGCTCGAGTCTGTAGAAAAATCTGTAAAAACTTAGAGAGATCTATTCACCCCCCCTCTAGATCTATAGGCCAGCGTCTAACAAGTGGCATCAAGAGCTCTGGTTTATTCCGTGCTACGTGAAACACTTATTGGAAAGATGGCTTCTGGACCTAAAGGGGCTCATAATAGAGCTCCAGTTTTCAACGGAGAAAACTACGGCTATTGGAAGGATTGTATGTGTGTCCATATCAATGCAATTGATAGGAACATCTGGACAGCTATTGTCAATGGTCCATTTCAGATCACTATGACAAATGCAGCTGGTGCAGTTGTTCCAAAACCAGAAGATACTTGGAATGCTGAAGATGAAAAGAAATATGCATACGATTGGAAAGCGAGAAACATTCTAATCTCAGCTCTAGGAGTTGATGAATACTATCGCGTTTCCCATTGTAGATCAGCTAAAGCTATGTGGGACACATTGCAAGTTGCCCACGAGGGAACGGATGATGTCAAACTAGCTAGGATCAATACGTTAACTCAAGAGTTCGAACTTTTCCACATGGAAGATGGTGAAACCATCGAAAGCATGCAGAAAAGATTCGTTCACCTGAAAAATCGATTAAATTCTCTTGATAGACCTGTTTCCAATGCAGTTGCTACTAACAAAATCTTAAGGTGTTTGAACAGGGAATGGCAGCCCAAAGTTACAGCAATTAAGGAAGCAAATGATCTCAACACTTTAGACATTACCACTCTTTTTGGTAAGCTAGAGGAACATGAACAGCATCTTAAATGCCTTGACATGCATGAGAAGAGGACAAAGAAAGAAAAGAACATGGAGAAAGAGGTAGAGAAGAAGTCAATAGCTCTAAAAGCTTCGAGCTCCAAGACCTCAAAACGAGAGCCAAAGGATAGTGACACAAGTAGTGACGAAGACTCCGATGATGAGGAAATGGGACTGTTTGTGCGAAGATACAACAAATATCTAAAGAAAAATGGAGCAAAACATTCCGACAAAGGATTGATCAACTATAGAAAGCAATCAAACATGTTCAAACAAGATGACGACAACAAAGGAAAGATCAAAGGTCTTTGCTTCAATTGTGGGAAAGCCGGTCACTACAAACCGGATTGTCCATACCTTAAGAAAGAAAATGAGAAGAACCAAAGCAAAAGTCATAACAAATCTAAAAGAGCTTACATAGCATGGGAAAGTGATTCATCTAGTGAAAGCTCGTCAAGCGATGAAGAAGAATCAGCAAACCTATGTTTCATGGCTCATCAAAACAAGAAAAAGAAAGCTGTAAGTCATCTTAAACCTGAACTCGTAGATAAGGTATCTCATTCTCAACTAAAACTTGCTTTTGAAGAATTACATAGAGATGCAATTAAAGCTTTCAAACTTTTGGCCTCAAATAAGAAAATATTTTCATATCTTGAATCAAAAGTTGAGAAAACCGAAAGGGATATGGAAGCTTTAAAACAATCTATGCTAGACATTCAAAAGGACAAAGTTGAAATAGATCCTACATCATGGTTTGGTTGTGAGACATGTCACATTTGGCAAAAAGAAGTGAGAGATCTAAAAGCCAAGTTAGACAAGGCTCTACAACCAAAAGTGACTTTTGCGGTTGATCCAAACAAGTTCAAAAGATCGTATACTCCTTTATATAGTAAATACACTTTTGTACCAAAAGTATCAACTAGCAAAACTCCATATTCTCATCATATTACCTGTCATTATTGTTGCAAAAAGGGACATACCATTGAAAAATGCAAATTTAGGAGAATTTTAGTTCCTAAAGGAGTATTTCAATGGTTGCCTAAGTGCAACAAATTGTGTACTCACTACCAAGGACCCAATGAAAATTGGGGACCTCCCTCTTTAAATTAATCTTGCAGGAAAAGTGTCTTGACATTGCCGAAAGGTTGTGGTTCCTTGATAGCGGATGTTCAAGACACATGACTGGAGACCTATCTCTTTTCGTTGAGTTTCAAGCAAAGAAAAAGGGGTATGTCACCTATGGAGATAACAATCGGGGAGCCATACTTGGTAAAGGAAGTGTAGGTAACCCTTCTACCACTACTATAACTGATGTGCTGCTAGTAGAAGGTCTTAAACATAATCTTTTAAGTATAAGTCAATTGTGCGACAAAGATTTTAAAGTAATGTTTACAAATTCTGAATGCACAATAGAACATACTAAGAAAAGAGACATTATGTTTAAGGGCTTAAGAGTAAACAACATCTACATGCTAAACTTGGATGAGGTATCTAAGTCTAGTACCAAATGTCTAGTTGCTCTAGGCGATGACTCATGGCTTTGGCATAGACGTCTCGCCCACATAAATTTTGACTTACTAAATAAAGTTGTCTCAAAAGATTTAGTAATCGGCTTACCCAAAATGAAGTTTTCAAAAGATCATCTATGTGATGCTTGTCAAAAGGGAAAGCAAACAAAAATCTCTTTTAAATCAAAGAACGTGGTTTCAACATCACGCCCTCTTGAACTACTTCACATGGATCTCTTTGGCCCTTCAAGGACTAAAAGCATAGGTGGAAACACCTATGGTTTTGTCATTGTCGATGATTACTCAAGATTTTGTTGGACAATCTTTTTACCTAGTAAGGATCAAACTTTTTCAGCCTTTACTCAATTTGCAAGATTATGTCAAAACAAAATGAACAACAAAATAGTTGCAATTCGAAGTGATCACGGTGGAGAATTTGAAAACATTCTTTTTGAAAAATACTGTGATAAACATGGAATTGAGCATAACTTTTCAGCTCCTAGAACACCTGAACAAAACGGAGTAGTTGAACGTAAAAATCGAGTTCTAGAGGAGCTGGCAAGAACAATGCTGAATGAGGGTAATCTACCAAAGTATTTCTGGGCTGACGCGATTAGTACAGCATGTTATGTTTTGAATAGGATAACAATACGTCCTATACTGAACAAAACTCCCTATGAATTACTAAAGGGTAGAAAACCAAATGTATCTCATCTCCATGTATTCGGTTGCAAGTGTTTTGTCTTGAACAATGGTAAGGATAATCTTGGCAAATTCGATGCTAAAGCTGATGAGGGCATATTTCTTGGTTACTCACAATCTAGCAAAGCATATCGAATATATAATAAGAGATTACTTATAGTAGAAGAGTCAGTACACGTTTCTTTCGATGAATCTTATGCAAAATATGTCGAGAAAGGTCTTTCATTTAATGATGCAGGCCCATCCACTGAAGACATTGTCAAGGATAAGGAAGATGAGGATGAAAGTATTGTAAAGAAAGATGCTGAGAGAGAGAAAGATGAGTCTCACAATGAAAATGAAAAAGAAAGCATCTCAAACAATGAAGAACTTCCAAAGGCCTGGACAAACGTGAAAGACCATCCAATTGATAATATAATAGGAGACATCTCAAGGGGCGTTACAACACGCTCAAAGATAAGTAACTTCTGCCATCATTTTGCTTTTGTTTCACAAGTTGAGCCGAAAAACGCTAAGGATGCATTACTTGATGAGCATTGGCTAATGGCCATGCAAGAAGAATTAAACCAATTTAAACGGAATGATGTTTGGGACTTAGTCCCTCATCCGGGAGATCATCAAGTAATAGGCACTAGATGGGTTTTTCGTAACAAACTTGATGAAAACGGTGTTATTACTAGAAACAAAGCTAGATTAGTTGCCCAAGGTTACAATCAAGAGGAAGGTATTGATTATGAAGAGACATACGCTCCTGTAGCACGTCTCGAAGCTATTCGCCTCTTACTTGCTTATGCTTGTTCTAAAGACTTCAAACTATTCCAAATGGATGTTAAGAGTGCCTTTCTAAATGGCTATATAAATGAAGAAGTCTATGTTGCTCAGCCACCCGGCTTTGAGAATTACATGTATCCAACTCATGTTTATAAGCTGAAACGTGCTCTATACGGTCTTAAACAAGCCCCTCGGGCTTGGTACGAACGTTTGAGCAAATTTCTCCTTAGTCAAGGGTACTCTAGAGGTAAAGTTGATACTACTCTCTTTATTAAAAGAAAAGATAAGGATATTCTCTTAGTCCAAATTTATGTAGATGATATTATATTTGGGTCCACTAATGCAAAACTTGTCAAAGACTTTTCTAAGCTTATGCAGAGTGAATTTGAGATGAGTCTCATGGGTGAGCTAAATTTCTTCCTTGGCCTACAAATCAAGCAACTCAGTCATGGAACGTTTGTGAATCAAACTAAATATTGTACGGAGCTGCTCAAAAGATTTGGAATGAGTGAAGCAAAGGAAATTGACACACCTATGGCAACAAATACAAATCTAGACAAAGATGAGAAAGGTAAAGAGGTTGACGTGAAATTATACCGAGGTATGATAGGTTCACTATTGTATCTTACTGCCTCAAGACCAGACATCATGTTTAGTGTGTGTATGTGTGCAAGATATCAATCTTGTCCAAAATAATCTCACTTGAAAGCTGTCAAAAGAATTCTGCGATACTTACGTGGAACTACTACATATGGCCTATGGTATCCAAAAGGAAATGAGTGTCATTTGGTAGGATTCTCCGATTCAGATTTTGCTGGCTGCAAATCCGATAGAAAAAGCACTAGTGGAACGTGTCATCTATTCTCAAACTCATTAATAAGTTGGCATAGTAAGAAACAAGTATCGGTTGCATTATCCACTGCTGAGGCAGAATATGTAGCTGCTGGAAGCTGCTGTGCACAAATATTATGGCTCAAGCAACAACTTCTTGACTTTGGTATTAAGCTTGATCACATACCTATCATGTGCGACAACACAAGCGCCATAAACTTGAGTAAAAATCCTGTCTTACACTCACGTACCAAACACATTGAAATAAGGCATCACTTTCTACGAGATCATGTAGAGAAAGGAGACGTTACTTTTGAACATGTAGAAAGCAAGAAGCAACTAGCTGACATCTTCACCAAACCGCTAGCAACGGAGCAATATTTCAACATTCGTAGGGAATTAGGGATACTCGATATCTCTAATTTGGGCTAATTACGTTTGTTTTCTCTTAACATTATTTCTTTACTTTATGTATATATCTATTTGTCTTGCTAACATTCTTTTAGCATAAAGGTAGTTCATCATCAAGCCAGGCGTCATATTGAAAAAGCGGTAACGTAATTGTTGTTCACTTCCAAAAATATTATTGATACTATAATATGCTATCAATTAACATGCTTATAGTGACCTCATGCATAAAAACTGCTCCTGCTCACATATGTGTCTCATTCTACCATTAACTACCTTTTACCTACTACACTATACATACTAGCATTATTATCTATGGTTCTCTTGTTACTCTTCTATTCTCCTGTTTTCTCTTTTTGATGTTGACAAAGGGGGAGATAGATGCTGGAGGTACGGGGGAGCTTTGTTGAGAGATTGCCCTGTTGAGAGATAGATGCTGGATGTACGGGGGAGCTCTGCTGAGTCTTTATCATTTACTACCAGAGCTTAGTCGAATGGTTTGCCATCATCAAAAAGGGGGAGTATGTGAATACAAGATTACACTCAAAGATGTTTTTTGATTCATGGCAAACTCAAATAAGCATTCAAACAACAAGGAGGAATCAGAAAAACAAAGCATTTGATCACTCATGAAAGCACAAGGTGATCCACTATGCATATAAGTCGACTCAACACAAGCTGGACATGAAAAATGCAGAAAATCAGCAGTTAGGTCGACCTACTGTCAACCTAGGTCGACCTAAAATGAAGGAAAATCCATATACCTCTGCTAGGTCGACTCACAGACCATTTAGGTCGACTCAAAATGAAGAAATCTTCATATCAGCCTGCTAGGTCGACCTACATGGCAACTAGGTCGACCTAATCTGTGAAAATGTCCCCAGAATGCATCAGAAGAGGATTCTGGTCGACCTACTCCTTCAACAGGTCGACCTAACTGGGAGCAAAATTCTGCAAGCTCTGTTAGGTCGACCTAAGCACTACAAGTGGTCGACCTAACTGATCAAGAAAGTTCAAAAATCAGTTTTTCTTGGTTCTAACTGTTATGCAATTATATATATTGTGCAAGGGTAATTATTCAATCAACACCAACGACTGAAAGATACACAAACGCTTCTCATCTTCGTTCTTCATCATCTCCAACACAATTACACATAATCATTCTTGCGTTGCGGGTTAGTGATGAGTTCGATAACGTCCATGGAACGGAATTGAAGATTCCTAGTGGGTGAAGGTTTGCGGGGTTTGTTGGTGAATAAAATCTGCGGGTTTTGTCCTCCACGACGGGTGGTTCTTGGGGGTTTTTATCAAGAGACGTTCATTGAGGATTCGGCTGAGTGTAACGATTGAGGAACGGGGAGTTCAAGGAATCAAGACACTGCAGAAGGGAATCAAAGTGAAGCTCTTGGATAACCTTGATCTGACTCAAGATTAAGGGGGAAGAAGATTCAAAGGATCGACATAATTGGTTTATCGTTTATCGCTTTGTTATCTTCTTTGTATATACTACTTTCAACATTAATGAAAGATTACCCAATTTCAATTTGGAATTGGGGGCAGACGTAGTCGTAGCGAGGACGATCGACGAACTGCCTAAACAAATATCGTGTTCTTGTCGCTTTTACTTTCTCTTTTATTTTCTGTTCACAATTGGTTATAAGTGCAAAATTGATCAACGATTCAAGTGTTAAAATTGTGAATTAAAGTTCTGCACAAACATCACAATTCACCACAACTTGAATCACTATCAAATTGAACCTATCACCAAGTGTTTGTGTTTTTGCTTAATCCAATCTTACTGCATTGAAAATCAAAGTTGTCAATCTAGAAGTTAATTGGATTTCAGTTGTTAAACGTATTGATTAGCTATCATATTACTTCACCATCAATTCCACTTACTCCTTGGTTTTGAAACACATACGACCTTTGCAATAGCGGTCCAGAATAGACGCAAGTCGATTCAGAACCGCTTTCGCTCGAGTCTGTAGAAAAATCTGTAAAAACTTAGAGAGATCTATTCACCCCCCCTCTAGATCTATAGGCCAGCGTCTAACATCTTGTTGCACAAATTTCATGCACATGTCGTTGTACACCTGATGTGTTTGTAACTTTGCACTCCACAGCTTACCTCTTGCTGTGAACAACGTTGCCATCCGAAAATAGGTTGCACTCACCAAAGCAGTTACAGGTAGGTTTTGTATGCTCTTGAAGACGCCGTTCATTGATTCCACAAGATTTAGTGTCATGTGGCCCCACCTCGCTTCATCATCGTACGACCTAGTCCACTTTCCTCTGTCAAGATTATCAATCTATCTCCCCGCATCTGGATTTGACAATGTTATTTCGCGGCGGTAGGTTTGAATTATTGGTTGGTTTAAGGCATACCCGCGTTCACCAAATTGTTCTTGAAAAATTTGTCTTTAATCTCCCGCATAAAATTTTGTGCAATATGCCTAATGCAGTAGACATGTGTAGATGGGGGGTCGTGCCAACCATTTTCCGGATTGTTGTATGCACTTTCATTAGAAGCGTGCTTGTTAGAAATCAAACAGAGACCAGGTTGTGGAGCAACTTTAGTTTGAAGATTCTTGAGAAAGAAACTCCAAGGAGCAACTGTTTAGTTTGAAGATTCTAGAGCAAAGGCTATGGGAAAAATATTGTTGTTTCCATCTTGTGTGACTTCCATCAGTAACGTTCCTTTGTATTTCCCGTACAACCAAGTTCCATCAATTTGAATAATCGATTTGAAAAATCAAATCCAATTATGCAATGTTGAAACGCCTAGAAAAGTCTATGAAATATTCCATTACGTTCGAGAAGAGTTCTGTCTTGGGATTGTGCCAGCAATGTCTCCATTATAGAAACCGTCCCAGGTGAATATAATTGAAGTGCAACCAAGAAGCGGGGAAGTTGTTTGTAGAATTCCTCCCAGTTACCGTAGACCATTTCAATTGCCTTGGTTTTGGCAAACCAAGCCTTTCTGTATGACGGTCTATATTTGAACACAGAAACACAATGGGAGATAATCGTCTTGACCTTCAGTGACGGGTCAGCATCTATGAGAGGTAATATGGTATGGCATATCATATCATGGCTTAGTTTTTGATGATCTTGCATCATATTGGTGTTAACATAAGTTTGGGCTTGAGAAATGAAACCTATCACCCAAACATTAACTTTCTTTTTAAATGATGCCATCAGCCTGTACCCACACTCTAGGTTTTTGCACAAAATGATGTATCTATCTGAATTCGAGCGATCAACACTGTAATCAACACAATTTGCTAATTGCCAGTGTTTGATTGCTAGCATATAATCTTCCTTTGTATAGAATTTGTCACCCTTTTTTAACTCCTTGTTGGACCTCATATACGGGTTGTGGAACATATCTGACGATGGCTCATCATCGCCCAAGTTCAAGGTTGTTGTAATACGGTGGGAAAACTAACTTTTTGAAAATGTTGCGGATAGCAAGAGTCGCCACCGAATTTTATTTTATCCAATTTATAGAAAGGCTAAAAGAACAGAAAAAGACCTTTTAAAAAGATTTTGAGTTCGGGGGGTAGGTTATACAAAGGGAAGGTGTAAGCACCCTTTGTATCCATGGTTATCCATGGGCTCTTAATTGCTTAGCTCACTTTTATTTGTTTGAAAAAAGTGGCGTGTGTGAATAGGAAAAGGATTTTTCGAATAAGAACTTTAGCTTGTAAATAAGCGTAGTCTTTTTGAATTTGATTTCGAAAAGAAGTGGGAAAAGTATTTGAAAATTTGATTTGAATATGAGCAAGCATTTAAGAACTACCTACCCTAAGTTTAATGTCTTTCTTGTTCTTTAAGTCTTTAATGGGAAAGGGCTATCGATACCATAAAGAGGGCGGGTAGTCCTTTCATTGGATTTGAAGGGTCATCGAGGAAGTATCGTTCGCCATAAAACTGTCCCTACCATAAAGAGGGCAGGTAGTTGTTAGTTGGAGATTTCGATTGAAGGTTATGCTTCTTGAAAAATTAGAGTTCGAAGAAGAAGATGGCTTTCGATGGCCATTCTTGAGAATAAATGGTTTTTTAAGGCCATTGTTAAGAATGTTATTTATGATGAAGATGATTGAAATCGAAGCTGAATCGAGATAGATTGTCTTTGAGACTTAAGCGTTTCTTGAAATACAAAGAGTACTGAAGCTTAGCGTATTTCGTTGCATTCTCACTAAAGATCACGTTGCCACGTATCGAAAGAGAATTCAGGCGGGAGGATTTGAATTTTGAAATATTCTGTATAACCGAATAAGGACAGATGGCGCCCCAGGGATTCGAAACGTATGCATGTGAGCAACGTGGCCTTTCGTTAGTGTAGGACCATTAGGGTCGAATTAGTATAAATAAGGGTCTTAGTATCAGGATCCAGGGTGTCCATTTTGTACAAATCACTCACAAATCACTCAAGTATCAAGTGTTAAGAGAAAGAGTTCGCTGAGAAATGTACGTATGACACCACATATTTAATATGTTTGTATTTCTACTTACGGAATCAAAGTATCTTTAAATTTCCTTTACTTTTTCGCCTAGTCTTTCTTGTAGTTTAAGTTTCCTTATGTTCTTCGATTAATCTTTACATTTCTGCACTTTACATTATTGCACTTTACATTTCTGTACTTTATGTTTCTGAAAGTTACATTCCTTTATTATTTCGTCAAAGTCTTTTTCTTACATTTATAACTAGTTTATGTATTAGTTGTGTACATTCTTTGTTAGTTTATTTCGCAAGTTACTTTTTATGTTCATACTATAACCGAGTTTCGACGCAAAAGACCAACAAACATGAACCAAATTATCTCAAAAGACAACTATTTGACTATGTCCTAGGATCAATCTAGTCGATCCTACGAGTAACCAAAGTATATTTATAGTTTGGAGGACTAGCGGTTGTTTACCGGAAATCACCGTAAACAAATTGGCACGCCGGGTGGGACGGTGTCAAACAAGTTTGTCATTAATTTGTTGTTTTGTTTTTGTCTAGAATATATCAAGACCTTTTATGAACCTTGGGAACGGTAAATTAACCAACAGTGCACAACCGATTCCTAAACGAAGGTACAACAAGAAAATGGTCAATTCGACCAGTGGAAGGGGAAATCAAGATCCCCCACAAGGGTCAGGAACAGTAGCAGCAAGTACTACAAATGTTTCGACTTCTACGTCAGAAGCACACGAGATACCCGCTTCGACAGGATTTGCGGCCATAGTTAGTTCCCAGGCCATGCCCGAAAATACATCAGGGCCAACAGGAACAGTCCCAGTTTCCAATTCGACCACCATGCCTCACTTCACAGGCACGACAGAAATACCACATTTTGCGGCAAATTTTGCAAATCAACAACAAACCCCAAGACCTTCGTCATCGTCATTCGAGGGTTGGAGACCTGGAAACCCATATGGAATGCCGTTTTCATATATGGCAGGATTACATGGTGCAGGACCTACATATACTCAACCTAGTGCGACAACATTTTCGCCTAACGCAGGTTCGATAGGTCGAAGCGCACAAAATATAAACCCATCGGCCCAAATGCCTCTCTTAACTACCAATAGTCAAGCAGTATTTAGGCATGAAATGGATGCAAGTAACCACGATATGGTGGGTGTTCTTGCTAGAGAAATGGGATCGATCTTTACTCCCTTAGTAGCAAACATTACCAGGACAAACCAGGATAGTGTAGAAACATATCAGAAAATATCTTCACTAATAGGTTGAATGGCAGATTTCTTAGGAGTCCCTCAAACTAGGCGAAGAAATAACCAGTCTACCTATCGAGAAGGTGACCCAGTCGTAGAACGGGTTCAAGATGTAATTCATCCACCTAGGTAGGTATCCGTCGAAAGAAATCAAGTAATAGATTTAGAAAATCAGAATCGAGGGACCAATACTGGCCAACAACAAGTTCCCAAGGAACAGCCTAGGCTAGTTGTAGTAGGCAGGGATGAACATCCAGACGAAGTATTACACAGGGTTAGGAGAGACAATATGGCGACAGAAAATAACCTAACCGCCATGATAGAAAGGATTATGGCCAATAATGGCCTTAATACTGGACTTCGACGTCCAAATTACACTTCCCATGTAGCGGAATATATTATGCAAACAGAATTACCAAGAGGTACCAAAATACCTAAATTTATGAAATTTTCAGGGGACACTAGTGAATCGACTGTGGAACACATAGCCCGATACTTGACAGAGGCTGGTGATTTAGCAGGCAATGAAAACTTGAGAATTAAATATTTCCCTAGTTTGCTAACAAAAAATGCTTTCACATGGTGTACCACCTTACCCCCAAATTCCATAGATGCGTGGGCACACTTGGAGAGATTGTTCCATGAACAATTCTATATGGGCCAAACCAAGATAAGTTTGAAAGAGTTGGCTAGCATTAAAAGGAAATTCACGGAACCCATAGATGATTATTTGAATAGGTTATGTTTGCTGAAATCAAGATGCTTCACAGTTGTCCCAGAACACGAATTAGTTGAAATGGCTGCAGGAGGTCTAAACTATTCGATTAGAAAGAAATTGGATACTCAATATTTAAGGGATATGGCCCAACTAGCAGATAGAGTTCGACAAGTCGAACGTTTGAAAGCTAAAAAGGCCAGAGCGAACAAAAATTATAAGAAGGAGAGAGTGGCATATATTGAGGCTGAAGATGCTGAAGGCGAAGCCTTCGAAGATTCATACAGTTTCGAAGAGGTCGAAATAGACTTAACTGAATTAAAAGAAACACCACCTTACTCTTGTAAATTGCTCACCCCTTCGAATGGGAAAAATCCAATCGAGAATGACAAAAGTGATAAATTTCCAAAGAAAACTTACACTTTTGACGTCACTAAATGTGACGAAATATTTGATTTACTAGTAAAAGATGGCCAAATGATAGTGCCTCCAAATTCCAAAGTTCCTCTATTGGAACAGCGGAAGAAACGAGGTTTTTGCAAATATCATGGTTTTTTAGGCCATAAAACCTCACAGTGCTTTCTTTTCAGGGATCTAATTCAGAATGCTATCAAGAATGGACGTTTGAAGTTCGCTGATAAGGCAAAGAATCACATGAAGGTCGATGCAGACCCCCTGAATGTCGCTGACACGAACTACGCTGAACCAGTTGACATCAATATGGTGGATGTGTCTGAAGCTGACATTGCTGAATGGGAGATGATTTCAATCGGAAAGCAGGCTACTGAGAGCCTAAATGACAAAGTAATCTTCAATACTGATGTTGAAGAGTCCTTCGAGACAGAAATCACTGAAGATCTGAAGGAGAAAACTAGCGAGGCCACTGAAGACCTCAGGGTGAAACTCCAACAGATAAAGATCTCTGAAGCTCCTCCAGCAGGCGTCAACGTGGTGAATGTTGGGCAACCTTTATCTGAAATAGAGGAACTAGAGAAGTGTCTGCTGAGGGAAAAAGGAAACTATGGAAATCCACAGGAAGTTGAAAGCTTGAAAGATTATCTCTGGAGGTGTCACGAGAAAAATGCTGGACGGATGCTAATGTGTCCAAGGTGCTCGATTATGCTGAATCGAAGGGTCCAAGCTAACTATGAAAGGGCCCAACGAAACAAGATGCAACAGCCCTGGAGGCAAGGAAACCAATTGCTGAAGGTTTATCCAAGGCTAGAGGAAAGCTTGGTGAGTTTCTTGGTTCGATGTCACAAGGCAAAGACAGAGATCGTTATGTGTCCCAGATGTGGGGCAGTCTATGATAACCTTATGGCACAATCATTCGAAAGGGTGCTATTCACTACTGGTTGGGAAGCTCAAGGACTCCGCCCCAACATGTATGTGTTCGACAATTGAACACCATAAAAAAGGCCTGATAGTCCTCATCCTAAAGCTTGAAGAGTGACATTCAAACTTCCTGCAGACATACCCATGGATAGATGGACACAAGCTGGTGCAGGAAATAACAAATGGCGAAGTTGGGACCAAGGCGGACGAACTGCGATGGCTTATAGAAAGCAGTTCCAAGCATCAAATCGAGAGACGTACAGATTGGAGAATTACAAAGGAAGGAACCCAATGTCCAGATCCCAATGGAGAAGACACCAAAGAATGAAGAAAGCCCAGAAAGAATACAAGGCAAAGGAGGTTGGAGAGTCCAGCAGCACTAAAGTCCCAATGCAGGGGGCAAGGTCAAGCAAACCGCCGGTAGAACGCAAGCTGTTCAGTTTTGAAAATGAGAAAGAAGAAGAAAAGATGCAGTCTAGTCCTTGGAAAGAGGATGATAGGGTGACTAATGATTTCGATTCAGATGGGGTGTCATCCATAAAATTCAACTGCAATGTGGTGTCTGTACTTCCTCACGAATTTTACCAAGAGAAGGAGGTTGAAGACTGCGAGGAAGCTGATGCAGAAGAAATGGCAAAACACAGACCTGTGTGTTATTATGTGTTGAATAATGCGGCTGTTGAAGAGCAGAATGCATTTTTTGAAAGACTTGACCAAGGTATGAGGAATCATTTGAAACCCCTTTATATAAGAGCAAAAATTGAAAACGTGGGCATTAACAAAGTCCTAGTTGATGGAGGGGCAGCGGTGAATCTAATGCCCCAATATATGCTGAAAAGGATTGGTATGTTCGATACCGACATAAGGCTACTGTCATACCCGAATTTTTGACCTAAGATACCACCTCATATCATTTGCATATGCATCATTTGCATCTCAAACAAATTGCATAGCTTGTGTTTGCTACTTGTGCTCAACAAGGTTTAATCAAGAAATTATTCATCAGTACAAGTAACAACCAATTAGGGTTTTGTTCTCCCTTCATCTCAAAGGAACTATCTTCATCAACAATCAACATTTGGTCCTCAAAGATTCATTTCAACAAGCTCAGAGACTTTGAATCAATCAGATTAGGGTTTTGACTGAAGATAGCATACTCCTAATTTTTACTCAGGATTTGACCTAATGACTTGGGACATGACCTCAAGACCCCAAGTACATCATTTTGACCTAATCTATTGGCTCAAGACATCCCCTACACAGGGACTGATCAACAGTGAAATTTCAAATCATCAGATTAGGGTTTTTGAACTATCAGGGACTGAAATCAGGGATCACATTTGGGAAACCCTAAAAAGCTCCAGGGGATCAGTCAAAGGTTTCAATCATCTTCAAATAATCCCTATGACAATATCCAATGGAAGTTACATCTCAATTCAAGACCCACAGTCATCAATTTCATCAGGTCGACAATTAGGGTTTTTGACCTAATTCACTTGAACCACTGACCTTTTAATCAGAACATGGTGCCACAACTTAAACTATGGCTCAAGGTCCTCCAATAACTCAATGTTATCCATTCATACCACTCATTTGGTGAGGATAGCCTGGTTCATTTGAAATCTCCAGAAACGCGATTCGTCTGAAAAAGTCAACTGTACAAGATCACCATTGACTTTTGGGGAATTTTGGTCAACCATGACTTTTGAAGTTTTGAATCATCAATATATGATATATGAAGTCATTTGATCAAGAAAAATCAAGAAAATCAATCAAGAATCAAAAAGTCAAAAGTTTGACTTTCCATACTTAGAAAAATTCTAAGTGTTTTTCAATGGTTTTTTCCAAACTTTGGAAGGGAATAACTCAAAATTTCACCTACAAACTGAAAAAAACTTCCAACATGAAAGTTGTAGATTTTGACCCAATAAACAACTTTGTCACATAAACTGATTTTCCAAAAGATCAACCATTTAAGAGATATGGAGCTTCAAAGTTGGTATCTTTTGAAAATTTCACTTGAAATCTCATTTTTCTCAAAGTTCATGGATCTTTTTCACCCATTTCCTTAAAGGTCTTGAAGAAAATTTCAACTAGGGATTTGAAGTGCATAACATGAGCTTTCCAAAATGTCCAAGAGCATGAAAAAATATGGAGCATAGCTATGGCTTTGAATTATGCATTTAGTGGTCATTTTCACTTGAAATTTCAAACCATTTTCACTAAGTTTCAATACTATATGACCTATAATGCAAGTAATGATGCATCAATGCAATAATTGAGAGATATTTTCTGATTTGAAGATCAGAATGGAAGAGGATAAGAAGCTTGGAAGATTAACCATGGTTAAGTCACTTTTAACCATTTGCATTTAATGTAAAGATTCCATTTTATCTCCAAATGCCAAATCACCATTCTTTGATTAACTTGCAAAGCTCTGCATTCAGAATCCTTGGCCTATAAATAGAGGTTCAAATCACTCTTCAAATCACACCAAAACCTCACAATCATAGGTTTTCTCTCTTCTTTCTTAAGTTGCAAGTTTCATGAGTTTCAAAGAGGTAGAAAACTCAACCTCCAAATCCTTGAAGTTATGGCCAAAGTGATGATTCTAACATCTCATAAACATCATATGGGATGTGTTTGATCCACTCACACCCCCCAAAAACACTTAAAACTCATAATCACTCTTCAACCTCCATGTTTGCATATGGTGAACCTTATCATGCCAATTCTCATACCAAGCCATATCTGTCCAAACTAACCTTCTAAACATCATCCATATGCTTCATATGAACTGTTCCAACCATCATACATGATCTGAAACACCAAAATCATCAAATTCGATCCTCACTCCATAGCTCTGCAGATCGGATCCCATGGCTATGCTCAGATGAATTCAGTCCACTCCAAGCATTCAGACATGTTCTATAATCATCATTGAAGCTATCCAGATCATTACAAAGCATCTGCAACACCTCCAACTCAGAATTCAATCTCCAGTTTGGCCGTTTTTGAAGGTAAGCCTCATGAACTTCAAACTCATACCTATATGCATCATAAATGAAAAATTGAGTTGCCATCTTGTTTCTGCACTATCACTTATCAATAGCCCTCAATCAATTTCACAATTCATCAATCATACACGATTTCATGTTCAAATTCAGAATTAGGGTTCTTCGTGTTCATCACAAAATTGATCACCTTAGAGCAAAAATAAATGAATTATGAGGACACCATCATGATCCTCGTGAAAAACGAGTGAGATAGACCCTTCACTTGATCAATTTGGTTGAGTTTTCAGAATTTTCAAAAATCAAATTAGGGTGTGTTCTTGGCGCCATTTTTTGCGAAGGAAATTCAAAAATTGAGTTTGTAATATAATCTATTCGTTGCAAATGTTAAACAAACCACGCGCGTGGTCCAGTTGGCTAAGTTTTTGAGTAATGACCTCAAGGTCACGAGTTCAACACTCCTAAGGGCCAAACCATTCTTTTTTATCACTTATTTTCTTTAATTTTTTTACACAACTTCATCCATTAATTTAACCAATCAAAATTCATCATTTCCACTTCATTTTTTGCACACTCTTTGTTTAATATATATATTTTATGAACATCCAAAAAAATCACAAAAAAATATTTATTTAATACATTTTTAAATGGATTTAAAATGACATGTTTTTAAGTGTTTTTAAATACTTTAAAAATTGTTTTTCATTTGATTTTTCAAAAATTAACTACTTGTAAATATTTTGTGATCAAAACCCTAATCATTTAGCTATTAATTAAGCATAATCTTTGCTTTTATCTTAATTAAATTGATTTCTTTCAAAATTTCAAACCATTTTAAAACAAACGATCGTCGTTTTTCAAAACAAATCGCTTTCAAAACCATTTCTTTTTGGTTCTCCTTTCAAAAACTCTTGATTAAATCTTTTTGGATTGATCAATTGGTTTTCTAAAAAAACCCGGGGCATCCCTTATGGTATAAGTCCCATTCCTTTGTATAAATTTAGGTTTTTCATTGTATATACGCCTATCTTTTTATACCGCGATCCAAATTGATTTAAACCCTCGAGTAACAAGATCAAAATTAGGGTTTTTCTTCAAAAATCAATATGGGCCTCCACATAGGTATAAGTCCCATTCCCTTACATGAAATTAGGCATTTCATTGTACATACACCTTTTTTTGTACATATCTCGATCAATTTGTTTTTTTTAACTTCGAATAACAAATCAAAAATGAAGGTTTCCTTTAAATCTTCCCAAAAATACCATGGGCCTCCATGTAGGTATAAGTCCCGAGCCCTTTTGTAAATACTTGTTTACATAGCTTTTGAATAAACTCAATGGGCCTCTCCTCGAGTATAATTCCCGAGCCCCCGTGCATACAAACGGATCATGCTTACAGGTATATTTCCTTCATAAACTCCATTGTATACACACACCTTGTCATATATAACTGTTCATACTTGTTCATATTTGTTCATGTACTTGTTCATATTTGTTCGTACTTGTTCATATTCGTGATCGTGTTATATATACTTGTTCAACTTAGTACAACACTAGGTTTCCCATAGCCTCCTATTGGGCTTCGTGCAAAGAATCTCCCTAGTTTAGGTTAGGACATAGAGTATGGTTTCCTGGTGAAATCGCTCTAAGAGCTCAAACCAACTATACCACGCCTCCTCTTGGGCTTCGTACAAACGACTTGTCCCTCCCATAGCCTCCTCTTGGGCTTACAATGCAAGGACCCTCGATTGTCCCTCCCATAGCCTCCTCTTGGGCTTACAATGCAAGGACCCTCGAATAGCCTCCTCTTGGGCTTCGTACAAGGACCCACGGGCTTCTTATAAGCATCCCCAATATCCAAAACAAATACCCTAGGAGATTAGACATTTATCATCTCTATGATAGGAGTATCTCATCTATATCATCACAAACAATCAATCAATCAAATTTCTCTTTTGCCACAAGGCTGGCTAATCAATCAAACTTTTTTTTGCCACCATACTGGCTGATTAATCAAAGTTTTTGTCACAAGGCTGACTTCATTGAAACTTTTGCCACAAGGCTGGCTGATTAATAAAAAATTTTTGTCACAAGGCTGACTTCATTGAAAGTTTTTGCCACAAGGCTGGCTAAAAAACATCTTTATCATTCTAAGCGCCATAATTGGCATGGCCCAGGGCTTATAATGAAAAGATTTCAAGCAAAATCAAACAGATGTATGTGATGATATAGATTAGATACATCGAACATTTAGATGACATTTGTCTCTTATCCTTTGCTTCCACTAGCATAAGTGGGAACTACGATTGCTCTGACTTTCTCAACATCCCTTTGAGAATACGTAGGCACAAGGTCGTATCCTTGGCGAGCAAAACTTCTCCCTCAAACCAGTCAAACCTTAGCACCCGTAGACCCCGAGCTACAGATGCTCTGATTCCCTGTAAGGGATATGTATGCAGAGGATCGCGATGATCTTTGCGAGCATAATCAAACAAACACCCTAGGTCCCACCTATCTCACAAGAACCTCAATAACATAGAATGAAAAACATAGCAAAGAAACCTATAGAGTACTATAGATACGTTGGGTGCTAATACCTTCCCTTCGTATAACCAACCCTCTTACCCGGAATCTCTCCCCCACTTTTAAGGTTATTGCAGCTTTTTTCCTTTTCCTACTTTGGAAACAATAAAAAGTTTGGTCGTGACAAAAACAAAAGAAAAATCATTTTTTGAGCACTTGAGCCCAAAGAAGGCATCAGGTGTCTCATCCCGAAAAAGATACGATTTTTCCCCGCGACAGAAAAATGGCGACTTCACTGGGGATGAAAAAACTTTTTATTGTTTCCAAAGAAAGGGTTAATTCTATTTGTTTTGTTTTTTCATTCTTGTTACATGTGTGGTTCTTTGGTTCTGTTACTTGTGTGATTCTGTTACAAGTGATACATTATGGACAAACCCTAACCCGGATTAAGTACACATAAGAATTAGGTGGAGGGTATAGTCATGTATGGCATACAAGGAGTCAGTCCTTAAAAAGCTGACATGAGAATCCTTCCGCTCAGTGGAAGTTCCTTGTTGGTAGTATATGTTTAGCAAGTTTAGTTGCGAAGACATTACTGCTTTCATTGAACTGTAGAAGCTGAGTTGGCTGTAGAACCCATAACCCATCCTGGCCTTATTAGGTTGTGGTGCAGAAACTATTCAGGTGAAGACTTGGATTAGTTGTCATGCGGAGAACCACGCTCAGACGAGTTTTTCTTGAGAATATTGCTAGCTCACAAGTTCAGTTGTGCAAGCCAGTAATATCCGAAAGAAAAATGTAGACTCTGACGTATCAGTAGAACATGTTGTGCAGGTGATAATCCCTAGTACTATCCCATGTTTGGTTCTCTGACCTCGTGCTCGTGACGCTGGACCTTTTGAACCTGTGTGTACCATGTTTGTATTACCATGTTTGTATTACCATGTTTGTATTACCATGTTTGCAATACCATGTTTGCTTTACCATGTTTGAATATGTGGCATCCACGCATCCATGCATTCATACATTCATTAAAAAACCCATCTTTTTCCATAAAAACATGATTTTTCCATAAGATTTAGAGAATTTTCTTTGCAAACTTTTAAGGATTAAGTTATGGAAGGGGTAAAAAGGCATACCAAGAAGTACGGTTTCAAAGAGCCTAATGTGGAAAGACTGAAAGAGTTAGCATCTTTTGTACAAGATCCTTCCGATTTTAGGAAAAGTTATGGAAAGCTTTTGCCTATCTTGAACACTCATGTTGATGAAGGACTTCTCAAAACTCTGGTTCAGTTCTATGATCCCGT
Source organism: Vicia villosa (assembly GCF_029867415.1). Taxonomy (NCBI): domain Eukaryota; kingdom Viridiplantae; phylum Streptophyta; class Magnoliopsida; order Fabales; family Fabaceae; genus Vicia; species Vicia villosa. The sequence goes on along the minus strand of NC_081180.1, from coordinate 140,327,225 downwards.
CTACCGGTGTTTCACCTTTCCAGACCATCAGTTGGTACCAACCTTGGAAGAATATGCCAATCTTTTGGGTATTCCTGTGTCTGACAAAATACCTTTCAATGGTTTGGAAGCCATTCCTAAATCACCAGTCATTGCAGCAAGTATTCACTTGAAGAAATCTGAGGTAGAAAGCAATTAGACTACCAAAGGAAACCTTCCGGGTTTGACTTCGCAGTTTTTAATAAAGAAAGCCTTTGATTTCATCGAAACTGGTAGCATGATAGCTTTTGAAGCTGTACTAGCCTTGCTCATCTATGGGTTGGTTCTGTTTCCCAACGTCAACGACTTTGTTGATATCAACGCCATAAAGATCTTTCTGATTGGAAATCCTGTTCCGACTTTGCTTGGTGACATGTATTTCTCTATTCATCACAGGAATCGCCAAGGCGGTGGAATCATTGTATGTTGTGCACCTCTTTTGTAAGAATGGATTGTTTCACACTTACCTAAGTCTCCTACTTTCACGGAAAACCGAGAAGGTTTGCGTTGGTCTCAAAGACTTATGTCCCTTACTAATAATGATATTCATTGGTATACCTTGGCTCGCTGCGGTACAGAAACCATTGATAGTTGTGGAGAGTTCGCCAACGTACCCCTCATTGGTACACAAGGGGGAATTAACTACAATCCAGTCCTAGCCCGACGACAACTCGGGTATGCAAATTCAGTTAAACCCATTGGTCTCGCTGTGGAAAACTACTTCTACCAAGAAGGGGAGGATCCTCAAGGGTTGAAAACAAGAATGATAAGAGCTTGGTACGACATCCGAAGAAAAGAAAAAGGTGGGATAAGAAGCTGCATTGCTACGGACGCCTATACTTGTTGGGTGAAGAAAAGAGCAAGGGAGCTTCAAATGCCTTATGATTATGAAAAACCCATGTTCCCTGTGGTATCTCAACTGCCCAACATTCCCACTATGAAAGAATACCAAGAGACTTTGGCCAAGATGAGGTTAGAAAAAGACGCTTGGGAAGAAAAGTTTCGTAAAACTGATGTGGAAAATAGAAAGTTGAAGAAAAGAGTGAAAGATCACGAAGAAACTCTCTATTATCAAGATGGATGGATCATGAGATAAGATGAGAAAATTCGTCGAAAAGACGCCGCAATCAGGAGGTACATCAAAGAAAGCAAGAAAAAGCTTGAAGGTTCAACAAGCAACGCTCCGATGCCTGACAATTGGAAGAATGTTGTTGACAAACTGAGGACCGAAAAGGCCGAGTTGAAAGCTTATTATGGGAAAGAAATCATGAAGCTCAAGCTGCATAACGCATTTGGTTCTTCGTCCGATGAGGATGTTTAGGATTTGTTTAGCTTTTTATTTATCATTCGCTTCTGTAAGGAGCTGCGCTCCAATGTTGTAACATTTCCCATTATTGCAATAAAAAAAATAAAAATAAAAGAACAGGTTGTGTTCAAATGTTTGCAAGAAAATAATCTTAAAATGTTTGGAAAAATCATAAACTTCTTTTTACATACATCATTCTGCATATCGAGTCTGTTGTATAGAGTCTCATCTTTTGGATCTTTCTCCATTAGATCGTCAAGCTGTCGCGTCTCAAAGTTTCTCGACCGCGCTCGCAATCAGATCACAGATACAATACTCGTTCAAGCAGAAGAAGAGTAATGGAACACTCTGAACAAGAGAATATTGAGCTCCGTGGTACAGTGACCACCCTTCAGGAAAAATTGGAAAGTCTCACTACTCTGGTTGACTCCCTAATGGCCGCACAGAATCAGCAGCCGCCACCCAATAGTCAAGCAACGGTAACATCTGAAGTCACTACTCGAGTTTCTACAGTTGCATTCAGCATTCCATCTTTCTCTATGCCAGAAGGTTGGGGCACGCCTTTCAGCTTTGGTGCAGGTTTCCGCCATATTTCTCTGGGGTTCAAACAACCACAACTGAAGCGCCTGCTACGCAAGGTTCGGCGTTTATTCCACATTCAGGGGTAACTTTTTCCCAAATCACTATGGCACTCTCTCAACCCACTATGACAGTTCCGACCCCTACGGTTCACACTGTTCCTTATGATGGCAATGCGATTTATCATGATCAAGGTGATAGCACAAATCAGCGTAATCTTGTGGAAGATCTCCAAGAACAGTTCAACAAGATTCAGCTGGATGTCAAAGCTATTCGTGGCAAAGATTTGTTTGGAAAGAATGCCCAGGAACTATGTTTGGTTCCCAGTGTACAAATACCAGCTAAATTCAAGGTCCCTGACTTTGAGAAGTACAAAGGTAGTTCTTGTCCACAAAGCCATCTCATGATGTATGCCCGGAAGATGTCTACTTATGCAGATAATCATCAGTTGCTTATCCATTACTTTCAAGACAGTTTGACTGGTGCCGCACTGAAGTGGTACACAGGTTTGGATAGCACCAACATTCGAACTTTCAACGACCTAGGCGAGGCCTTTGTCCGACAATACAAATACAACTCGGATATGGCTCCAGACAGAATCAGCTTCGATCCATGGCTCAGAAAGATCATGAAGCTTTCAAAGAATATGCCCAACGATGGAGAGAAACTGCTGCTCAGATTAATCCACCGTTAAAAGAGAAAGAGATGACAAAGATCTTCTTGAATACTCTTGGCCCGTTTTATTATGAACGCATGATTGCTAGTGTTCCAAGTGATTTCACCGAAATGGTAAACATGGGGATGCGTCTAGAAGAAGGAGTCCGAACCGGACGTCTAACTAAAGAAGGTGGATCTTCAAGCGGAACCAAAAAGTTTGGAAGTGGTTTCCCAAAGAAGAAAGAACAAAGTGTTGACATGGTATCCCAAGGAAAGTCAAGAGCAAATGTCAATCGTCAACGACAGATTGCTGCTATCGCATTAGCCGTTAATACAGCACCGAATCCGGGATTTACTCCGCAGTTTCAACAACAACAACCTCGACAACAGGCTCAACAGTTTAACAACAACAATCAGAATCGTGTACAAAGAGCTCCACAGTTTGATCCGATTCCAATGACCTACACAGAGTTGTACCCTGCTTTGATTGAAAGAGGTCTTGTTCAAACTAAAGCACCACCACCAGTACCTGAGAAACTCCCATGATCTTGAGCATTGCATAGCTTTGAAATATGAAGTTTAGAGGTTGGTTAGATCTAATCTCCTCTCTTTCAGAAATTTGAATCCTAATGTGCAAGCAAATCCGCTGCCCAGTCATGGAGGGCATGTTGTAAACATGGTGTATGGATGTCCTGGTCCATATCGAGTCTATAATATCAACTTCTCAAGAGCAGATTTGGTACAAATGCATGCCACTCTCTGTCAAGGGCAGAATTTTCGCCAGCATCACTACGGTTCCTGTAGCATATGTTGCATAGATCCTCACGGATGTTCGATTGTGAGAAGAGATCTTCAAGTTTTGCTAGATAATGGTACCATTCAGATCTACAGAAATAGGAATGAAGATGAAGTTAACATGATAGGATGTTATCCGCATGAGCTTTTAGTCTCAGATATCAACTCGGAAATGCCTAAAGTTAACGTCATCGTTCCTCATTTCAACATGCCCGAGCGCATAGAAGTCACCTACAACAAGCCAAAGATCCCTGTTGCTCCTCTGATCATTTGTCTACCTGGACCTGTTCCCTATGACTCTGACAAGGCAGTTCCATACAACTATAATGCAACAATGATAAAGAATGGACAAGAAGTTCCTTTACCTACTCTTTCATCTGTCGTGAATATCGCTGATGTGAGTCGAGTAACAAGAAGTGGACGTGTGTACACTCCACTACCTCCAAAGCAGCCTATTGCTCCTGCAACCAGGCAAAATCCTGTTGATACACCAGTGGGGAATCCTGAGGAAACTCCTGTCAGTAATACAAACACTGATGTTGGCCAATCCAGTGGAACCAATGTCAATCCTGACTTTGATGAAATTTTGAAGCTTATCAAAAGAAGTGAATACAAGATTGTGGATCAGCTTATGCAGACTCCTTCAAAGATCTCAATACTTTCATTGCTTTAAACTCTGAAGCCCACAGGGAAGCCCTGATAAGAGTATTAGATCAAGCTTTTGTAGACCATGATGTGACTGTTGACCACTTTGATGGGATGATAGCCAACATAACAGCTTGCAACAATTTAAGTTTCTGTGATGAAGAACTCCCCGAGGAGGGCAGAAATCACAATTTTGCTTTGCACATTTCTATGAACTGTCAGTCAGACTCTTTGTCCAATGTGTTGGTAGACACCGGATCTTCCTTGAATGTGATGCCAAAGACGACTCTTGCTCGTTTATCTTACCAAGGAATGCCTATGAAGTTCAGTGGTGTAGTTGTCAAAGCATTTGATGGATCGCGAAAATCTGTTATCGGCGAAGTCAACCTTCCCATGACAATTGGTCCACATACATTTCAAATCACCTTCCAGGTCATGGACATTCAAGCTGCTTATAGCTGTCTGTTAGGACGACCATGGATCCACGAAGCAGGGGCAGTAACTTCTACGCTCCATCAAAAGTTAAAATTTGTAACAAATGGAAAGTTGGTAACGATAAGTGGAGAACAAGCCTTAATGGTGAGTCATTTATCCAATTTCTCTTTCATTGGTGCTGATGATGTGGAAGGAACTCAGTTCCAAGGTCTCTCTTTAGAAGACGAATCTTCCAAAAAGAAAGCGTCAATCTCTTCTTACAAAGAGGCAGTAAAAGTAGTGAAGGATGGAACTACCACTGGCTGGGGGCAAGTTGTGATCCCTACCAATAATGAAACCAGAACAGGACTCGGATGTTCACCAACGTTCTCAAACTACACCAAGAAGGATGAAACCCTTCGTCCGATCAAAGAAACATTCATTAGTGGAGGATTCCTTAACCCAATTCCTCAAGAGGTTAATGTCCTTATCGAAGAATGCATCGAAGAAGGTCTCTCTGATACTGAAGAAGAATGGAAATGTTATCTCAATGACTCGGGATACATATCTCAGGAAGAACCATATCCTCCTTCAGAGAAATCCAAAGGCAAAGAAACCAAGCCTGTTCCTGCAGAGATCTGGGACACCTTGGGACAACCAAGTGGCAAATATGATTATATGGTGAAATACACTGCACCTGAAAGTTCAAAGATTGCGATTGAAGATATCCAACCAACTGGATGGGGAGATTCCTTTGAATATAATAGTCAACCAGAAGAGGTTTATCAGCCCTCTCAATTTTCTCAGCAGCCTGAAATTACTGAAGATTTCAGCTTCAACGTATCTACCAAGATTTATAATCCTGAAGATGGTTATTATCACATAAATGCCATTTTTGAAGATGAAGGGGAAGATGGCCCCGCAGTTGACTCGGAAAGTGTCTCTGACAATGAGTCTCTTCATCCTGAAGACTGGGAAATACATCCTGAAAATTCAGAAGATTGTGACTCATCTTATGCTCTTCAAGAAGTAGAAGAAGACCGTTTCAACTCTACAAAGAACAAGGTTGACAAACCAGGACCTTCAAATCTTGCTCGACCAGCGGTCAATGTCAATACTGAAGATAATTCTGAGGAAAATTTTCCTGAATACATAATACACAGAGGAGTTCGTTGCTACTGGAAAGCTGTCGACGTTCCGAATGTTGTTCGCCGCTCAAAGTAATCACCCCCGCTGTTATTTTGACCTCCTGCCTTGCCCAAAGCAGAGAGATGTTTTATAGGGCTTTGCTTTTAAATGTTTTGCCCAAATAAGTTTGTGTATAGGGCTTTGTTTTAAAAAGTTTCCCTCTTTGTCCTGCCCAAGACAAATGAGTTTGTGTTTAGGGCTTTGTTTCAAAAATGAATCATAAATAAAGTGTCATTTTGAATGCCCTACATTATATGTTTTATTTTTGCTTTTTTCTGGAAATGGTAATCCTAAAAAAAAACCAAAAAAAAAAACCAAAAAAAAAAACTTTTTCAATAATCTGCATACACTCTTGCATTCATAAATTTTCTGAAATAAATATAAATCATATGTGCAGATTAACTATTGATAAACCCATTGAATGCAATAACCCTATGCCCTCTCCCAACTTTGAGTTTCCTGTGTTCGAAGCCGAAGAGGAGGAAGAAGTGGAGATCCCGGACGAGATCTCTCGATTACTTAAGCACGAGGAAAGAGCCATTCTGCCTCACAAAGAGCCTTTAGAAAAGATCAACTTGGGTTCTGAAGAAGACAAAAAAGAAGTGACCATTGGATCGCTGCTTGATGCTGATATCAAGAGTAAGTTGACAGACCTTCTCAAAGAATATGTTGACGTATTTGCCTGGTCCTACCAAGACATGCCTGGGTTGGATACCAATATTGTTCAGCATTACTTGCCATTGAAGCCAGAATGTCCGCCAGTTAAGCAGAAATTGCGAAGGACTCACCCTGATATGGCTAACAAGATCAAAGTGGAAGTTCAAAAACAACTCGACGCAGGTTTTCTTGTCACCTCTGAGTATCCTCAATGGTTGGCCAACATAGTGCCAGTTCCAAAGAAATATGGCAAAGTCAGGATGTGTGTTGATTACCGTGATTTGAACAAGGCCAGTCCAAAAGATGACTTTCCATTACCACATATCGACATGCTGATTGATAACACCGCTAAGTTCAACGTCTTTTCCTTCATGGACGGGTTCTTCGGTTATAATCAGATCAAGATGGCTCCTGAAGACATGGAGAAGACATCTTTCATCACCCCATGGGGTACGTTTTGCTACAAAGTGATGCCGTTTGGATTAAAGAATGCAGGCGCAACTTACCAAAGGGCAATGACTACTCTCTTTCATGACATGATGCATAAAGAAATTGAAGTTTATGTGGACGACATGATAGCCAAGTCCAGCACAGAAGAAGAACATAATGAATGCCTTTTGAAGTTGTTTCAACGACTAAGGAAATATCAGCTTCGCTTAGATCTGGAAAACTCTTGGGTTTCATTGTCAGCCAAAGAGGTATCGAAGTAGATCCCGACAAAGTCAGAGCTATTCAAGAGATGCCTGCACCAAAAACTGAAAAGCAAGTAAGAGGATTTCTTGGACGATTGAACTACATCTCCAGATTTATCTCTCAAATGACTGCTACTTGTGAGCCAATTTTCAAGCTTCTCCGCAAAGATCAAGGGGTTGTATGGACTGAAGATTGCCAGAAAGCGTTCGACAGTATCAAGGAATACCTGTTAGAACCACCAATATTGATTCCTCCAGTTGAAGGAAGACCACTAATCATGTACCTTACCGTGTTGGAAGAATCCATGGGTTGTATGCTTGGACAACAAGATGAAACCGGTAAGAAGGAGCATGCCATCTATTACCTGAGTAAGAAATTCACAGATTGTGAGTCTCGTTACTCCATGCTCGAAAAAACATGTTGTGCTTTGGCTTGGGCTTCAAAACGTCTCCGCCAATACATGATCTACAATACTACTTGGTTAATCTCCAAAATGGATCCGATCAAGTACGTCTTTGAAAAGCCTGCCTTAACAAGAAGGATTGCCCGATGGCAAATGCTGTTATCTGAGTATGACATTGAGTACCGTGCTCAAAAAGCGGTCAAAGGAAGCATTCTCGCCGATCACTTGGCGCATCAACCAATTAATGAATATCAATCTCTCAAGTTTGACTTTCCTGACGAAGATGTCATGTACTTGAAGATGAAAGATTGTGACGAACCATTACCTGAAGAAGGTCCTGATCCAGGATCAAGATGGGGCCTAATTTTTGATGGAGCAGTAAACGCTTTTGGCAATGGAATTGGGGCAGTTATCATCACTCCCAAGGGTACTCATATCCCATTCTCCGCCAGACTGCTATTTGATTGCACCAACAACATCGCAGAATACGAAGCTTGTATCATGGGTCTCAAAGAAGCCATTGACTTAAGGATCAAGATCCTCGACATATATGGAGATTCAGCTCTCGTGATCAACCAAATCAAAGACAAGTGGGAAACTTACCACCCTGGCTTGATTCCTTACAGAGATTATGCAAGACGTCTGTTGACTTTCTTCAACAAGGTTGAATTGCATCATATACCTCGAGATCATAATCGAATGGCAGACGCCTTGGCTACTCTATCTTCCATGTTCAAAGTCAATCATTGGAACAATATGCCTACAGTCAGAATTACGCGCCTTGAAAGGCCCGCCTATGTGTTTGCAACCGAAGCAGTCATCGATGATAAACCGTGGTTTCACGACATCAAACGCTTCCTTCAAACTCAAGAGTACCCACTTGGGGCATCAAACAAAGATAAGAAAACTCTAAGGAGGCTTTCTAGCAGTTTCTTCCTGAACGGAGATGTGCTATACAAAAGAAACTTCGACATGGTTTTGCTCAGATGCATGGATAGACACGAAGCAGACATGTTAATGCATGAAGTGCATGAAGGGTCCTTTGGAACTCATTCAAATGGGCATGCAATGTCCAAAAAGATCTTAAGAGCAGGATACTATTGGTTAACAATGGAACCTGACTGTTATAAACATGTGAAGAGATGTCACAAGTGCCAGATCTACGCAGATAAGATCCATGTGCCACCGACTCTACTCAACATTCTCTCATCTCCATGGCCTTTTTCCATGTGGGGTATCGACATGATTGGGATGATCGAACCAAAAGCTTCAAACGGTCATCGTTTCATCTTAGTGGCAATTGATTACTTCACCAAATGGGTCGAAGCAGCATCTTACGCCAATGTTACAAGACAAGTGTGTCATACCCCAAATTTGTCCTACCCTTTAACTTCCAACTGGCTTAGGCTTTGCATTCATGTACATACATCACTTAGGTCATAACTCACACTCATGCATTCATATCATTGGTGCTATTCAAAGGCTAGCAAGAAAAAGCTCTGTTGCAAAGAATTGTGATCAGAGAATAAGGAGACTAAGGTATAATCATGTGGCTCTGTGTTCAAGGAAGCCATCCTGGATTAGGGTTTTCTCAATCTCAATCCAAGGCATTGATTGAAGGATACGGGCTTGCAAATCATCCGGTTCTCTAAATCAGGGCTTTCTTTGACCAAAGTCAACCAGTTGACTATCTGGTTAACATTTGATCAGGAATGGCTTCTATGGGTGGAAAAGTTCTCATACTGACTATGTGGATGTGTTTGTTCGACTGGATTTGACTGGAAGAGATTTAATCGGGAATTTCATCAATAGTCGGAAAAATCAGAACAGTTGACTTTTGGGTCAAAATCGGAAGAATTATTCAAATATTGACTTTTGATGGAAAATCGGGCAAGAAAAGTCAAAGAATGGATAAAATCGGGAGTTCGACAAAAAGTTGCCAAAAATAGAAAAATGACAAAAATAGAAAGTTTCAACACTTAGAAATTTTTTTGGAACTTTAAATCTTGATGAACAGTCCACTTCAGCACTAAATTACACGTGGCAAATGGCAATTTTTGAAGAAAATTCCAACATCAAAGTTGTTCCTCTCATGGAGGAGAACAACTTTGTAGTTGGATACTTGTTCATTTGAAGCTTGTATGAAGAGTTAAAGTGTTGACAAGTTGCTGAAAACTCATTTGAATCAAGTCATAATCCAAGTCACAAGCCAGGTCATGCCCAGGCATTTCAACAAACACATGGCATGCTAAATCTCCAGCCATTTTTTGAGCTCTACAGAAATGATATGAGTGCAAACTTGATATCAATCTCTTCTTTGCCATCTCCTCTATCCATTGAAACAAGAATTGGGACAATTGGACAAATATTGAATGAGATACAAGCCTCCAAAGTGGTGCCCCAACCCTGACCAAACTCTGCAGGCAGCCAAGGCACAGAATTCTGGGCATGCAACGCATTTCAGCAAACACATGGCGTGTCAAATGTCAAGGCCTCTTTCTTCCTCCACAAGTCTCTATCTTAAACAAGCCTGGTTCTGAACTACTATTTGCCATGTCCTCTATCCATTGAGACCAATATCACTAATTTTGGACAGGTATTGAACAAGATAGAGAGGCTCAAAGTACCACCCTCACAAAGTCACATCCTGACTGCATGCATAGCCCAGTTCCTTGCTCTGCGTGTGCAGTGCTGACAATATGAGTTCAAGACCATTTTTCTCACATTTCTAAGTCTAATCTTGAGATACTTTCAACATCAATCTTGCTCTATCCCATGCCCTCTTTGTTATGACACCATTCTTGCACCATTTGATCATACATGACTTGAGATATAAGTGCCCAAAGTGAGTAAAATAGCATTAGTAGTATGGCAAGGCATACATGATCATTGTTGCAGCATCATGAATAAAGTTACTACACAATGCCATCACTTTCTTCTACCAGCCATGCAAATATTGTACACATCGAAAGCATGCATGAGATTTACTCCATATGGTAAACTTGCTCCTTAAGTGTGGTGAAGCCTATGCACTACAACACATCACCCCATAGAAGTCCCACATTCAAAAAATGAGAAGAGTTGTTGCAAAGCTATGCATTGGAGTCCCACACTCAAAAAGCTTCCACCATGAACCAATCATTGGCAATATATAAGCAGCTGCAACCTTCACACTCCTTTACACACACTCTCATTCTCACAAATACACCTTTCTTCCTCTCACTCGACTATTTTCTCACTCCCCAAACACTCAACTCTCCCATTTTTCTTCACACTCTCACTCTACCCTATCCACTCTTTCTCTCCTCTTAACCACCTCCGGCCACCCTAACTTCTCCTCTTAACCACCTCCGGCCACCCTAACCTCTCCTCCTAACCAACTCCGGCCGCCCTAACCTCTCCTCCCAAACACCACCATCATCTTCTTCCTTTCGAACCATGACGTACTCTGCTATTATCCTCTTCATGCGAAGCTCTCGCGGATCTAGTTCAAAATAGAAGATTACCGATACGTAACGTGGAGTGCATCAAAAGCGCAGCGTCAAGATCCATACTAGGTAGCTCGAAGATCTATCTATTTCTCTTTTCCGGTTACTCTAGCTCAAGGAATCGCTTCAGGTAAATTCTCAAACCTTTCTCAGCATAATAATGACAAGATTATGAGTGTATGCATCTCCTGTGTTGCTCGATATATCTGTGTTCGATTTTCTTGAGTCTTGGAAGTTCCGATTCTGTTTACATCTTATACTGCGTGCTCGCTTGTTTGAATCATACGTGTGAGTTCTGTGATGAATTACCAACGCCTTGATGTGCGTATCTTGCGTTTTGGTTAGTTTTCTTGACATTAGGGCTTACATTTTAGCCTCGGTGTGGACAATAGGGGAAGAGTTACGAGAAATTAATGCCGGATCCGTGCTCAGCACGAGAAACCGAGTTGAAACAGGTCGGGTTCGTGAATTTCTAGACATTTTGTGGTGCTCCGGCGTGGTGAGGTCGCCGGAGAAGATGACCAGAGCGGTGGTCCGGCGCTTAGCATGCGGATGTGTGTGTTACACCGTCTGCTTTCGTGGCGCGTGGGGAGTGGCTATTCTTCCCAGCCGTTGGCTTTTTTGTTTTACTGCAATCATCGGGGACGTGACGTGGCGATAGGTTATTGGTTCGGCATGGTATTTTTTTGTCTCATTCATTTTAAGTTAAGTTGCCCAATTGATATGCTATCCTTGTTACTTCATGTTACGTTACTGAATAAAGACCATATAAAATGAAATCAATAAAATCTGGAATAATAATGGGAGTGGAATAACATGAATATTGAGTGGGCCACGAGTCTATTGGGCTCGAGGTTGGTTTTCTGGATTGCACACCCCATGCACTAACAGCAACACGTTATGAACCTGGGCCTCTATGCGCCCATGCTACTGCCACCCCCCTGTTCGAGCCCAGTTTTTCTGCTTCAACTAGAATTAGTTCATTTTAAAAATACTTTTACACCCCCCTTGCAGTAATAAATAATAATTGAAATTGCTTTTTTTTTTCTTTTTGTTCCTTTCCTTTTATTTTTGCAATTAATTGAACTTTCTCTAATAAAAATAACAAAATATTTTCCTACCAATTAGAATTTTAGAACTTCATTTTCTTTTAATTGATTTTGATTGGTGATATCTTTGAGTGATAAAAAATAAATAATAGTTTTTTTCTTTGGTAATTCAAAATTAGTTTCCCATGTGAATAAAAATAAAGTTGCTTTGTGAATAATTCTCATAAATAGCTTCCATAGTTTGTATGATTTTTTTTATTCTTGTGTGAATATTTTCCATGTATGGTGAAATGACAAATATACCCTTTGGTTCTTAAAGTTGATTTTATCAACTTAATTGCTTTTCCTCCTCATTTTCCCTTAGAATAATCAATAACATAGATGTAGAAATTAGGACTAGTTCCCTTCTTGCATTCTTTTTTTTTACAACCATTAAAACACTTAATAAATACTTGAAATAAATTCCCCATAAAAAATACAAAGAAAACACTTGAAACATTAATAAAAAAGTGAAAATCTTAAAAAGGGAATGGAAGCTTGAACATCCCTTGCTTTAGGGAATGTTCGAGTGCTTGGATCTCCCTTGCTTTAGGGTCCCATTCAGGCGTAAGTTCCCAACTTCTAAAAAACACAAACCAAAGAGTAACTCGAGTTTCCCTTGCTTTAGGGATTTCCTCGAAACACTCAAACTCTCTCTCTCTCTCTCTCTCTCTCTCTCTCTCTCTCTCTCTCTCTCTCTCTCTCTCTCTCTCTCTCTCTCTCTCTCTCTCTCTCTCTCTCTCTCTCTCTCTCTCTCTCTCTCTCTCCTTTCTTAAGGGCATTGTTATCTCCGCTCTATTGCATCCTAGGTCGATCCCTTATGCAAGAGCGCGAGCGTTAACTCCGCCCAACTAAAAAACACAAAAACAAACAAAAAACTATGGAGCCGAACTACGGCGCTCTGATTCCTGAAAAGGATACGTATGCATCAAGTCGCGGGGCTTGAACGAGCACATTTGTAAATATTCCTTCTTTTCCCCGTATTTCTTTTTGCATGCATTCACATATAGGTAGACATAGTACACACCCTTTAGATAGAAACAAACATGGGTGGATACCATCGAGTACGATGGGCGTGAGGGGTGCTAATACCTTCCCCTTGCGTAACCGACTCCCGTACCTTGATTCTCTGGTCGCAAGACCCTGTTCCTTCCTTTGTTAGGTTTTTTGATATTCCTTTCCCTTATGGGATAAATATATTGGTGGCGACTCTGTTCATTTTTTCGCGAGCGTGCGACAGCTGGCGACTCTGCTGGGGATTACCTAAGCAAGTCGATCCTAGCCTTTGTTTGTTTTATTTTATTGGGTGTTTATTTATTTTATGTCTATATCTTGTATATATGTTTGCATGTTTATTTTCTGCTCGCATATCATGTTTATTTCTGCTTGCACATCATGCATATGGATTATATTTTGTGTTCCTTGGGGTCTTCTGTTCTGTTTTGCAGGTGGGGGGTTTGTGTGAGGTAAAAGGCCCACTACCCAGGCCAGTGACATATAGGATTAGCGTGGATGCTCATGTTGACTCCCGTGGCCCTTGCTACGATCGAGTTCAACATGGGGTACCACAACTGGGCGAGGTTCTTTCATGGAACACTGTGTCTGGCACCCTTGCTGCCTCAAACACTTTGTACCCCATGGGAACTGTAGACCCTAGTGACCATTAGGGACCACCTGTCCGTGTCTAGAATTCATACCCGTGAGTTTGGGATGGGACAGGATACTAGCCTTCATCATACCCTGATTTCCATTTTGCAATCTGAAGCCGGAATTTTGAACCTGCTACATTCAGTATTACCCAGTTATTCAGAGTTGCGAGGGACATTCAGTCTCTCACTACATCACACACATGACACATGACACATCATGCTATTGCATCCACCTCACTTCATTCGTGGAAGATCCTAAAGTCTATTTCCAAAAAAGATGTATATACTCTTGTTGCAAAAAAAAAAGAAAAAGAAAAGAAAAAGAAAAGAAATAATGAAAAGACTTTAGGATTCTCCCAATGAAATGCATTCTGCCATATCATTTAACATGCATGTTCATTTATTTTCAGGAACTTTTGGCTTTGTCTCCGACTAACACATGGCCACGCCAATGAAGACTGTTAGACGCAACCCCTCTTATTCTTTCCTGAATCCGAATCTGGATTCCCTTGGGTGTTTAGCAAAGAAGATTACGCCAGATGAGTCAACCAATTTCCGAGAAAAATATGGGTACATTCTGAGTCTTCTCAAGATGCCGTTCACCAAGTACGAGCAAGAGGGAGTTCATACTTTGCTTCAGTTCTATAATCCTTCCATTCGCTGCTTCACGTTCACCGACTACCTCTTGGTCCCAACATTGGAAAAGTATTCCCTATTTCTTGGCGTTCCTATAAAGAAGGAAGTACCATACCATGGCGCCATGAAGGCCCCTGATTCCGTTGAAATTGCTAAGGCTCTTTATTTGAGCAAATCGGTCGTGGAAGCAAATCTCACTAAGAAGTGAGGAGGTTTTGGTTTTTGCATGGAGTTTCTGGTCAAAAGGGGTTGTGAGGCTGCTGAAGCAAAGGAATGGGACACATTTAGGGCTATCTTGGCTCTAAGTATATATGGCATCGTGATGTTCTCAAACGTTCCTAACTTTGTTGACATGAATGCAATTCATATATTCATCTTGCAGAATCCGGTTCCTACACTTTTGGGGGATGTTTATCACTCCATTCATCACAAGGGTATTCAGAAGGGAGGTAAGGGAGGTCTTGTTAGATTCTGTGCTCCATTGCTATACCGATGGTTCAGGTCACATCTGCCTGAGCGCGGCGCTTTCGTTGATAATAGGCATACATCTAAGTGGGCTGAGAGGATTATGGGGCTGAGGGCTAAAGATATTGTCTGGTATAATAAGGCTTTAGAAGACATGGAAGTTGTTATGAGTTGCGGAAAGTTCAAGAACGTACCTCTTATGGGCCTTAGAGGTGGAATCAACTATAACCCCGTCCTGGCTAGGAGAACGTTTGGATATGCTTTTATTAGTCCACCTGAGCAAACAGAGATAGCTGAGAACATTTTCTATCATTCAGCCACCGACAATGGGCAGATGGCAGAAGCGATACAAGCCTGGAAGAGTATTTGTTGGAGAGATAAGAAACATTTTGGTCAGCGAGATTGTGCTACTTATGAGGATTATACTAAGTGGGTCGAGTCTGTGGTTGCTGTTCAAGGGATGCCCTTCCCTCCCAAGGATCCTTTATACCCTCCTGCTGGTAAACAACCCAACATTGTTTCCATGCCCCGTTACAACCAAACTGTGGAAGAGAATCGGAAGTTGACTGAACAAATGGAAACAATGCAAGTTAAGATGAATACTGATAGGAAAGAGAAGCTTTCTGCTCTTCACAAGTTGAAAATGAGAGAAATAGAGCTTGAAGAATTGTATGCTAGAGGGAGCACTTCTCAGAAGAGGCCAAGAATGACTGTGAATTCTAAAACTACTGAAACCCAAGAGAAGAAGATAAAGGAACATTACGAGGCTCAGTTGGCAGAATTGACTAAAAAGCTCCAGATTCAGACTGAAAACGCCAATTCAGAGAAATCTCGTCGCAAGAAAGCAGACAAACTCTTGCTGGACCGTCAGAATACCATAGAGAAGTGTTATGAAGAGATTCGAAAGCTGAAGGGCCAGATAAGAGAAAAGGACCAGAGTAATGCCCAAGTTCAAGAGGAAGCTAGGTATTGGGAGGTGGAGAATCGTCACATGGAAACAATGCACTTCAGAAAAGACCTGCTGATTCAAGAGATCATTAAGAGACCCACCCGTGTTGAGACCAAGAATCTCTTTGAAGAAATGAAGACTTGGAGTGATAAGAACATTGGGGAGAGCCCCCTCCGTCATGTGGATATGGAGGACCCTGCTTAAATGTTGATTTTGTTGTAGAATCACCACCAGACCTGTTGGATGGGATTCCTGATTTTATTTCTGTATTTGTTGGCTCATGGGAGCAGAATATATTGTATTTCAAGAACTTGGTTGCAGAATTAATCAATTATGTTGGCTTATTTTGGTTGTGCTTATCTTGTTTATGCTCCATTATCTTCTCCGTTATCTTGTGTTGTTGGTTTGAGACAAAGCTAAAAAGGCTTGAAAATAATAAAACATGCACACATGCACCCATGCACTCATATCATACTGCATTTTCAGGTCTTTATCAGGTTCTAATTGGGGTCCCTTCCAACACAGATTTCTTTTCCGACGACGAAGCTGACTTCCTTACATCCTTACCGCACCAGAAACAACGAGAAAAGAATCATGGATCAATTTGAACAGAATCAAGCTTCCCTCCGCAGGGATATGGATGTTATGGGGGAAAGAATGACCCAACTTATGGAGACCCTCCATGTCGTTGTCCAAGGACAAGAAGAGCTCAGAAAGAGCGTTGCTGGATTGATCAAGGATACTCCTACCAATTCTGCTGATGGGGGAGTAAAGACTAAGGAGATTCCTGTTGAGGGGATACCAAAGGTAGTGGATGACCACCATGAGGTTATCGATCTTGAACATGATCTTACTGCTGAGTTGACCAAAACTGCTAAGATGTACCAAGCTCTCGAAGAACGCCTTAAGGCCGTTGAGGTTGCTAAAACTTCGAGTTTCGACACTGCTGCTTTGAGCTTGGTACCTGGAATTGTTATTCCACCGAAGTTCAAGGTGCCAGATTTTGATAAGTACAAGGGAGTTACTTGCCCGGAAACTCACATTCGTTCTTACTGTCGTAAGATGGCCGCTCACGCCGAGAACGAACCTCTGCTTATGCATTTCTTCCAGGACAGTCTCACAGGAGCTCCGTTGGAGTGGTATATGAAACTTGAGAGGGCCAATGTCAGTACTTGGGGAGGACTTGTTGATGCCTTCTTGAAACAATACCATTACAATACTGCTATGGCTCCTAGCCGTGCCCAACTGCAAAATATGTCACAAAAGTCTGAAGAATCTTTCAAAGAGTATGCCCAGAGGTGGCGTGAACTTGCTGCTCGAGTTCAACCTCCTCTTCTTGACCGAGAATTGATTGATCTGTTTATGGGTACTCTGAAAGGGCCGTATCTTCAGCACATGGTTAGTAATACTTCTCCGTCCTTCTCAGATGTGGTCATCATTGGTGAACGGGTTGAGAATTGTGTAAAAGCTGGTACCATTCAAGGTGTTACTAGTCCTAGCAACTCAAGTGGTAATGGTAAGAAGCCGTATTCTGGGTTTGTGAAGAAGAAAGAAGGTGAAACCAGTACTGTTTCAGTTGACCAAGGTCGAACTCCAGTATACTCTGCTGTTCCACCTCCTTACTACCCGATGCCATATGCTGTTCCCAATCCGTATGCCCCTCAAGCGTACGCTGCTGCATTTCCACAACCATGGATGACACCCCAACAGCCTTTCGTACCTCAACAACAAGTTGCTGCTCCTCCGAATCGCCAACAGAATCCTAGGCCTCAAGGTCAAAGAGGTCCACAGAGGCAAAGATACCCTGACAGGCGTATAGATCCGGTTCCACTGCCGTATGCTCAACTTCTCCCCCAATTGCTTGCTGGTCAATTAGTGCAACTCCGCGAAATGGGTCCACCACCTGACCCTCTTCCTCCCGGATATGATGCTAATGCTCGATGTGAATTTCATTCAGGTGCTCCAGGCCATACGATCGAAAGGTGTAGGGCATTGAAGTACAAAGTTCAGGATCTCCTTGATGACAAGCTTATCTCGTTCGCTCCCACTGGTCCTAATGTGCAGAATAATCCTATGCCTCCTCATGCCGGTGCGACCAATGCTATTGAGTTATGTGATGATCAGATCCTGGTAAATGATGTTAATGAGGTTAGGATGCCGCTAGCAGTTGTCAGAGAATATCTTATGCAACAAAAGGTTTTGTGCGAACTACATGACTACTGTTTGCAATGTTCTTCTAACCCTGAGGAATGCACTAGGTTGAAAGAAGAAATCCAGAAACTAATGGATGAAGGTGTTCTTAGAGTGGAAAGGGTCGTTCCTGTCGAAGATGTGGCTACTCTAGAGATACCTTACTATCCTGCTGAGGTGTCAAAGAATCAAAGCACCCCTTTGGTCATTCGCGCTCCGAGTACTCCCTTGGTCATTCAGGCTCCGAGAATTCCGATGGTTATTCAGGTTCCAAATGCTCCTTCGACTCCTTCAACCTCGTCTCTTGTTCCCTCTCATGTGAATGATTCTAAGGCTGTCCCTTGGAGTTATAATGCCGTGTATATTCGAGGGAAGAAGTTTGACTGTCCTCTAGTGGGTAATTCTAGCATCACTAATATTACTGGCACTAGTGGCATTACCCGTAGTGGTCGGATCTTTGCTGCCCCTCCTCCGCCTCCTAAAGAGACCAATAAAGAGGCTAGTACACAAATAAAAGGAAAGAAAGTTGCTGTTGATCCTCCTGTAACACGTAATGCACAAGATGCCGAGCAACTCTTGAAGATTATTAAGAAAAGTGATTACAAAGTGATTGATCAACTTGACCAAACCCAAGCCAAGATCTCCATCTTGTCCCTCTTGGTGCATTCAGAAGCTCACCATGATGCTCTAATGAAAGTTATGGCTTCCGCTCACGTGACTCAAGACATTACCGTGCCTCAGTTTGAAGGGGTTGTGACCAACATTGCCGCTGGTAATTGTTTGGGTTTTTCTGATGATGAACTCACGCCTGAGGGTAGAGCACACAACAAAGCGTTGCATATCTCTGTCAAGTGTCTGGATGCTGTGTTGTCTCGAGTACTGATTGATACGGGTTCTTCTCTTAATGTGATGCCCAAAACTACTTTGTTCAAGCTGAGTATGGATGGAGTTATGATGAGGCCTTGTACCATGAGTGTTAGGGCGTTTGATGGTTCTAGAAGGTCCGTAGAAGGAGAAATTGATTTGCCTGTCTTGATCGGCCCTCACATGTTCTATATTGCCTTCTATGTTATGGATATACGTCCTTCGTACACTTGCCTCCTGGGTCGTCCTTGGATTCATGCTGCCGGAGCTGTGACATCTACCCTCCATCAGTGTTTGAAATTTGTTGTGAATGACAAGATTGTTGTGATCACTGGTGAGGAGGATTTGATAGTCAATAATCTGGCATCATACCGTTATGTTGAAGTGGAGGGAGAGATACAAGAGACACCTTTTCAAGCCTTAGAGATTGTGTCGGTTGACAAACTCCCTGTGGTGGAGAATAAGAAAGAACTCGGAGCACCCCTCTCGTCTTTAAATGATGCTAAGGCCTTCTTAGAAGCTGGTACTCCCCATAGTGCCTGGGGCAAGCTGATTGATGTTCATGAGAAACGAGACAAGTATGGCCTTGGATATCAACCAGTTTCTTCTACTCAGCTCAGCATAATTCCTGGAAAGAAGGTGATTCCCCCCATTTCACAAGTGTTCGTCAGTGCAAGCACCAATTCTGGAAGTCAGGTTCTCGCCGTGGATGATGATGATGATGAAGAAGATCTCTCCAGATTCATTTGCCATGCTGCGCCTGGACAGGAACTCAACAATTGGACTATCTTGGACATCCCCAGAGTCACTTTTATGGAGATGTAACTTTCTTGTTTCGATAAGTCATATGCTTCGCCCTAAGCATTTTGACCACTTGTACAAAGAAGGGCCCCCATGTTGTTTCAATTTGTTTAATATTGAATGAAAATCATATCTTCGCATGCAATTACTGTTCCATTTCTTTCATTTTTGTTTTTACTTCAAAAACTTTTTCAAAAAAAATGGCAAAGCTTTTCTTTTTTTTCTTTTTATGTGTTGCATTCTAAGGCATAAATCATCCATCGTGCATATCCGGCTCGAATTCCATCAAAAATGATAATGTTACAGTTCCACGTCTTAATATCCTTGAGAATCCAATTGACCAAGCTGATGAGGATAGTGGGGAAGATTGTGAAGTCCCTGAGGAATTAGCAAGACTTTTGAGACACGAGGAGAAATCTATTCAGCCACATCAAGAAGCCATAGAAATCATCAACCTCGGTTCGGAAGAAGCAAAGAGAGAAGTTAAGATAGGGGCCGCTTTGCAAAGTGATGTGAAGAGAAGGTTGATTGAGCTGCTTCGAGAGTATGTTGACATCTTCGCCTGGTCATACGAAGACATGCCTGGTTTAGACACGGACATAGTTATGCACAGGCTACCTCTCAAACCAGAATGTCCGCCTGTAGAGCAAAAACCACGAAGAACTCGACCTGATATGGCTTTGAAAATCAAGGAAGAAGTTGAAAAACAGTTGAAGGCTGGTTTCTTATCTGTATGTGAGTATCCTCCTTGGATTGCGAACATAGTACCTGTTCCTAAGAAGGACGGAAAGGTACGCATGTGTGTTGACTACCGAGATTTGAATAGGGCGAGTCCGAAAGATGATTTCCCTCTGCCTCATATTGATGTGCTAGTCGACAACACTGCTCAATATTCGGTGTTCTCCTTCATGGATGGTTTTTCTGGCTATAATCAAATAAAGATGGCTCCTGAAGATATGACTAAGACTACTTTTACCACTCCGTGGGGTACGTATTGTTATAAGGTGATGCCTTTTGGCCTTAAGAATGCTGGTGCAACGTATCAACGAGCAATGGTGACTCTCTTCCATGACATGATCCATAAAGAGATTGAGGTGTACGTCGATGATATGATTGCAAAATCCCAAACTGAGGAGGAACACTTGGTATATCTTGAGAAACTGTTTGCTCGTCTGCGAAAATTCAAGTTGAGGCTTAATCCAAACAAGTGCACTTTTGGAGTGCGATCGGGAAAGTTACTTGGATTCATTGTGAGCCAACGAGGGATTGAGGTCGACCTTGATAAAGTAAGAGCAATACAGAATATGCCAGCGCCGAAGAATGAAAAAGAAGTTCGAGGGTTCCTTGGGAGATTGAATTACATAGCCAGGTTCATTTCTCATCTCACTGACACTTGTGAACCCATCTTCAAACTGCTGCGCAAAAATCAAGATATCCGTTGGGATGATCATTGTCAGGAAGCCTTCGAAAAGATCAAGCAATATCTCCAAGAACCACCAATTCTCATGCCTCCGGTTCCTGGAAGACCGCTTCTTATGTACCTAACTGTGCTTGAAGGATCTATGGGGTGTGTGCTGGGCCAACATGACGAGTCTGGTCGAAAAGAGTGCGCCATTTATTACCTGAGCAAAAAGTTTACCGATTGTGAATCCCGTTACACACTACTCGAGAAAACTTGCTGTGCTTTGGTATGGGCTGCTCGCCGACTGAGGCAGTATATGTTGACTCACACCACTCTATTGATCTCCAAAATGGACCCGATAAAGTACATCTTTGAAAAACCGGCCCTTACAGGAAGACTAGCCCGGTGGCAAATGCTTTTATCAGAATATGATATCCAGTATGTCACACAGAAGGCCATCAAAGGAAGTGTCCTTGCAGATCATCTTGCTCATCAGCCATTAGAAGAGTATCAGTCAATGAAGTTTGACTTTCCTGATGAAGATATCATGAAACTGGATGATAATGAAGGACCCGAACCAGGAGAGCGATGGACTCTCACGTTCGATGGTGCATCAAATGCTATGGGCCATGGTATTGGGGCAGTTTTGACTTCTCCTCGTCAAACTCACATCCCTTTCACAGCTAGAATATGCTTTGATTGCACAAACAATGTCGCAGAATACGAAGCTTGCATAATGGGTCTCGAAGCGGCCATTGATATGAGAATCAAGATCCTTGAGGTTTATGGGGATTCTGCCTTGGTTATACATCAGGTGAGAGGTGATTGGGAGACAAGACACCCCAATTTAGTTCCTTATAAGGACTATATCTTGGAGTTGTTGCCCGCTTTCGAGGAAATCACTTTCAATCACATCCCCCGAGAGGAAAATCAATTGGCAGATGCTTTGGCTACTTTGGCGGCTATGTTCAGAGTTAGCTCCCCTAAAGAAATGCCGGACATAACGATCCTCCGTTACAAAGAACCTGCACATGTATTCCCTGCCCATTGTCTCACTACTGAAGATGTGTATGATGAAAAGCCATGGTATTACGACATCAAGAGGTACATTGAGAAGCAAGAGTATCCCGAAGATGCTACGATTGGTGATAAGCGAACGCTTCGAAGGTTAGCATCCAAATTCTTCTTGTCAGGAGACGTCCTGTACAAAAGAAACTATGATTCAGTTTTGCTCAGATGCGTGGATAGACACGAAGCAGAATTGATCATGCGGGAAATTCATGAAGGATCATTTGGAACTCATTCCAGTGGACATTCTATGGCCAAAAAGATCTTGCGAGCAGGATATTATTGGATGACAGTTGAAAGTGATTGTTATGTGTATGTGAAGAAATGCCACAAATGTCAAGTGTATGCTGACAGAATTCATGTCCCTCCAACTCCTCTGAATGTCCTGACGTCGCCTTGGCCCTTTGCTATGTGGGGCATAGACATGATCGGACGGATAGAGCCACAAGCTTCAAATGGACACAGATTTATTCTTGTTGCCATCGACTACTTCACCAAGTGGGTGGAAGCTGCTTCTTACAAGAACGTAACCAAGCAAGTCGTTACTCGCTTCATCAAGAAAGGGATCATATGCCGATATGGGGTTCCAAACAAGATCATCACTGATAATGGGTCCAATCTTAATAACAAGATGATGGCAGAGTTGTGTGAAGAGTTCAAGATCGAACATCACAATTCATCACCCTATCGGCCAAAGATGAACGGCGCAGTCGAAGCTGCTAACAAGAATATAAAGAAGATCGTCCAGAAAATGGTCAGAACGTATAAAGATTGGCATGAGATGTTGCCATTTGCTTTGCATGGCTATAGAACTTCGGTTCGTACTTCAACTGGGGCAACTCCCTTCTCTCTTGTCTACGGTATGGAGGCCGTACTACCTGTCGAAGTGGAAATTCCTTCGTTGAGAGTCTTGATGGACGCCAAACTCGATGAAACAGAATGGGTTCAAACGAGGCTTGATCATATCAATCTAATTGAGGAGAAACGCCTATCTGCCATCTGCCATGGCCAGTTGTACCAAAAAAGGATCAAGAAAGCGTATGACAAGAAAATTCGGCCTCGAGAATTCCACACAGGTGACCTAGTCGTAAGGAAGATCTTGCCAATTCACACCGATCCAAGGGGCAAATGGACTCCCAACTATGAGGGACCATACATTGTGAAGAAATCATTTTCAGGTGGTGCTTTAATCCTGACAAAGATGGATGGGGAAGACGTTCCGCTTCCAGTCAATTCAGACTCAGTCAAAAAATACTACGCATGAAAGACCCGCTAGGTCGACGTACCTAGGCAAAAATAAGGGCATCCCGGCAAACCAAAAGGGTTTGGGAAAAAATTAGGGATAAAACAAAAAAAAAAAAGAAAAGAGAATTACCCGCTAAGTTGAAAACCCGAAAGGGCGACTTAGGCAAAAAGGGGCATCCCGCTGGATTGAAAACCCGAAAGGGCGATCCAGGCAAAAGTTAGGGATCAAAAGCGAGAAGCTGCAGTCTGAATATCTTTCACAGAGACCACTATACGCCCTTGACAGAACGGACGGATCAATCCAACCATTACCCTTCTGAAGCAAAGCATTGAGAGGATCGAGGATATGGGAACCGTAGCAATATCAGTTTTAATGGAAATCCGAGCATTTCTCTTTGCCATTTTGCTCTCTGCATTTGTATTTTCTCTTTCGCAACTACCTCATTTAGGAGTTGCTTCCTTGTACAGAAGCCTATTCACAGGCATTCCATCAATAAAATGATCTTTTGATGCAAAAGCTTTCTTTCTTTTCATCTTATGCGCATGCGAGGTGTGATTTAATTCGTTATTAAACATGGCATTGAAAGCATGGGGGCAATAATCACAAAATCAAAACGAAACATGATGTTACATAAACATAAAAGTGCTCTAAGGAGCACCATTTGCATCCAAACGTTGTTTTTCTGTGCAGGTTGCAGGATCTAATGGTCGCCCCGACCTCTCTCTTATCACAAAGGTCATCATCATCCCGCATGAAAGTGCAAGAGTATAATTCATCAGTACTGGTAAGCACGGAACACCTGAAGAGGTCCATGTCCCTCTTCAATATGGCAGACAAAGAATGGTCCCCCAAAGAACTCATGATTCCTCAAGCAGTATAGGATGTAAGGAAAGTCGAGCGAAGTCACTTCCTCCCCAGCAGAGCTATGTTCTAACCCTCCACACAGTTGCCAATAATCTTTGGCACTATGAGGTTTCCAAACGCCCATCTACAATGGCGTCTCAAGAGAATAAACAACGGACCCCAATAGTCTTGCTCCCCTATCACACCGATGCCTTTATTTGGCGCTCTGCATATAGTTTCCATTGCATATAACATTGCATCCTCAAAAGCGTAGCATATCCGTCAAAAGCGGAACATTACGCCATAGAAAGAGTTAAACATGCATACAAAGCATAAGCCAGATAATGAAAATCCTCCCTCAATCAAGACAATGATACATCCCCATATAAAGTGTCCTTACAAATTCCGATTGATATCTGCTATTCCATCACAAATCTCCTCCATCCACGGTGCCGATACTTGGTTTTCTCAATCCCCAAAAGAAGTCTCCCCAACATGGATCGGGTGCAATGTCTTTCTTCGTCAGAATCGTTGTCTCCGAGGTTATTTCCCGTGTGCCGCGCGAAGATTAGAGTGCGAATGAGGGTGGGCATTCAACCCATCTCACTTTTCAATCGTTTGAATAATCATACTTGGTGTGTGGCAATTCGAACGATTGCCACTCTTGAAGAGTTACACCCCGCCTTTGGCCTGAGGGATTAATGTAATTCTTATGCTTCGTAAGCATCAATATCCCCGTAACCCCCCGTGGTTACTGTCATCTTATTGCCGAGCCTAGTCGTCCCTAGCCTCCGTGATTCCTTCCCTCGTACGGGAAAATTTTTTCAGATCCAACCCCCGTGTTGCGTATCCTTTGCCTTCCGTCCTGGCAAATCATTTCAAGACTAAATTCCAATCCCCAGTAAGTCCATCTACCAAGCTTCTCAAACACTCGTCTGTGTCATTCTTTCGATACTCGTCTATATCCTCTTTTGATGCTCGTCTGTGTCATTCTTCCGATACTCGTCTGTATCTTCTTTTGATGCTCGTCTGTGTCATTCTTCCGATACTCATCTGTATCTCCTTTTGATGCTCGTCTGTGTCATTCTTTTGATACTCGTCTGTATCTTCTTTTGATGCTCGTATGTGTCGTTCCTTTGGTACTCGTCTGTATCATCTTTCGATGCTCGTCTGTGTCATTCTTCCGATACTCGTCTGTATCTCCTTTTGATGCTCGTATGTGTCATTCTTTTGATACTCGTCTGTATCTCTCCTTTTGATGCTCGTATGTGTCATTCTTTCGATACTCGTCTGTATCATCTTTCGATGCTCGTCTGTGTCATTCTTCCGATACTCGTCTGTATCTTCTTTTGATGCTCGTATGTGTCATTCTTCCGATACTCGTCCGTATCTTCTTTTGATGCTCGTATGTGTCATTCTCCCGATACTCGTCCGTATCTCCTTTTGATGCTCGTCTGTATCATTCTTTCGATACTCGTCTGTATCTCCTTTAAAACATTTGTCTATCTCACCTTCCTACCAGACATACTTCTGCTCCGATCACTTCCATATAGCAAACATTTCCTCTGAGAACCTTGTATTGGCACCTTGGGCTACGTTACAAGCTATCACCGTTCTTCCAATTACTCACTGTAAATATTCTCCATCAGAAAAAGAAAAAACAAAATTCTCTTTCCCCAGCAGATATCAAAACAAAAATAAAGGAAAAAAAAACCACTCCATCTCCTCAGGACAAATTTCAGGTCTTCGGTATTTAATCTTCTTCTACTCCGAATGCTCGAAAGGCTGGCGCCAATCTCACCTTTGAGTATAAGATGATTAAATAGGGGCAGCTGTCATACCCCAAATTTGTCCTACCCTTTAACTTCCAACTGGCTTAGGCTTTGCATTCTTGTACATACATCACTTAGGTCATAACTCACACTCATGCATTCATATCATTGGTGCTATTCAAAGGCTAGCAAGAAAAAGCTCTGTTGCAAAGAATTGTGATCAGAGAATAAGGAGACTGAGGTATAATCATGTGGCTCTGTGTTCAAGGAAGCCATCCTGGATTAGGGTTTTCTCAATCTCAATCCAAGGCATTGATTGAAGGATACGGGCTTGCAAATCATCCGGTTCTCTAAATCAGGGCTTTCTTTGACCAAAGTCAACCAGTTGACTTTCTGGTCAACATTTGATCAGGAATGGCTTCTATGGGTGGAAAAGTTCTCATATTGACTATGTGGATGTGTTTGTTCGACTGGATTTGACTGAAAGAGATTTAATCGGGAATTTCATCAATAGTCGGAAAAATCAGAACAGTTGACTTTTGGGTCAAAATCGGAAGAATGATTCAAATATTGACTTTTGATGGAAAATCGGGCAAGAAAAGTCAAAGAATGGATAAAATCGGGAGTTCGACAAAAAGTTGCCAAAAATAGAAAAATGACAAAAATAGAAAGTTTCAACACTTGGAAAAATTTTTGGAACTTTAAATCTTGATGAGCAGTCCACTTCAGCACTAAATTACACGTGGCAAATGGCAATTTTTGAAGAAAATTCCAACATCAAAGTTGTTCCTCTCATGGAGGAGAACAACTTTGTAGTTGGATACTTGTTCATTTGAAGCTTGTATGAAGAGTTAAAATGTTGACAAGTTGCTGAAAACTCATTTGAATCAAGTCATAATCCAAGTCACAAGCCAGGTCATGCCCAGGCGTTTCAACAAACACATGGCATGCTAAATCTCCAGCCATTTTTTGAGCTCTACAGAAATGATATAAGTGCAAACTTGATATCAATCTCTTCTTTGCCATCTCCTCTATCCATTGAAACAAGAATTGGGACAATTGGACAAATATTGAATGAGATACAAGCCTCCAAAGTGGTGCCCCAACCCTGACCAAACTCTGCAGGCAGCCAAGGCACAGAATTCTGGGCATGCAACGCATTTCAGCAAACACATGGCGTGTCAAATGTCAAGGCCTCTTTCTTCCTCCACAAGTCTCTATCTTAAACAAGCCTGGTTCTGAACTACTATTTGCCATGTTCTCTATCCATTGAGACCAATATCACTAATTTTGGACAGGTATTGAACAAGATAGAGAGGCTCAAAGTACCACCCTCACAAAGTCACATCCTGACTGCATGCATAGCCCAGTTCCTTGCTCTGCGTGTGCAGTGCTGACAATATGAGTTCAAGACCATTTTTCTCACATTTCTAAGTCTCATCTTGAGATACTTTCAACATCAATCTTGCTCTATCCCATGCCCTCTTTGTTATGACACCATTCTTGCACCATTTGATCATACATGACTTGAGATATAAGTGCCCAAAGTGAGTAACATAGCATTAGTAGTATGGCAAGGCATACATGATCATTGCTGCAGCATCATGAATAAAGTTACTACACAATGCCATCACTTTCTTCTACCAGCCATGCAAATATTGTACACATCGAAAGCATGCATGAGATTTACTCCATATGGTAAACTTGCTCCTTAAGTGTGGTGAAGCCTATGCACTACAACACATCACCCCATAGAAGTCCCACATTCAAAAAATGAGAAGAGTTGTTGCAAAGCTATGCATTGGAGTCCCACACTCAAAAAGCTTCCACCATGAACCAATCATTGGCAATATATAAGCAGCTGCAACCTTCACACTCCTTTACACACACTCTCATTCTCACAAATACACCTTTCTTCCTCTCACTCGACTATTTTCTCACTCCCCAAACACTCAACTCTCCCATTTTTCTTCACACTCTCACTCTACCCTATCCACTCTTTCTCTCCTCTTAACCACCTCCGGCCACTCTTTCTCTCCTCTTAACCACCTCCGGCCACCCTAACTTCTCCTCTTAACCACCTCCGGCCACCCTAACCTCTCCTCCTAACCAACTCCGGCCGCCCTAACCTCTCCTCCCAAACACCACCATCATCTTCTTCCTTTCGAACCATGACGTACTCTGCTATTATCCTCTTCATGCGAAGCTCTCGCGGATCTAGTTCAGAATAGAAGATTACCGATACGTAACGTGGAGTGCATCAAAAGCGCAGCGTCAAGATCCATACTAGGTAGCTTGAAGATCTATCTATTTCTCTTTTCCGGTTACTCTAGCTCAAGGAATCGCTTCAGGTAAATTCTCAAACCTTTCTCAGCATAATGATGACAAGATTATGAGTGTATGCATCTCCTGTGTTGCTCGATATATCTGTGTTCGATTTTCTTGAGTCTTGGAAGTTCCGATTCTGTTTGCATCTTATACTGCGTGCTCGCTTGTTTGAATCATACGTGTGAGTTCTCTAATGAATTACAAACGCCTTGATGTGCGTATCTTGCGTTTTGGTTAGTTTTCTTGACATTAGGGCTTACATTTTAGCCTCGGTGTGGACAATAGGGGAAGAGTTACGAGAAATTAATGCCGGATCCGTGCTCAGCACGAGAAACCGAGTTGAAACAGGTCGGGTTCGTGAATTTCTAGACATTTTGTGGTGCTCCGGCGTGGTGAGGTCGCCGGAGAAGATGACCAGAGCGGTGGTCCGGCGCTTAGCATGCGGATGTGTGTGTTACACCGTCTGCTTTCGTGGCGCGTGGGGAGTGGCTATTCTTCCCAGCCGTTGGTTTTTTTGTTTTACTGCAATCATCGGGGACGTGACGTGGCGATAGGTTATTGGTTCGGCATGGTATTTTTTTGTCTCATTCATTTTAAGTTAAGTTGCCCAATTGATATGCTATCCTTGTTACTTCATGTTACGTTACTGAATAAAGACCATATAAAATGAAATCAATAAAATCTGGAATAATAATGGGAGTGGAATAACATGATTATTGAGTGAGCCACGAGTCTATTGGGCTCGAGGTTGGTTTTCTGGATTGCACACCCCATGCACTAACAGCAACACGTTATGAACCTGGGCCTCTATGCGCCCATGCTACTGCCACCCCCCCTGTTCGAGCCCAGTTTTTCTGCTTCAACTAGAATTAGTTCATTTTAAAAATACTTTTACACCCCCCTTGCAGTAATAAATAATAATTGAAATTGCTTTTTTTTTCTTTTTTTTCCTTTCCTTTTATTTTTGCAATTAATTGAACTTTCTCTAATAAAAATAAAAAAATATTTTCCTACCAATTAGAATTTTAGAACTTCATTTTCTTTTAATTGATTTTGATTGGTGATATCTTTGAGTGATAAAAAATAAATAATAGTTTTTTCTTTGGTAATTCAAAATTAGTTTCCCATGTGAATAAAAATAAAGTTGCTTTGTGAATAATTCTCATAAATAGCTTCCATAGTTTGTATGATTTTTTTTTATTCTTGTGTGAATATTTTCCATGTATTGTGAAATGACAAATATACCCTTTGGTTCTTAAAGTTGATTTTATCAACTTAATTGCTTTTCCTCCTCATTTTCCCTTAGAATAATCAATAACATAGATGTAGAAATTAGGACTAGTTCCCTTCTTGCATTCTTTTTTTTTTACAACCATTAAAACACTTAATAAATACTTGAAATAAATTCCCCATAAAAAATACAAAGAAAACACTTAAAACATTAATAAAAAAGTGAAAATCTTAAAAAGGGAATGGAAGCTTGAACATCCCTTGCTTTAGGGAATGTTCGAGTGCTTGGATCTCCCTTGCTTTAGGGTCCCATTCAGGCGTAAGTTCCCAACTTCTAAAAAACACAAACCAAAGAGTAACTCGAGTTTCCCTTGCTTTAGGGATTTCCTCGAAACACTCAAACTCTCTCTCTCTCTCTCCTTTCTTAAGGGCATTGTTATCTCCGCTCTATTGCATCCTAGGTCGATCCCTTATGCAAGAGCGCGAGCGTTAACTCCGCCCAACTAAAAAACACAAAAACAAACAAAAAACTATGGAGCCGAACTACGGCGCTCTGATTCCTGAAAAGGATACGTAGGCATCAAGTTGCGGGGCTTGAACGAGCACATTTGTAAATATTCCTTCTTTTCCCCGTATTTCTTTTTGCATGCATTCACATATAGGTAGACATAGTACACACCCTTTAGATAGAAACAAACATGGGTGGATACCATCGAGTACGATGGGCGTGAGGGGTGCTAATACCTTCCCCTTGCGTAACTGACTCCCGTACCTTGATTCTCTGGTCGCAAGACCCTGTTCCTTCCTTTGTTAGG
Source organism: Vicia villosa (assembly GCF_029867415.1). Classification (NCBI taxonomy): domain Eukaryota; kingdom Viridiplantae; phylum Streptophyta; class Magnoliopsida; order Fabales; family Fabaceae; genus Vicia; species Vicia villosa. The sequence goes on along the minus strand of NC_081180.1, from coordinate 140,297,036 downwards.
TTTTCTGATATTCCTTTCCCTTATGGGATAAATATATTGGTGGCGACTCTGTTCATTTTTTCGCGAGCGTGCGACAAAGTGGTTGTGAGGTTTATCAAGAATAACATCATTTGTCGATATGGTGTTCCCAGCAAGATCATTACTGACAATGGTTCGAACTTGAACAACAAAATAATGAAAGAATTATGTGAGGAATTCAAGATTGAGCATCATAACTCTTCTCCTTACAGACCAAAAATGAACGACGCCGTTGAAGCTGCCAACAAGAACATTAAGAAGATCGTCCAGAAAATGGTCGTCACTTACAAAGACTGTCATGAAATGCTGCCATTTGCTTTACATGGATACCGTACTTCAGTGCGTACTTCAACAGGGGCAACCCCTTTTTCTCTGGTATACGGCATGGAAGCTGTGCTCCCCGTAGAAGTTGAAATCCCATCAATGAGAGTCCTCATGGAGACTAAGTTATCAGAGGCTGAATGGTGCCAAAGCAGATATGATCAGTTGAACTTAATCGAAGAAAAACGTATGACTGCTCTATGCCATGGACAGTTATACCAAGCAAGGATGAAACAAGCCTTCAACAAAAAGGTTCGACCTCGTGAATTTCAAGAAGGCGACCTCGTGCTTAAAAAGATCTTGTCTTTTCAACCAGATTCTAGGGGCAAATGGTCTCCTAATTACGAAGGCCCGTATGTTGTCAAAAGAACATTTTCTGGCGGCGCCATGACTCTTGCAATCATGGATGGTGATGAACTCCCGCATCCTGTGAATGCTGATGCAGTCAAGAAATACTTTGTCTAAAAAATACAAAAGAACAGCTCGGTAAGTTGAAAACCCGCAAAGGGCGACTTAGGCAAAAATGAGCGTCTCGGTGGACTGAAAACCCGAAAGGGCGGTCCAGGCAAAAATTAGAGACAATAAACAGAAAAAAATCCATCCTGGTAGATTGAAAACCTGAAAGGGCAATCTAGGCAAAAATTAAGGATTTATGACAAAGTAACTGCATCAGTCCATACTTCGTCACCTGAAGAGTCTTTTTCATCAAAGGATCTTCGATCAAATCATCGCCAATCTGAAGCGACAAGCACAGTTGGAACTCAAAGTTGTTAGGGGGAATAGTGGTTATTGCTTTCAATGTAGCCTTTTCCGCATAATTACCATTTCCAACTTTTGTAAATACTCTATGGAATCACGCCTTTAGCTGGTTACCATCCTATTAAATAAATTTGAGCCTTGTGCCCATTTGTTTGCAATTCTTGATTTCTTTTAGCTTGCAAAATGACGCTTTAATTGTGTTATTCACTTTTGAAAAAAAAAGAAAAAAAGTTTTAAATGAATTTACTTTTCTTTTTCAAAATAAAAGCGAAACTTTCCTTTGAGTGGTGAACAACCGAAGGAACATCAACAGCTATCTCCATAGGATGAATCAAAGATTATGATAGGAAAAGTTCTTCTATCCCCAGTGAAGAAGGTCTTTTATCCCCAGTGACGAAGATTTTCTATCTCCAGTGAAGAAGCTCTTCCATCTCAATAAGAAAAGATGCTTATCTTCCTCAGAGAAGTTTAAAGCACACAACACCATTCATCAACTGTATTATCTGCACCGTGTTGAAGAACATTTGCCAAGTATCTGGTTGTATTGCGACGTCGGTCCGTCTCCAATATACACTTCTTTGTCCGTCAATTTCGTCAGTATGCATGCTACATTCATGACATTCATCATTCATACATATTTGCATCATTTATGCATTCTTGCATTTTTCAATGTTTACTTCGAAATCATTTGTTCAGGATATATCTATCCCACGAAAAAAAAAAGAAGAAAAAAGAAACAGGTATGGGCATGTCATCTCTCCGGTAGGTTGTCACCCATAAGCAAAAAGAACATTTTCTTTCTCCAGTTCCCCACTGAGATCATCCCTCGTGGAAGAAGGTTTCTTTAGTTTTTCCTCTCCAAAACAAAGGAGAAAATCCCCACTTGAGTTCATTCCTCATTGGGTACAAAGTCTTGTTTGACTATTTCTTTCCAATTCATTCTTGGTTAGAACCCTGTCTTTACCAGAGATTCATATTCCGATTCCTCAAATAGAGTCAAGAAAAGTTGAACCATAGACAATAGCCTCATCATCTGAGCAGTTTATGTCTCTTCCAAAAGACTTTTCCTCTCTAGGAAATCAATCATGAAGACCATGTGACAATCAGGGCCTTATTACTGTTCACAAGGCTGAATAACCAGTAATTTCCCTAGCAAGGTCTCCAGAATCATTTTATCACTCGGCTGATAATTGATCTTGTCTTCAGAACCACTATCACGAGGCTGGTAGTCGGTAACCTTTCTGTTCTGGTTATATTATTTAACATGTCTATCACCATGCTGATAGCCGGTAATATTAACCGAACCTTTGAAACTCTTTTTACCATGTCAAGTCTATCACCATGTTGATAGTCGGTAATACAGTTTCATACCTTTCACCTTCGCATTATTAACAAGTCTATCCCTGTACTGACAGTCGATAATGTCGATAGGTAAGCTTTTCTCACAAAGCTATCATTCCCCGGTGAAGCATACACTTGCTTTCCCGAAGAGAAAAACGGATTCTCTTTCTAAAACGGATTGAGACACCCTTTCCGATCTCTTTTCCCCAATGGAGTCAGTTCTTGATATCCCCTTGGTATAGATATCCTTGCATCATTCGCGATTTTGGTATCTTAGGTCCAAAATTTGCGTCTTCTGATATTTAAGTCTCTTCCACCCTATCAAAACGAAGATTTTCAATCTTCATGTCTCAGGTTGAAGAAACTTAAATAGGGGCATCTGTCATACCCCAATTTTTGACCTAAGATACCACCTCATATCATTTGCATATGCATCATTTGCATCTCTAACAAATTGCATAGCTTGTGTTTGCTACTTGTGCTCAGCAAGGTTTAATCAAGAAATTATTCATCAGTACAAGTAACAACCAATTAGGGTTTTGTTCTCCCTTCATCTCAAAGGAACTATCTTCATCAACAATCAACATTTGGTCCTCAAAGATTCATTTCAACAAGCTCAGAGACTTTGAATCAATCAGATTAGGGTTTTGACTGAAGATAGCATACTCCTAATTTTTACTCAGGATTTGACCTAATGACTTGGGACATGACCTCAAGACCCCAAGTACATCATTTTGACCTAATCTATTGGCTCAAGACATCCCCTACACAGGGACTGATCAACAGTGAAATTTCAAATCATCAGATTAGGGTTTTTGAACTATCAGGGACTGAAATCAGGGATCACATTTGGGAAACCCTAAAAAGCTCCAGGGGATCAGTCAAAGGTTTCAATCATCTTCAAATAATCCCTATGACAATATCCAATGGAAATTACATCTCAATTCAAGACCCACAGTCATCAATTTCATCAGGTCGACAATTAGGGTTTTTGACCTAATTCACTTGAACCACTGACCTTTTAATCAGAACATGGTGCCACAACTTAAACTATGGCTCAAGGTCCTCCAATAACTCAATGTGATCCATTCATACCACTCATTTGGTGAGGATAGCCTGGTTCATTTGAAATCTCCAGAAACGCGATTCGTCTGAAAAAGTCAACTGTACAAGATCACCATTGACTTTTGGGGAATTTTTGTCAACCATGACTTTTGAAGTTTTGAATCATCAATATATGATATATGAAGTCATTTGATCAAGAAAAATCAAGAAAATCAATCAAGAATCAAAAATTCAAAAGTTTGACTTTCCATACTTAGAAAATTTCTAAGTGTTTTTCAATGGTTTTTTCCAAACTTTGGAAGGGAATAACTCAAAATTTCACCTACAAACTGAAAAAAACTTCCAATATGAAAGTTGTAGATTTTGACCCAATAAAAAACTTTGTCACATAAAATGATTTTCCAAAAGATCAACCATTTAAGAGATATGGAGCTTCAAAGTTGGTATCTTTTGAAAATTTCACTTGAAATCTCATTTTTCTCAAAGTTCATGGATCTTTTTCACCCATTTCCTTAAAGGTCTTGAAGAAACTTTCAACTAGTGATTTGAAGTGCATAACATGAGCTTTCCAAAATGTCCAAGAGAATGAAAAAATATGGAGCATAGCTATGGCTTTGAATTATGCATTTAGTGATCATTTTCACTTGAAATTTCTAACCATTTCCACTAAGTTTCAATACTATATGACCTATAATGCAAGTAATGATGCATCAATGCAATAATTAAGAGATATTTTCTGATTTGAAGATCAGAATGGAAGAGGATAAGAAGCTTGGAAGATTAACCATGGTTAAGTCACTTTTAACCATTTGCATTTAATGTAAAGATTCCATTTTATCTCCAAATGCCAAATCACCATTCTTTGATCAACTTGCAAAGCTCTGCATTCAGAATCCTTGGCCTATAAATAGAGGTTCAAATCACTCTTCAAATCACACCAAAACCTCACAATCATAGGTTTTCTCTCTTCTTTCTTAAGTTGCAAGTTTCATGAGTTTCAAAGAGGTAGAAAACTCAACCTCCAAATCCTTGAAGTTATGGCCAAAGTGATGGTTCTAACATCTCATAAACATCATATGGGATGTGTTTGATCCACTCACACCCCCCAAAAACACTTAAAACTCAGAATCACTCTTCAACCTCCATGTTTGCATATGGTGAACCTTATCATGCCAATTCTCATACCAAGCCATATCTGTCCAAACTAACCTTCTAAACATCATCCATATGCTTCATATGAACTGTTCCAACCATCATACATGATCTGAAACACCAAAATCATCAAATTCGATCCTCACTCCATAGCTCTGCAGATCGGATCCCATGGCTATGCTCAGATGAATTCAGTCCACTCCAAGCATTCAGACATGTTCTATAATCATCATTGAAGCTATCCAGATCATTACAAAGCATCTGCAACACCTCCAACTCAGAATTCAATCTCCAGTTTGGCCGTTTTTGAAGGTAAGCCTCATGAACTTCAAACTCATACCTATATGCATCATAAATGAAAAATTGAGTTGCCATCTTGTTTCTGCACTATCACTGATCAATAGCCCTCAATCAATTTCACAATTCATCAATCATACACGATTTCATGTTCAAATTCAGAATTAGGGTTCTTCGTGTTCATCACAAAATTGATCACCTTAGAGCAAAAATAAATGAATTATGAGGACACCATCATGATCCTCGTGAAAAAACGAGTGAGATAGACCCTTCACTTGATCAATTTGGTTCAGTTTTCAGACTTTTCAAAAATCAAATTAGGGTGTGTTCTTGGCGCCATTTTTTGCGAAGGAAATTTGAAAATTGAGTTTGTAATATAATCTATTCGTTGCAAATGTTAAACAGACCACGCGCGTGGTCCAGTTGGCTAAGTTTTTGAGTAATGACCTCAAGGTCACGAGTTCAACACTCCTAAGGGCCAAACCATTCTTTTTTATCACTTATTTTCTTTAATGTTTTCACACAACTTCATCCATTAATTTAACCAATCAAAATTCATCATTTCCACTTCATTTTTTGCACACTCTTTGTTTAATATATATATTTTATGAACATCTAAAAAAATCACAAAAATATATTTATTTAATACATTTTTAAATGGATTTAAAATGACATGTTTTTAAGTGTTTTTAAATACTTTAAAAATTGTTTTTCATTTGATTTTTCAAAAATTAACTACTTGTAAATGTTTTGTGATCAAAACCCTAATCATTTAGGTATTAATTAAGCATAATCTTTGCTTTTATCTTAATTAAATTGATTTCTTTCAAAATTTCAAACCATTTTAAAACAAACGATCGTCGTTTTTCAAAACAAATCGCTTTCAAAACCATTTCTTTTTGGTTCTCCTTTCAAAAACTCTTGATTAAATATTTTTGGATTGATCAATTGGTTTTCTAAAAAAACCCGGGGCATACCTTATGGTATAAGTCCCATTCCTTTGTATAAATTTAGGTTTTTCATTGTATATACGCCTATCTTTTTATACCGCGATCCAAATTGATTTAAACCCTCGAGTAACAAGATCAAAATTAGGGTTTTTCTTCAAAAATCAATCTGGGCCTCCACATAGGTATAAGTCCCATTCCCTTACATGAAATTAGGTATTTCATTGTACATACACCTTTTTTTGTACATATCTCGATCAATTTGTTTTTTTTAACTTCGAATAACAAATCAAAAATGAAGGTTTCCTTTAAATCTTCCCAAAAATACCATGGGCCTCCATGTAGGTATAAGTCTCGAGCCCTTTTGTAAATACTTGTTTACATAGCTTTTGAATAAATTCAATGGGCCTCTCCGCGAGTATAAGTCCCGAGCCCCCGTGCATACAAACGGATCATGCTTACATGTATATTTCCTTCATAAACTCCATTGTATACACACACCTTGTCATATATAACTGTTCATACTTGTTCATATTTGTTCATGTACTTGTTCATATTTGTTCGTACTTGTTCATATTTGTGATCGTGTTATATATACTTGTTCAACTTAGTACAACACTAGGTTCCCCATAGCCTCCTATTGGGCTTCGTGCAAAGAATCTCCCTAGTTTAGGTTAGGACATAGAGTATGGTTTCCCGGTGAAATCGCTCTAAGAGCTCAAACCAACTATACCACGCCTCCTCTTGGGCTTCGTACAAACGACTTGTCCCTCCCATAGCCTCCTCTTGGGCTTACAATGCAAGGACCCTCAATTGTCCCTCCCATAGCCTCCTCTTGGGCTTACAATGCAAGGACCCTCGAATAGCCTCCTCTTGGGCTTCGTACAAGGACCCACGGGCTTCTTATAAGCATCCCCAATATCCAAAACAAATACCCTAGGAGATTAGACATTTATCATCTCTATGATAGGAGTATCTCATCTATATCATCACAAACAATCAATCAATCAAATTTCTCTTTTGCCACAAGGCTGGCTAATCAATCAAACTTTTTTTTGCCACCATACTGGCTGATTAATCAAAGTTTTTGTCACAAGGCTGACTTCATTGAAACTTTTGCCACAAGGCTGGCTGATTAATCAAAACTTTTTGTCACAAGGCTGACTTCATTGAAAGTTTTTGCCACAAGGCTGGCTAAAAAACATCTTTATCATTCTAAGCGCCATAAGTGGCATGGCCCAGGGCTTATAATGAAAAGATTTCAAGCAAAATCAAACAGATGTATGTGATGATATAGATTAGATACATTGAACATTTAGATGACATTTGTCTCTTATCCTTTGCTTCCACTAGCATAAGTGGGAACTACGATTGCTCTGACTTTCTCAACATCCCTTTGAGAATACGTAGGCACAAGGTCATATCCTTGGCGAGCAAAACTTCTCCCTCAAACCACTCAAACCTTAGCACCCGTAGACCCCGAGCTACAGATGCTCTGATTCCCTCTAAGGGATATGTATGCAGAGGATCGCGATGATCTTTGCGAGCATAATCAAACAAACACCCTAGGTCCCACCTATTTCACAAGAACCTCAATAACATAGAATGAAAAACATAGCAAAGAAACCTATAGAGTAATATAGATACGTTGGGTGCTAATACCTTCCCTTCGTATAACCAACCCTCTTACCCGGAATCTCTCCCCCACTTTTAAGGTTAATGCAGCTTTTTTCCTTTTCCTACTTTGGAAACAATAAAAAGTTTGGTCGTGACAAAAACAAAAGAAAAATCATTTTTTGAGCACTCGAGCCCAAAGAAGGCATCAGGTGTCTCATCTCGAAAAAGATACGATTTTTCCCCGCGACAGCTGCACAACATGGTTTTGTCCAACTATGAAGGGAAAGTAGGACATACCTTGGGAGTAATCCAAGTGAACTTAACTGTGGGTTCAGTCACAAGTCCTACGATGTTCATGGTTATACCAGCAAAGGCAAATTATAACCTTTTGTTGCAAAGAGAATGAATCCACGGGGTTGCTGCAGTACCTTCGACAAGAAGATGGTATAGTGGTAAACATAGAAGGTGATCAAAGTTACTATATGGCTAAAGTCAACCAAGTCAACAAAACTAGTTTCGACAGAAACTTAGCCAATATAGGGCCATGCAATGCAGCAGAAGATATATACGCTCCAAATAAAAAAGCTATGTATTATCTATCCTTACACCCAAACGGATTCCAGTGGAACAGAGAAATAATGGACGGTCCAGATGACACAGAACCTGTCGAAGGACTACCAGGGATACAGCCAACTGGCTGGGACGAAGACATTGACTATGCCTGAATCATCTTTCTTCAAAAATAATTCGGCTTACATAGCCGAAAATAAAAGAAAAACGGCTCTTGAGGCCGAACTAGCAGACATGGCTGTCGAAGCCACTAACAAAGAATCAGAAGTACCAGGCCCTGGGATACACTTTATCCCACAACCACCTGACGATGAAATACATGACGAACAGGTTTTAGGCAAAGAAGCAAGCCAAAGATTAGACGCAATCTATGATGAAGAACCTTTGGGGTTTGAAAAAGATCCAATGGCGCCAAATATAAAGATGTTAGCTCAAGACCCACTCGAAGAAGTAAATCTTGGAGACGAGAGTTGTCGTAAGCTCGCGAAAAATGAACAGAGTCGCCACCAATATATTTATCCCATAAGGGAAAGGAATATCAGAAAACCTAACAAAGAAAGGAACAGGGTCTTGCGACCAGAGAATCAAGGTACGGGAGTCGGTTACGCAAGGGGAAGGTATTAACACCCCTCGCGCCCATCGTACTCGATGGTATCCACCTATGTTTGTTTCTATCTAAAGGGTGTGTACTATATCTACCTATATGTGAATGCATGCAAAAAGAAATACGGGGAAAAGAAGGAATTATTTACAAATGTGCTCGTTCAAGCCCCGCGACTTGATGCCTACGTATCCTTTTCAGGAATCAGAGCGCCGTAGTTCGGCTCCATAGTTTCTGTTTGTTTTTGTGTTTTTTAGTTGGGCGGCGTTAACGCTCGCGCTCTTGCATAAGGGGACAGCCTAGGATGCAATAGAGTGGAGATAACAATGCCCTTAAGAAAGGAGAGGAGAGAGAGTTTGAGTGTTTCGAGGAAATCCCTTAAGCAAGGGAAACTCGAGTTACTCTTTGGTTGGTGTTTTTTAGAAGTTGGGAACTTACGCCTGAATGGGACCCTTAAGCAAGGGAGATCCAAGCACTCGAACATTCCCTTAAGCAAGGGACGTTCAAGCTTCCATTCCCTTTTTAGGATTTTCACTTTGATTATTAATGTTTTAAGTATTTTCTTTGTATTTTTTATGGGGGTTTTTATTCAAGTATTTATTAAGTGTTTTAATGTTGAAAAGAAAAAGAAATGAAAAGGGGGAGACTAACCTAAGCATTCTACCCTAATTGTTATTCTAGTCTAAGTCTAATGTTAACATGGTAATGGAATCGATTCTAAAAGAAGCATTCAAAATGGTATTAACAAAATAGGCCAAAATTATGGCCAAAAACAAGGTAAACACAAACATACAAAATTTAGCACGAAAGCATATAAGGAACACATCAACATTAAGTGCAAAAATTAACCTAAAAAATGCTACTATTTTATGAGTTTTTAATGGGAAATGGAATTCTAATTCAAGCCTAATTATACTAAAAATCTAAATGCTAATAAGCCTAAACTAATATTTTTATTATTGTTTTCTATGTCATTTTTATTACCTAAAAAATCTAACAAGATTATGATTTTTATATACTTTTTATTATCTAAAACTAACATGAAGAAACTATGTAAAAAAACCTAGGATCTATCTAAAAAAAATTTATTCATTATTCATCTAAAAAACTTGACTAATTCAAACTAGAAAATCAATGATGGATCAGGGAGGTGCATTGCCAGGCTTAGTGTTCAAGGGCAAAGGCGTAAGGCCCAGTAGAATGAGCCCAAAAGCTGTTTTTGTTATAGTATTTTTCTGACTGGGGGTGTAGCGGGCCAGAGAGGTGTGGCATAGCAATTCGTGATGGCCCATGGGATTATTGATCCAAAGATTTATTTAGCATTCAGATTTTTTTTCAGATTTTATTCACCAATAAAAAGGAAAAAACAAAAAAACAAAAAATAAAAAATAATTAAGAAGAAAGAAGAAAGGGATTTTAGGGTTACATGGCTTGTGGCGTTCCCAATTCTTTCAAACCGAACTCGGTTCCCTCCTTCATCACAGACGGCGGCGACGGTACACGCCGGCAGCCTTCAAAGGCGCGACACCATGATCTCTTCACCTCACTCTCAACCGTTTCTTCTCCGATGCCTCTCGCTCTCAGACTTTATTCATCTTTCACGACGTGTCTCACCTCCGGTTCGAACTCAAGTTACGGCGGCGATGTCCTTCGTCTTCTCCGGTCAAATCTTTCTTCGATCCTCTCATCCTCTCGCCGATTTCATTTATGTATTTTTGACGTTGTTGTTGCGTGGTGAAGAAGACCGTTGATGTTGCGCGAAGGTTTGTGACGGGGTTGAAGCGTTGAACGATTGAAGTGCTGAATCGATTCGGAGACGACGCTTTTTCGTGAGGATTTGAAGAAGGTCGATGAAGAATTGTACAGGGAGAGATGGAGATTTGTGGTAATTTTTGAGGATTCTCTCTGAATCGAAGAGTGAAGATTCGAGGATGAAGATTCGAGGATTGGAGATTGAATCCAGAAGTTTGTTACGTTTCTGTTAGAGGTGAGTTTCTTTTCCAATTTCCTCTTTTGTTTTCTGTTCTGAGAATTCTTCTTCTCTTCTGATTTTCTGTTTCTTTTCTGTTGACGATGATGATGAGATTGAAGGAGAAGAAGATGGTATGTGATGATGAATGGTGATGAAGTGGTGAATGAGATGGTGTGTGTGTGATTGAAGTGAAGGTGATGGGGGAAGAATGAAGACTGGTTCAGTTTGTGATGAAGATGAGAGGAGTGATGAAGATGATGGATGGTGAATGGCGTGAACCCTTGGATTGTGGAGGGAAGTTTGAATTTATAGAGGAGGTGAAGGTGAATGTTAGTTATGGAGGAGAACTGAGAGCCGTTAGATTGGATGGGATCTGTTATGAATGGAGGGTGAAGATTTGAGAGTTAGTTACATTCTGTTATTCTGATTTTTTCAGTTATGGTTCTGTTAGGAGTGTAGATAGTTAGTTACAAAAGTTAGTTTTGGTTTAGGAAGTTAGTTAGGTGGTTAGAAACTCTATTTTTCTGTTATGGTCAGTTAGAGTTTTAGGAAAAGTTAGTTATAGGGAGGTTGAAAACAAGTTAGTTATACAACCAGTTAGTGGTTATAGAATGGTTAAGAAACTGTCAATTGTGTTAGTGAGAATTAGTGAAAAACTGTTAAAGTTAGTTGTTATTGTTTTTCTGTTATTGAAGATATTTGAGAAAGGTTAGCAAAAAAGTTTGGAATATGAGGTAATTCTGTTTGAAGAAGAAGAGTGTTAGTTAGTTAGTTATGAGGTGCAAATGTGTTATAGAGTCCGTCAACTGTAACGTAACCATTGGATGCAGTTAGTGATAGATTTTTCTGAACTGATGTAGGGTTTTTATTCCGTCGGCTTTGATTTGTTAGGAGCTGAAACTGTCTTGGTTTTCTTCTTTTACGTTGCAGGGACTGAATGCTGAACTGATGCAAATTGGACGTGGATTGCGTCTTGGTAATCGACTCGAACTGGGCTGTGTTCATGTGAGTCTTTCTGTTATGCAGCATGTCTTAGCAAATGGATATAGCTAAACTGTTAGTGAAAATCTGTTAGGATAGAGTATAATGGTTATAGGTATGTTTTGGGATCTTTGAATGTGGTACTGATGTGTGCAGGGTTATGTTTGAAATGGTGTGGGTTGATTTTGAATTATGGACAATCAATGCTTGGTGTTGTTATTTTTGTACAGGTGTGCAGGTTCTGGGTATATGGGGCAGCCGGCTATTTTGGCTTTGGTTCTTGAAAGGAGTACATGAGGGGTTCATCACCCCTTTGAGTTTCCTCTTGATTTGTCACTACAACTGAAATTCATGGAAACTCAGCAATGATCTGGTGTAAACTCTCAGCAAGATTCTGTCAGAGACAATGCGTCCTTGTCAATTTTGTTGTACTATGTATTGGCGTTCACGTTTCGACAACACCTTTTCTTGTGTAATTTTGTATAAAGTCTGGATATTTGTAAATGTATGGACCTTGAAATTGATTTATATGTATGAACATAATGATGGATATTTGGACTTGAAACCTTGAAAGGAGAATGATGTATTGGATGATGGAAATAACTTATATTGAAATGGTTTTTTCTTGAACCTTTTGGCTTGTAAGACGAACTCCGCTTCTGACCCGTGTAATGATAGGGATGTTGAATGGAACTTGTATCCTTTTAGACATGACTGAAAGTTTGACTTGTAGTGCAAATAGATTTTAGCTTTTTCTTCCTTTCAAAAGCAATTTGAAAATTCCTCCCTACACTTTGAAACATCAAATCTTTTGCCATTACTTTATGCACCGTGCTTGAATCCAACTACCAATAAGAAAGCCTTTAGTTATAGCTTCACTCTTGCAATGATTTCAAGAAAACTCCTCATAGACTCCAATCCTTGTGATATTTGAATCAAGTAGCACCGAGGTAAAATGAAAACCATAAACTTCTTTGGTCAAAAGTCAACTTTCCATGGTTGACTTTGACCCAAAAGTTAAATCCTTAAAACTTTGCTTCTAAACCTATAGCTTAGCCACATTAACACCGTATACCATTCTTTGTCCAAATTCACTCTTGCAATGAATCTCTAGAGCAATGACTTGCGTCGTGAGTGAAAACGAAACTAAACTTCAAGGGATGAACAAATCCAAGTGCTGAGAAAAAGCCCCCGATGATTATAAAACCATACCATAGATGTATCGGTAAACCTCAATCCATGATCAATTGAAAACTTCAGTAGAAACAAGCCTGCATGAACTCTGAACCCTGTGAAACCTCAGCTCTATCTATGACCTCGATCCCCTGCCGAGTTTATTGATTAATGATGCATGTTATGTTAATGACCTAATGGAGAGTATGCAGATGAAATGCAAAGCCTAAGCCAGATAAAAGTTAAGGGGTAGGACAAATTTGGGGTATGACAGCTGCCCCTATTTAATCGTCTTAAACCTGAAGGTGAGATTGGCGCTAGCCTTTCGAACCTTCAAGGTAGAAGAAGATTAAATATCAAGACCTGAAATTTGTCCTGAAGAGAAGATGGTGTAAGTGTTATCCTTATTTTTGTTTTTGATATCTGCTGGGGAAAGAGAATTTTTCTTTTTTCTGGTGGAAACATTTATAGTGAGCAATTGGATGAACGGTGATAGCTTGTAACGTAGCCTAGGTGCCAATACAAGGTTCTCAAAGGAAGCGGTTGCATGAAACAATGACTGAAAAGATAAGATCTCGTGTGGTCTACGACTCAACAACGACTCGACATTAGGAGAGGATCTCGTACGATCTTCAGGACTGAAAGGAAAAGATCTCGTGCGACCTGTGACTCAACATCGGGGTGTGAAATAACAAACTCACGACTCAAGAGAATTGAAAAAGACGAGGATAAGGTCGTCAGACCTACGATCCATGACTCGAAACCAGGGTAAGATCAACGGACCTACGACCCACAAGAATTGAAAAATACGAGGATAAGGTCGACAGACCTACGATCCATGACTCGAAACTAGGGTAAGATCAACGGACCTACGACCCACAAGAATGAAAAAGATGAGGATAAGGTCAACGAACCTACGATCCACAGGAAATGAAAAAGATGAGGATAAGGTCAACGGACCTACGATCCACAAGAAATGAAAAAGATGAGGATAAGTTCAACGGACCTACGATCCACGGGAAAGGAAAAAGATGAGGATAAGGTCAACGGACCTACGATCCACAAGAATGAAAAAGATGAGGATAAGGTCAACGGACCTACGATCCACAAGAATGAAAAAGATGAGGATAAGGTCAACGAACCTACGATCCACAAGAATTGAAAGAAAGGATAAACATCAACACTGGGGTTGGAGGACATCAACGCTGAGGTTGGAGCATATCAACACTGAGGTTGGGGGACATCAACACTAAGGTTGTGAAAGGAAAGGCGTCGACACTGAGGTCGAGGACATCAACACTGAGGTTGGGACGAGAAAAGATAAACATCAACACTGAGGTTGTGAATGACGATTGGCATCGACACCGAGGTCGGTGAAGGAATGATAGGCATCAACACTGAGGTTGGACAAGAAAAGGATAGACATCAACATTGAAGTTGGAAAAGAAAGGTATCGACACTGAGGTCAAGGGAAGAAAGAATTAATATCAACACTGAGGTTGGGGATTGGGGATTAGTTTTGAAATGGTTTGCCAGAACGGAAGGCAAAGGATACACAACACGGGGGTTGGATCCAAAAAGTTTTCCCGTACGAGGGGAAGGGACCACGGAGACTAGTGGCGACTAGACTCGACCCAAAAGACATAATCACGAAGATGTTGATGCTGGCGGAGCATAAGAATTACATTAATCCCTCAGGCCAAAGGCGGGGTGTATCTCTTCAAGAGTGGCAGTCGTTCGAATTGCCACACACCAAGTATGGTTATTCAAACGATTGAAAAATGAGATGGGTTGAATGCCTACCCTCATTCGCACTCTAATTTGCACGCAGCACACGGGAAATAACCACAACAAGACTAGTGACGACTAGACTTGACAAGAAGATAGAAGTAACCACTGGGAATTACGGAGATATTGATGCTTGCGAAGCATAAGAATTACATCGGTCCCTCAGGCCAAAGGCGGGGTGTAACTCTTCAAGAGCGGCAATCGTTCGAATTGCCACACACAAAGTATGATTATTCAAACGATTGAAAAATGAGATGGGTTGAATGCCCACCCTCATTCACGCTCTAATCCGCACGTAGCACACGGGAAATAACCTCGGAGACAACGATTCTGACGAAGAAAGACATTGCATCCGATCCTCGTTGGAGAGAGAAAATGAGACTTCTTTTGGGGATTAAGGATACCAGGTATCGGCACCGTGGCATGAGGAGATTTGTAATGTAGTAGCAGATATCAATCGGAGTTTGTAAGGACAACCTTTTATGTGGGGAAGTATCGTCGTCTTGATTGAGTGCTGATTTGTATTATCTGGCTTATACTTTTGTATGCATGTTTGAATTTTTCTAAGGCGTAATGATCCGCTTTGACGGATATGCTACGCTTTTGAGGATGCAATGTTATATGCAGTGAACACTATATGCAGGATGCCAAATGAAGGCATTGGTGAGGTAAACACCAGGGAGAATCCCCTTAGTGTTAAGGACCATTTGGAGGTGCCAATAGATATTGGACTTTGATTTGTAAGATGCACCTTCTTTGACTTGAAGAATAATTTCTGACTTCTCACCATGTGCCACTGCTTGGAGGATTTTTCAGCTTGAGGAGATTCCCTCGATTCACGATGTTGGGGATGAGAGATCCAGATAAGAAGCCCAGATGGGGGAAGTGTCGCGGGCGAAAAATCGTTGTCTTTATTCGGGATGAGACACCTGATGCCTTCTTTGGGCTCGAGTGCTCAAAAAATGATTTTTCTTTTGTACCGACCAAACTTTTTATTATTTCCAAAGGAGGAAAAGGAAAAAAGCTGCAATAACCTAAAAGTGGGGGGAGAGATCTTTGGGTAAGAGGGTTGGTTATACGAAGGGAAGGTATTAGCACCCAACGTATCTATAGTACTCTATAGGTTTCTTTGCTTTGTTTTTCATTCCATGTTATTGAGAGGTTCTTGTGAAATAGGTGGGACCTAAGGTGTTTGTTTGATTATGCTCGCAAAGATCATCGCGATCCTCTGCATACATATCCCTTAGAGGGAATCAGAGCATCTGTAGCTCGGGGTCTACGGGTGCTAAGGTTTGAATGGTTTTTTTTGTTTTGTTTTGCTCGCCAAGGATACGACCTTGTGCCTATGTATTCTCAAAGGGATGTTGAGAAAGTCAGAGCAATCGTAGTTCCCACTTATGCTAGTGGAAGCAAAGGATAAGAGACAAATGTCATCTCAATGTTCGATGTATCTAATCTATATCATCACATACATCTGTTTGTTTTTGTTTGAAAATCTTTTCATTATAAGCCCTGGGCCATGCCACTTATGGCGCTTAGAATGATAAAGATGTTTTTTGTTTGTTTAACCAGCCTTGTGGCAAAAACTTTCAATGAAGTCAGCCTTGTGACAAATAGTTTTGATTAATCAGCCAGCCTTGTGGCAAAAGTTTCAATGAAGTCAGCCTTGTGACAAAAACTTTGATTAATCAGCCAATATGGTGGCAAAACGGTTTGATTGATTAGCCAGCCTTGTGGCAAAAAGAAGTTTGATTGTTTAGCCAGACTTGTGGCAAAAACGTTTGATTGATTGATTGTTTGTGATGATATAGAAGAGATACTCCTATCATAGAGATGATAAATGTCTAATCTCCTAGGGTATTTGTTTTGGATATTGGGGATGCTTATAAGAAGCCCGTGGGTCCTTGTACGAAGCCTAAGAGGAGGCTATCCGAGGGTCCTTGCATTGTAAGCCCAAGAGGAGGCTATGGGAGGGACAATCCAGGGTCCTTGCATTGTGAGCCCAAGAGTAGGCTATGGGAGGGTCACTCGTTTGTACAGAGCCCAAGGGGAGGCATGGTATAGTTGGTTTGAGCTCTTAGAGCGATTTCACCGGGAAACCATACTCTATGTTCTAACCTAAACTAGTGGAGATTCTTTGCACGAAGCCCAATAGGAGGCTATGGGGAACCTAGTGTTGTACTAAGTTGAACAAATATTTATAACACAATCACAAACATGAACAAGTACGAACAAACATGAACAAGTACATGAACAAATATGAACAGTTATATATATAACAAAGTGTGTGTATATAATGGAGTTTATGAAGGAAATATACCTGTAAGCATGATCCATTTGTATACACAGGGGCTCGGGATTTATACTCGATGAAAGGTCCACTTGAGTTTATTCAAAGCTATGTAAACAGGTATTTACAAAGGGGCTTGGGACTTATACCTACATGGAGGCCCATGTTTTATTTTTGGGAAGATTTAAAGAAAACCTTCATTTTTGATTTGTTATTCAAGGTTAAAAAGTCAAACTGATCGAGGTATGTACAAAAAGGTGTATGTACAAAAAGGTGTGTGTGCAATGAAATACCTAATTTCATGTACAGGAATGGGACTTATACCTATGTGGAGGCCCATGTTTTATTTTATAAAACATGGTTGATTGCTTTTTGAAGTTTGTCGTTTTGAAAATGGTTTGAAAAGTATTGTTTTGAAAGAAGTTTTCTGTACAAAGAAAAACTGTAAAAGAAAGAGGAAAGGGACTTATACTCTCTAATATTCGAGAGGCCCCACATCGTTTTGAAAATCAATTGATCAATTAAAAAGATTTAATCAATAGTTTCAAAAAGAAATGGTTTATCGTCTTTGAAAAAAAAGAATCGCGATCGCTTGTTTTAAAATGATTTGAATTTTGAAAGGAGTCAAATTAATCAAGATAAACAAAAAGATTATCTTCAATTAACACTTAGATGATCAGGGTTTGCTCAAAAAATATTTACAAGTGATTAAGTTTGAAAATCAAATGAAAAATAATATTTAAAAGTATTAAAAATACTTAAAAACAAGTCATTTTAAACCTATTTAAAAATGTATCAAATAAATATTTTTTTTGATGATTTTTTTTTATATTCTTAAAATATATGTGTTAAACAAGAAGTGTGTAAAAAATGAATGAAAAATGAATTAATTTGATGTGTTAAATAATTAAATGAAGTTGTAAAAGAAAATGAAAGAAAATAGTTGTAAAAAAAATGTTTTGGTCCCTAAGGGTGTTGAACCCGTGACCTTATGCTCACCACTCAAAAACTTAGCCAACTGGACCACGCGCGTGGTCTGTTTAACACTTGCAACGAATTTGTTATATTTTTGAATCAATTTCTAATTTCAGTTTCAAAATCTGGCGCCAAGAACACATGAACAATTTGAATTTGAAAATTCTGAAAACTGGATTGTTTTGATCAAGTGAATAGCCTATCTTGCTCGATTTTCCACAAGGAACATGATGGTACCATTTAATTTCATTTATTTTCAATCTAAGATCATTAATTTTCTGATGAACATGAAGAACCCTAATTCTATGATTCAATCTAAAATCGTGTATGTGCAAGATAAATAGCAATTGATTGAGGGTTAATGATCCTCATGTGTGCAGAAATGAGATGGTATGTTCATATTTCATTCATGATGCATGATTCATAGAGTTTGAAGTTCAATTAGCTTACCTTTAAAAACGGCAAAAGTGAGAATCGAATTCTGCAAATGAGGAGTTCCAGTTGTTGTTTCTTGATCTGGACAGCATCAATGGACCTTATGGAAGGTGTTTGAATGCCTGGAATGAACTGGAAACCTCTTGATCAATCTATGGTACCCGATCTGCAGTATGGCTTAAGTGAGGATCTAGCTTGATGATTTTGGTGTTTCAGATCATGGATGATGGTTGGAACAGTTCATATGAAGTATATGGATGATGTTTAGAAGGTTAGTTTGGACAAAATTTGCTTGGTATGGATTTTGGCATGATAAGGGCTAGTGTTATGCATATTTGGAGGTGAGATGATGATTCTGAGTTTTGGGATGATTTGAGGTGTGTGAATGGTTCAAACACATCATATATGATGTTTATGAGATGTTAGAATCATTACTTTGGCCAGAACTTCAAGGGTTTGGAGGTTGGGATTTCTTCCTCACTTTGAAACTTAAAACTTGCAATTCAAGAAAGAAAGAGAAAACCTATCTTTTGTGAGGTTTTGGTGTGATTTTGAATGGAGTTTGGACCTCTATTTATAGGCCAAAGTGTCTGAACTCAGAGCTTTGCAACTTGCTTCAAGAAGTGATGATTTGGCATTTGGAGATAAAATGGAATCTTACCATTAAATGCATTAGGTTAAAAGTGACTAAACCATGGTTAAATCTCAAGCTTCTTATCCTCTTCCATTCTGATCTCAAATCAGAAAAATATCTTCAATTATTGCCTCTATGCATCATTATTTGGATCATTTGGCAAATTGGTTCATAACTTAGTGAAAATGGCATGAAATTTCAAGTGAAAAGTTCACTAATGTCAAAATTCAAAACCATGGCTACACTCCATATTTTTCCATGCTCTTGGACATTTTGGAAAGCTCATGTTACATACTTCAAAACCCTAGTTGAAAGTTTCTTCAAGATCTTTAAGGAAGTGGGTGAAAAAGATTCATGAACTTTGAAGAAAATGAGATTTTAAGTGCATTTTTCAAAAGATGCCAACTTTGAAGCTCCATATCTCTTAAATGGTTGATCTTATGAAAAAAAATTATATGTGACAAAGTTGTTTATTGGATCAAAATCTACAACTTTCATGTTGGAAGTTTTTTTCAGTTTGTAGGTGAAATTTTGAGAAATTCCCTTCCAAAGTTTGGAAAAAACCATTGAAAAACACTTAGAAAATTTTCTAAGTATGAAAGTCAAACTTTGACTTTTTGATTCTTGATTGATTTTCTTGATTTTTCTTGATCAAATGACTTCATATATCATATATTGATGATTCAAAACTTCAAAAGTCATGGTTGACCAAAATTCTTCAAAAGTCAATGGTGATCTTGTACAGTTGACTTTTTCAGACGAATCGCGTTTCTGGAGAATTCAAATGAAACAGGCTATCCTCACCAAATGAATGGTATGAATGGATCTCATTGAAGCATTAGAGGATATTGAGCCATGGTTTGAGTTGTGGCACCATGTCCTGATTAAAAAGTCAGTTGTTCAGTGAATTAGGTCAAAAACCCTAATTGTCGATCTGACGAGATTGATGACTGTGGATCTTGAATTGAAATGTAATTTCCATTGGATTTTGTCATAGGGATTATTTGAGGATGATTGAAACCTTTAATTGACTTCCGGGGGATTTTTAGGGTTTCCCAAATGTGATCCCTGATTTTAGTCCCTGATAGTTCAAAACCTTAATCTGATGATTTGAAATTTCACTGTTGATCAATCCTTGTGTAGGAGATATTCTGAGCCAATGGATTAGGTCAAAATGATGCACTTGGGGTCTTGAAGTCATGTCCCAAGTCATTAGGTCAAATCCTGAGCAAAAGTCAAGAGTATGCTATCTTTAGTCAAAACCCTAATCTGGTTGGTTTAGAGCCTTTGAGCTTGTTGAAATGAATCTCTGAGGACCAAATATTGATTTTTGATGAAGATGATTCCTTTGAGATGAAGGGAGAACAAAACCCTAATTGACTGTTTCTTGCACTTGATGAGTGATCTCTTGATTAAACCCTGCTGAGCACAAGTAACAAACACAAGCTATGCAATTTGTTAGAGATGCAAATGATGCATATGCAAATGATATGAGGTGGTATCTTAGGTCAAAAATTGGGGTATGACAGATGCCCCTATTTAAGTTTCTTCAACCTAAGACATGAAGATTGAAAATCTTTGTTTTGATAGGGTGGAAGAGACTTAAATATCAGAAGACGCGAATTTTGGACTTAAGATACCAAAATTGCGAATGATGCAAAGATATTTTTACCGAGGGATATCAAACTGACTCCACTGGGGACAAGAGATCGGGAAGGATGTCTCAATCCGTTTTAGGAAGAGAATCCGTTTTTTTCCTTTTCGGGAAAGCAAGTGTATGCTTCACCGGAGAATGATAGCTTTGTGAAAAAAGCTTACCTATCGACATTATCGACTATCAGCTCGGGGATAGACTTGTTTAATAATGCGAAGGTGAAAGGTGTGAAACTGTATTACCGACTATCAGCATGGTGATAGACTTGACATGGTAAAAGAGTTTCAAAGGTTCGGTTAATATTACCGACTATCAGCATGGTGATAGACATGTTTAATAATATAACCAGAACAAAAAGATTACCGACTACCAGCCTCATGATAGTGGTTTTGAAGACATGATCAATTATCAGCCGAGTGATAAAATTATCCTGGAGACTTTGCTAGGGAAATTACTGGTTATTCAGCCTTGTGAACAGTAATAAGGCCCTGATTGTCAAATGGTCTTCATGATTGATTTCCTTGACAGGAAAAAGCTTTTGAAAGAGACATAAGCTGCTCAAATGATGAGGCTATTGCTTATTGCCTGTTTTTCACGACTCTGTTTGAGGAATCGGAATTTGAATTTTTGGTAAAGACAAGGTTCTAACCAAGAATGAATTGGAAAGAACAGGCAAACAAGACTTTGTACCCATGAGGAATGAACTCAACTGGGGATTTTCTCCTTTGTTTTGAGAGGAGAAACTAAAGCAACCTTCTTCCACGAGGAATGATCTCAGTGGGGAACTGGAGAAAGAAAGGATGTTATTTCTGCTTATGGGTGACAACCTACTGGAGAGATGACACGCCCATACTTGTTTCTTTTTTTCTTTCTTTTTTCTTTTTTTCTTTCTCTTCCTTTTTCTTTTTTTTTGGGATAGATATATCCTGAACAAGCGATTATTGAAAAATGCAAGAATGCATAAATGATGCAAATATGTATGAATGATGAATGTCATGAACGTAGCATGCATACTGACGATACTGACAGACAAGGAAGTATATACTGGAGAAGGACCGACGTCGCAATACAACCAGATACTTGGCAAATGTTCTTCAACACGGTGTAGATAGCACGGGTGATGAATGGTGTTGCATGTTTTAAACTTCTCTGGGGAAGATAAACATCTTTTCTCATTGAGATGGAAGAACCTTTTCACTGGAGATGGAAAATCTTCGTGACTGGGGATAAAAGACCTTCTTCACTGGGGGATAGAAGAGCTTTTCCTATCATAATCTTTGATTCATCCTATGGAGATGGCTGTTAATGTTCCTTCTGTTGTTCACAACTCAAAGGAAAGTTTCGCTTTTATTTTGAAAAAGAGAAGTAAACTCATTTAAAACTTTTTTTCTTTTTGTTTCAAAAGTGAATAACACAATTAAAGCGTCATTTTTCAAGCTAAAAGAAATTAGAGATTGCAAACAAAGTGGGCACAAGGCTCAAATTTATTTAATAGGATGGTAATCAGCTAAAGGCGTGATTCCATGGAGTATTTACAAAAGTTGGAAATGGTAATTATGCGGAAAAGGCTACATTGAAAGCAATAACCACTATTCCCCAACAACTTTGAGTTCCAACTGTGTTTGTCGCTTCAGATTGGTGATGATTTGATCGAAAATCCTTTGATGAAGTACAAACTCTTCAGGTGACGAAGTATGGACTGATGCAGTTACTTTGTCATTACTCCCTAATTTTTGCCTAGATTGCCCTTTCAGGTTTTCAATCTACCAGGATGAATTTTTTTCTGTTTATTGTCTCTAATTTTTGCCTGGACCGCCCTTTCGGGTTTTCAGTCCACCGAGACGCTCATTTTTGCCTAAGTCGCCCTTTGCGGGTTTTCGACTTACCGAGCTGTTCTTTTGTATTTTTTTAGACAAAGTATTTCTTGACTGCATCAGCATTCACAGGATATGGGAGTTCATCACCATCCATGGTTGCAAGAGTCATGGCGCCGCCTGAAAATGTTCTTTTGACAACATACGGGCCTTCGTAATTAGGAGACCATTTGCCCCTAGAATCTGGTTGAAAAGACAAGATCTTTTTAAGCACGAGGTCGCCTTCTTGAAATTCACGAGGTCGAACCTTTTTGTTGAAAGCTTGTTTCATCCTTGCTTGGTATAACTGTCCATGGCAAAGAGCAGTCATACGTTTTTCTTCGATTAAGTTCAACTGATCGTATCTACTTTGACACCATTCAGCCTCTGATAACTTAGTTTCCATGAGGACTCTCATTGATGGGATTTCAACTTCTACGGGGAGCACAGCTTCCATGCCGTATACTAGAGAAAAGGGAGTTGCCCCTGTTGAAGTACGCACTGAAGTACGGTATCCATGTAAAGCAAATGGCAGCATTTCGTGCCAGTCTTTGTAAGTGACGACCATTTTCTGGACAATCTTCTTAATGTTCTTGTTGGCAGCTTCAACGGCGCCGTTCATTTTTGGTCTGTAAGGAGAAGAGTTATGATGCTCAATCTTGAATTCCTCACACAGTTCTTTCATCATTTTGTTGTTCAAGTTTGAACCATTGTCAGTAATGATCTTGCTGGGAATACCATATCGGCAAATGATGTTATTCTTGATAAACCTCACAACCACTTGTCTTGTAACATTGGCGTAAGATGCTGCTTCGACCCATTTGGTGAAGTAATCAATTGCTACCAAGATGAAACGATGACCGTTTGAAGCTTTCGGCTCGATCATTCCAATCATGTCGATACCCCACATGGAAAAAGGCCATGGAGATGAGAGAACGTTGAGTAGAGTTGGTGGCACATGGATCTTATCTGCGTAGATCTGGCACTTTTGACATCTCTTCACGTGTTTATAACAGTCAGATTCCATTGTCAACCAATAGTACCCAGCTCTTAAGATCTTCTTGGACATTGCATGCCCATTTGAATGAGTTCCAAAGGACCCTTCATGCACTTCATGCATTAACATGTCTGCTTCGTGTCTATCCACGCATCTGAGCAAAACCATGTCGAAGTTTCTTTTGTATAGCACATCTCCATTCAGGAAGAAACTGCCAGAAAGCCTCCTTAGAGTTTTCTTATCTTTGTTTGATGCCCCAAGTGGGTACTCTTAAGTTTGAAGGAAGCGCTTGATGTCGTGGAACCACGGTTTATCATCGATGACTACTTCAGTTGCAAATACATAGGCGGGCCTTTCAAGGCGCGTAATTCTGACTGTAGGCATATCATTCCAATGATTGACTTTGAACATGGAAGATAGAGTAGCCAAGGCGTCTGCCATTCGATTCTGATCTCGAGGTATATGATGCAATTCAACCTTGTTGAAGAAAGTCAACAGACGTCTTGCATAATCTCTGTAAGGAATCAAGCCAGGGTAGTAAGTTTCCCACTTGTCTTTGATTTGGTTGATCACGAGGGCCGAATCTCCATATATGTCGAGGATCTTGATCCTTAAGTCAATGGCTTCTTCAAGACCCATGATACAAGCTTCATATTCTGCGATGTTGTTGGTACAATCAAATAGCAGTCTGGCGGAGAACGGGATATGAGTACCCTTGGGAGTGATGATGATTGCCCCAATTCCATTGCCAAAAGCGTTTACTGCTCCATCAAAAATTAGGCCCCATCTTGATCCAGGATCAGAACCTTCTTCAGGTAACGGTTCGTCACAATCTTTCATCTTCAAGTACATGACATCTTCATCAGGGAAGTCAAACTTGAGAGATTGATATTCATTAATTGGTTGATGCGCCAAATGATCGGCGAGAATGCTTCCTTTGACCGCTTTTTGGGCACGGTATTCAATGTCATATTCGGATAACAGCATTTGCCACCGGGCAATCCTTCCTGTTAAGGCAGGCTTTTCAAAGACGTACTTGATCGGATCCATTTTGGAGATTAACCAAGTAGTATTGTTGATCATGTATTGGCGGAGACGTTTTGAAGCCCAAGCCAAAGCACAACACGTTTTTTCGAGCATGGAGTAACGAGACTCACAGTCTGTGAATTTCTTACTCAAGTAATAGATGGCATGCTCCTTCTTACCGGTTTCATCTTGCTGTCCAAGCATACAACCCATGGATTCTTCTAAAACAGTAAGGTACATGATTAATGGTCTTCCTTCAACCGGAGGAATCAATATTGGTGGTTCTAACAGATACTCTTTGATACTGTCGAACGCTTTCTGGCAATCTTCAGTCCATACAACCCCTTGATCTTTGCGGAGAAGCTTGAAAATCGGCCCACAAGTAGCAGTCATTTGAGAGATGAATCTGGAGATATAGTTCAATCGTCCGAGAAATCCTCTTACTTGTTTTTCAGTCTTTGGTGCAGGCATCTCTTGAATAGCTCTGACTTTGTCGGGATCTACTTCAATACCTCTTTGGCTGACAATGAAACCCAAGAGTTTTCCAGATCTAACCCCAAAAGTACATTTGTTAGGATTCAAGCGAAGCTGATATTTCCTTAGTCGTTGAAACAACTTCAAAAGGTATTCAATATGTTCTTCTTCTGTGCTGGACTTGGCTATCATGTCGTCCACATAAACTTCAATTTCTTTATGCATCATGTCATGAAAGAGAGTAGTCATCGCCCTTTGGTAAGTTGCGCCTGCATTCTTCAATCCAAACGGCATCACTTTGTAGCAAAAGGTACCCCATGGGGTGATGAAAGATGTCTTCTCCATGTCTTCAGGAGCCATCTTGATCTGATTATAATCGGAGAACCCGTCCATGAAGGAAAAGACGTTGAACTTAGCGGTGTTATCAACCAGCATGTCGATATGTGGTAATGGAAAGTCATCTTTTGGACTGGCCTTGTTCAAGTCACGGTAGTCAACACACATTCTGACTTTGCCATCTTTCTTCGGAACTGGCACTATGTTGGCCAACCATTGAGGATACTCTGAGGTGACAAGAAAACCTGCGTCGAGCTGTTTTTGAACTTCCACTTTGATCTTGTTAGCCATATCAGGGTGAGTCCTTCGCAATTTCTGCTTAACTGGCGAACATTCTGGCTTCAATGGCAAGTAATGCTGAACAATATTGGTATCCAACCCAGGCATGTCTTGGTAGGACCAGGCAAACACGTCAACATATTCTTTGAGAAGGTCTGTCAACTTACTCTTGATATCAGCATCAAGTAGCGATCCAATGGTCACTTCTTTTTTGTCTTCTTCAGAACCCAAGTTGATCTTTTCTAAAGGCTCTTTGTGAGGCAGAATGGCTCTTTCTTCGTGCTTAAGTAATCGGGAGATCTCGTCCGGAATCTCTTCTTCTTCCTCTTCTTCGGCTTCGAACACAGGAAACTCAAAGTTGGGAGAGGGCATAGGGTTATTGCATTCAATGGGTTTATCAATAGTAAATCTGCACATGTGATTTATATATTATTTCAGAAAATTTATGAATGCAGGAGTGTATGCAGATTTTTTTTGAAAAAGTTTTTTTTTTTATTTTTTTTATTTTGGTTTTTTAGGATTACCATTTCCAGAAAAAAGCAAAAATAAAACATATAATGTAGGGAATTCAAAATGACACTTTATTTATGATTCATTTTTGAAACAAAGGCCTAAACACAAACTCATTTGTCTTGGGCAGGACAAAGAGGGAAACTTTTAAAAACAAAGCCCTATACACAAAGTTATTTGGGCGGAACATTTAAAAGCAAAGCCCTATAAAACATCTCTCTGCTTTGGGCAAGGCAGGAGGTCAAAATAACAGCGAGGTGATTACTTTGAGCGGCGAACAACATTCGGAACGTCGACAGCTTTCCAGTAACAACGAACTCCTCTGTGTATTATGTATTCAGGAAAATTCTCTCCAGAATTATCTTCAGTATTGACATTGACCGCTGGTCGAGCAGGATTTGAAGGCCCTGGTTCGTCACCCTTGTTCTTTGTAGAGTTGAAACGGTCTTCTTCTACTTCTTGAAGAGCATAGGATGAGTCACAATCTTCAGAATTTTCAGGATGTATTTCCCAGTCTTCAGGATGAAGAGACTCATTGTCAGCGACACTTTCCGAGTCAACTGCGGGACCATCTTCCCCTTCATCTTCAAAAATGGCGTTTATGTGATAGTAACCATCTTCAGGATTATAAACCTTGGTAGATGCATTGAAATCTTCAGTAATTTCAGGCTGCTGAGAAAATTGACAGGGCTGATAAGCCTCTTCTGGTTGACTATTATATTCAAAGGAATCTCCCCATCCAGTTGGTTGGATGTCTTCAATCGCAACCTTTGAACTTTCAGGTGCAGTGTATTTCACCATATAATCATATTTTCCACTTGGTTGTCCCAAGGTGTCCCATATTTCTGCAGGAACAGGCTCAGTTTCTTTGCCATTGGATTTCTCTGACGGAGGATATGGTTCTTCCTGAGATATGTATCCCGAGTCATTGAGATAACATTTCCATTCTTCTTCATCATCGGAGAGACCTTCTTCGATGCATTCTTCGATAAGGACATTAACCTCTTGAGGAATTGGGTTAAGGAATCCTCCACTAATGAATGTTTCTTTGATCGGACGAAGGGTTTCATCCTTCTTGGTGCAGTTTGAGAATGTTGGTGAACATCCGAGACCTGCTCTAGTTTCATTCTTGGTAGGGATCACAACTTGCCCCCAGCCAGTGGTAGTTCCATCTTTCACTACTTTTACCGCCTCTTTGTAAGAAGAGATTGATGCTTTCTTTTTGGAGGATTCGTCTTCTAAAGAGAGACCTTGGAACTGTGTTCCTTCCACATCATCAGCACTAATGAAAGAGAAATTGGATAAATGACTCACCATCAAGGCTTGTTCTCCACTTATCGTTACCAATTTTCCATTTGTTACAAATTTTAACTTTTGATGGAGCGTAGAAGTTACTGCCCCTGCTTCATGGATCCATGGTCGTCCTAACAGACAGCTATAAGCAGCTTGAATGTCCATGATTTGGAAGGTGATTTGAAATGTATGTGGACCAATTGTCATGGGAAGGCTGACTTCGCCGATAACAGATTTTCGCGATCCATCAAATGCTTTGACAACTACACCATTGAACTTCATAGGCATTCCTTGGTAAGACAAGCGAGCAAGAGTCGTCTTTGGCATCACATTCAAGGAAGATCCGGTGTCTACCAACACATTGGACAAAGAGTCTGACTGACAGTTCATAGAAATGTGCAAAGCAAGATTGTGATTTTTACCCTCCTCGGGGAGTTCTTCATCACAGAAGCTTAAATTGTTGCAAGCAGTTATGTTGGCTATTATCCCATCAAAATGGTCAACAGTCACATCATGATCTACAAAAGCTTGATCCAAAACTCTCATCAGGGCTTCCCTGTGGGCTTCTGAATTCAACAGCAATGAAAGTATTGAGATTTTTGAAGGAGTCTGCATAAGCTGATCCACAATCTTATATTCACTTCTTTTGATAAGTTTCAAAATTTCATCAAAGTCAGGATTGACATTGGTTCCACTGGATTGACCAACATCAATGTTTGTATTACTGATAGGAATTTCCACAGGATTTCCTACTGGTGTATTAACAGGATTTTGCCCGGTTGCAGGAGCAACAGGCTGCTTTGGAGGTAGTGGAGTATACACACGTCCACTTCTTGTTACTCGACTCACATCGGCGATATTCACGACAGATGAAAGAGTAGGTAAAGGAACTTCTTGTCCATTCTTTATCATTGTTGCATTGTAGTTGTATGGAACTGCCTTGTCAGAGTCATAAGGAACAGGTCCAGGTAGACAAATGATCAAAGGAGCAACAGGAACCTTTGGCTTGTTATAGGTAACTTCTATGCGCTCAGGCATGTTGAAATGAGGAACGATGACGTTAACTGTAGGCATTTCCGAGTTGATATCTGAGACTAAAAGCTCATGCGGATAACATCCTATCATGTTAACTTCATTTTCATCCCTATTTCTGTAGATCTGAATAGTACCATTATCCAACAGTACTTGGAGATCTCTTCTCACAATCGAACATCCGTGAGGATCTACACAACATATGCTACAGGAACCATATTGATGCTGGCGAAAACTCGGCCCTCGACAGAGAATGGCGTGCATTTGTACCAAATCTGCTCTTGAGAAATTGATATTATAGACTCGGTACGGACCAGGACATCCATACACCATGTTTACAATATGCCCTCCATGATTGGGCAGCGGATTTGCTTGCACATTAGGATTCAAATTTCTGAAAGAGAGGAGATTAGATCTAACCAACCTCTGAACTTCATATTTCAAGGCTATGCAATGCTCAAGATCATGGCCAGGTGCTCCTTGATGATAAGGGCATGAGACCTCAGCTTTGTACCACCATGGGAGTTTCTCAGGTACTGGTGGTGGTGCTTTAGTTTGAACAAGACCTCTTTCAATCAAAGCAGGGTACAATTCTGTGTAGGTCATTGGAATCGGATCAAACTGTGGAGCTCTTTGCACACGATTCTGATTATTGTTAAACTGCTGAGCCTGTGGTCGAGGCTGTTGTTGAAACTGCGGAGTAAACCCCGGATTCGGTGCGGTATTAACGGCTGGTGCAATAGCAGCTACCTGTTGTTGACGATTGACATTTCCTCTTGGCCTCCCTTGGGATACCATGTCAACACTTTGTTCCTTCTTCTTTTAGAAACCACTTCCGAACTTTTTGGTTCCGCTTGAAGATCCACCTTCTTTAGTTAGGCGTCCGGTTCGGACTCCTTCTTCTAAACGCATACCCATGTTTACCATTTCGGTGAAATCACTGGGAGCACTAGCAATCATGCGTTCATAATAAAACGGACTGAGAGTATTCAAGAAGATCTTTGTCATCTCTTTCTCTTTTAACGGTGGATTAATCTGGGCAGCAGTTTCTCTCCATCGTTGGGCATACTCTTTGAAAGCTTCATGGTCTTTCTGAGCCATGGATCGAAGCTGATCTCTGTCCGGAGCCATATCTGAGTTATACTTGTATTGTCGGACAAAGGCCTCACCTAGGTCATTGAATGTTCGAATATTGGTGTTATCCAAGCCTGTGTACCACTTCAGTGCGGCACCAGTCAAACTGTCTTGAAAGTAATGGATAAGCAACTGATGATTATCTGCATAAGTAGACATCTTCCTGGCATACATCAAAAGATGGCTTTGTGGACAAGAACTACCTTTGTACTTCTCAAAGTCTGGGACCTTGAATTTAGCAGGTATTTGTACACTGGGAACCAAACATAGTTCCTGGGCATTCTTTCCAAACAAATCTTTTCCACGGATAGCTTTAACTTCCAACTGCATCTTGTTAAACTGCTCTTGGAGATCTTCCACAAGGTTACGCTGATTTATGCTATCATCCTGATCATGATAAATCTCATTGCCACCATAAGGAACTGTGTGAACCGTAGGGGTCGGGACTGTCATAGTGGGTTGAGAAAGTGCCATAGTGACTTGAGAAAAAGTTACCCCCTGATTTGGAGTGAACTGTGAACTTTGTGCAGCAGGCGCTTCAGTTGTGGATGTTTGAACCCCAGAAACATTATGGCGGAAACCTGTACCGAAGCTGAAAGGCGTGCCCCAACCTTCTGGCATGGAAAAAGATGGAATGTTGAACGCCACTGTAGAAACTGGAGTGGTGACTTCAGATGTCACTATTGCTTGACTGTTTGGTGGCGGCGGCTGATTCTGTGCGGCCATTAAGGAGTCAACTAGAGTAGTGAGACTTTCCAACTTTTCCTGAAGGGTGGTCACTGTACCACGAAACTCAATATTCTCTTGTTCAGAGTGTTCCATTACTCTTCTTTTGCTTGAACGAGTATTGTATCTGTGATCTGATTACGAGCGCGGTCGAGAAACTTTGAGACGCGACAGCTTGACGATCTAATGGAGATAGATCCAAAAGATGAGACTCTATACAACGGACTCGATATGCAGAATGATGTATGCAAAAAGAAATTTATGATTTTTTTCCAAATATTTTAAAGATTATTTCCTTGCAAACATTTGAACACAAACAAATCTTTTATTCATTCATTTTTTTTATTTTTTTTATTGCAATAATGGGAAATGTTACAACATTGGAGCGTAGCTACTTACAAAAGCAAATGATAAATAAAAAATCTAAACAAATCCTAAACATCTTCATCAGACGAAGAACCAAATGCATTGTGCAGCTTGAGCTTCATGATTTCTTTCCCATAGTAAGCTTTCAATTCGGCCTTTTCAGCTCTCAGCTTGTCAACAACATTCTTCCAATCATCAGGAGTCGGAGCGTTGCTTGTCGAGCCTTCCAGATTTTTCTTGCTTTCTTTGATGTACCTCTTGATTGCAGCGTCTTTCGGACGAATCTTCTCATCTTTACTCATGAGCCATCCATCTTGATAATAGAGAGTTTCTTCGTGATCTTTCACTCTTTTCTTCAACTTTCTATTTTCCACCTCAGTGCTACGAAACTTTTCTTCCCAAGCATCTTTTTCTGTCCTCATTTTAGCCAAAGTGTCTTGGTATTCTTTCATAGTGGGAATGTTGGTTCGTTGAGATACTGCAGGAAACATGGGTTTTTCATAAGCATAAGGCATTTGGAACTCCTTTGCTCTTTTCTTTACCCAGCAGGTGTAGGCGTCCATG
This sequence comes from Vicia villosa, assembly GCF_029867415.1. NCBI lineage: Eukaryota > Viridiplantae > Streptophyta > Magnoliopsida > Fabales > Fabaceae > Vicia > Vicia villosa. The sequence goes on along the minus strand of NC_081180.1, from coordinate 140,265,856 downwards.
GCAATGCAATTTCTTTCCTCACCTTTTTCTTTCCATCGGATGTCGTACCAAGCTCTCACCATTCTTGCTTTCAACCTTTTAGGATTATCCCCTTCTCGGTAGAAGTAACCTTCCACTGTAGGACCAATGGGTTTAATTGAATTTGCATACCCGAGTTGTCGTCGGGCTAGGACCGGATTATAGTTAATTCCTCCTTGTGTACCAATGAGGGGTACGTTGGCGAACTCTCCACAACTATCAATGGTTTCTGTACCACAGCGAGCCAAGGTATACCAATGAATATCATTATTAGTAAGAGACATAAGTCTTCGAGGCCAACGCAAACCTTCTCGGTTTTCTGTGAAAATAGGAGACTCAGGTAAGTGTGAAACAATCCATTTGAACAACAATGGTGCACAACATACAATGATTCCACCGCCTTGGCGATTCCTATGATGGACAGAGAAATACATGTCACCAAGTAAAGTCGGAACAGGATTTCCAATCAGAAAGATCTTTATGGCATTGATATCAACAAAGTTGTCGACATTGGGAAACAGAACCAACCCATAGATGAGCAAGGCTAGTACAGCTTCAAAAGCTATCATGCTACCAGTTTCGATGAAATCAAAGGCTTTCTTTATTAGGAAGTGTGAAGTTAGACCCGGGAGGTTTCCTTTGGTAGTCCAATTACTCTCTACTTCAGATTTCTTCAAGTGGATACTTGCTGCAATGACGTGTGACTTAGGAATGGCTTCCAAACCATTGTAGGGTATTTTGTCAGACACAGGAATACCCAAAAGATTGGCATATTCTTCCAAGGTCGGTACCAACTGGTAGTCTGGAAAGGTAAAACAACGGTAGACGGGATCATAGAACTGAACCAGAGTTTTGAGAAGTCCTTCATCAACATGAGTATTCAGGATAGGCAAAAGCTTTCCATAACTTTTCCTAAAATTACAAGGATCTTGTACAGAAGATGCTAACTCTATCAGTCTTTCTACATCAGGCGCTTTGAAACCGTACTTTTTGGTATACCTTTTTTCCATAACTTAATCCTATAATGTTTGCAAGGAAAATTCTCTAAATTTTTTTGGAAAAATCATGTTTTTTATGGAAAAAGATGGGTTTTCTAATGAATGTATGCATGCGTGGATGCATGGATGCCACATATTCAAACATGGTAAAGCAAACATGGTAGTTCAAACATGGTAACACTAACATGGTACTACAAACATGGTACACAAACATGGTAACGCAAACATGGTAACGCATAGATTCAAAGGTCCAAAGTCACGAGCATGAGGTCAGAGAACCAAAAATGGGATAGTTCTAGTTAATCACCTGCACAACATGTTCTACTGATACGTCAGAGTCTACATTTTTCTTTCGGATATTACCGGCTTTCCACAATTAAACTCATGAGCCAGCAATATTCTCAAGAAAAACTCGTCTGAGTGTGGTTCTCCGCATGACAACTAATCCAAGTCTTCACCTGAATAGTTTCTGCACCACAACCTAATAAGGCCAGGATGGGTTGGGGTTCTACGGCCAACTCAGCTTCTACAGTTCAATGAAAGTAATAATGTCTTCGCTACGAAACATGCTAAACATATATTACCAACAAGGAACCTCCACTGAGCGGAAGGATTCTCACGTGCGCCTGCACATGACTATACCCTCCACCTAATTTCTTATGTGTACTTAATCCGGGTTAGGATTTGTCCATAATGTATCACTTGTAACAGAACCACGCAAGTAACAGAACCAGAACCACACATAAAATGAAATGAAAAATAAAGCAAATAGAATTAACCCTTCCTTTGGAAACAATAAAAAGATGGTCCCCAGTGAAGTCGCCATTTTTCTGTCGCGGGCGAAAAATCGTTGTCTTTTTTCGGGATGAGACACCTGATGCCTTCTTTGGGCTCGAGTGCTCAAAAAATGATTTTTCTTTTGTACCGACCAAACTTTTTATTATTTCCAAAGGAGGAAAAGGAAAAAAGCTGCAATAACCTAAAAGTGGGGGGAGAGATCTTTGGGTAAGAGGGTTGGTTATACGAAGGGAAGGTATTAGCACCCAACGTATCTATAGTACTCTATAGGTTTCTTTGCTTTGTTTTTCATTCCATGTTATTGAGAGGTTCTTGTGAAATAGGTGGGACCTAAGGTGTTTGTTTGATTATGCTCGCAAAGATCATCGCGATCCTCTGCATACATATCCCTTAGAGGGAATCAGAGCATCTGTAGCTCGGGGTCTACGGGTGCTAAGGTTTGAATGGTTTTTTTTGTTTTGTTTTGCTCGCCAAGGATACGACCTTGTGCCTACGTATTCTCAAAGGGATGTTGAGAAAGTCAGAGCAATCGTAGTTCCCACTTATGCTAGTGGAAGCAAAGGATAAGAGACAAATGTCATCTCAATGTTCGATGTATCTAATCTATATCATCACATACATCTGTTTGTTTTTGTTTGAAAATCTTTTCATTATAAGCCCTGGGCCATGCCACTTATGGCGCTTAGAATGATAAAGATGTTTTTTGTTTGTTTAACCAGCCTTGTGGCAAAAACTTTCAATGAAGTCAGCCTTGTGACAAAAAGTTTTGATTAATCAGCCAGCCTTGTGGCAAAAGTTTCAATGAAGTCAGCCTTGTGACAAAAACTTTGATTAATCAGCCAGTATGGTGGCAAAACGGTTTGATTGATTAGTCAGCCTTGTGGCAAAAAGAAGTTTGATTGATTAGCCAGACTTGTGGCAAAAAAGTTTGATTGATTGATTGTTTGTGATGATATAGAAGAGATACTCCTATCATAGAGATGATAAATGTCTAATCTCCTAGGGTATTTGTTTTGGATATTGGGGATGCTTATAAGAAGCCCGTGGGTCCTTGTACGAAGCCCAAGAGGAGGCTATCCGAGGGTCCTTGCATTGTAAGCCCAAGAGGAGGCTATGGGAGGGACAATCCAAGGTCCTTGCATTGTAAGCCCAAGAGTAGGCTATGGGAGGGTCACTCGTTTGTACAAAGCCCAAGGGGAGGCATGGTATAGTTGGTTTGAGCTCTTAGAGCGATTTCACCGGGAAACCATACTCTATGTTCTAACCTAAACTAGTGGAGATTCTTTGCACGAAGCCCAATAGGAGGCTATGGGGAACCTAGTGTTGTACTAAGTTGAACAAATATATATAACACAATCACAAACATGAACAAGTACGAACAAACATGAACAAGTACATGAACAAATATGAACAGTTATATATATAACAAAGTGTGTGTATATAATGGAGTTTATGAAGGAAATATACCTGTAAGCATGATCCATTTGTATACACAGGGGCTCGGGACTTATACTCGATGAAAGGTCCACTTGAGTTTATTCAAAGCTATGTAAACAGGTATTTACAAAGGGGCTTGGGACTTATACCTACATGGAGGCCCATGTTTTATTTTTGGGAAGATTTAAAGAAAACCTTCATTTTTGATTTGTTATTCAAGGTTAAAAAGTCAAACTGATCGAGGTATGTACAAAAAGGTGTATGTACAAAAAGGTTTATAGTACTAGTGTACAAGAATGGGACTTATACCTATGTGGAGGCCCATGTTTTATTTTATAAAACATGGTTGATTGCTTTTTGAAGTTTGTCGTTTTGAAAATGGTTTGAAAAGTATTGTTTTGAAAGAAGTTTTCTGTACAAAGAAAAACTGTAAAAGAAAGAGGAAAGGGACTTATACTCTCTAATATTCGAGAGGCCCCACATCGTTTTGAAAATCAATTGATCAATTAAAAAGATACTATTGCAGAAAACACTTTTTACATCGGGCGAAAAATACATTTTACATCGGGTCTGGATCCGATGTAAATCCAGGCGATGTAATAAATCCAGGACATTTTACATCGGGCAACAAGTCGATGTGAAAAATCATGATATCACATCGGTTAAAATTACATCTGATGTGAAACAAAATCCAATATTTTTTTTAAAATATATGTGCGATATTTAACTTCGAGTTCGTAATAGTCCGATGTAAAATGAATGTTTTTACATCGGTTTCCATGATAGCCCGATGTAAAATGTGGGTTTTTACATCGGTTTCGTATTTGGCCCAATGTGATATGTCCTGTAATTTTTTTATGGATAGATCAGTTTCACCTTTTTTTCTTTAATTTTGTTATACCTAATTTTTTATATTTTGCCAATATCACACAGACCACATTCACCTATCTGATAGATAAAGCTCATAACTTATAAAAAATGAGATTGAATTGAATATTTGCATGTATAATCATAATTTTAAATATCTGATAAGACAAACGAAAGACCAAGAAGTTTGAGCAATTTATGCTAAGATATCCGCCACTATTACAAAAGACATAAAAAACTGGCTCAAGAATCCCAAAAAGACATTAGTGTCACTGTTATACAATGAAAGATCTTGTATTTCCTAGTTAGCCATATGACAATCAATAAGACGAGCTTGAATTATTTTGCAGAGGAATAGATCAGAAGGAAGCATCCACCATTCACTTTCTTCCCTGTATTGGTCATTACCACATAGCACAAAGGTTTAGAAAAAGTTGTCAAATAGTCACAGCAAATAGGTACTATCAATTTTAATTATCTGATAAAAAACAATTATTTGCTACTTACATACTAAATTCCAAGATTGAATGTTGGAATGCTTGTCATGTGAATGAACTATATAAGGAATAAAACCACAAATGAAGACAACTACCTGTTACAAGAGACCCATTTCACAGTTAAGGTTAAAACAAATGCCTGAGATAGTGAACGAGCTTATTTGATATCACTTTAAATAGAAAATAATATAATGAAAAATATGATACTTCACATAAAAGGCATGTGTGGTGTGTGGTGTCCGACACCAACAAAACAGTGACACATGGTTATATTCAACTATTATTTTTAAAATCAAATTATTATCAGTATTGACATAGTGTTGTGTCTTGTAATGTATGGTGGTCGTGTCAGTGAATTCAAATTCTAGACCTTAAAATACCTAAAATATGAGAGATAATAGCAACATATATTTATAAATCAAAACAAATCTCTATTTACAAATTTATAATATTGATTTAGGTCAAATCTAAATACGGTGAGAATTTTATTATTGAAACTTAAAATATTTTTAAACTAGTTAGGTTATGATTCATATTAAAATTTGTGGTAAGAATGTATTAATGTATATACATATCTCAAAATCTGTATGAGAGAAGATGAACAATCTGAGTTGAGATCATGCCTAACTCAGCATGTGTTTTAGATTTAATACATATTACATAACCTCCCTTCTTTCTCTTATACTAGTCAAGTGAGTCACACCTTAAATATATTATAGACACTAGGTCAAATACTACTATTCTGTTTGGTATAAATTTAACAAAATAGTATTCTTAATCACCTGCATGAACTTACCCTCTCTTCTTAGAGACGTGTTTTGACTTCCAATCTATTCTGTTTGCTAAATATTTATATATTTCAGTTACTTAACTAATTGAATTTCAAACGATTCTTTCACCCATTTTAATTGCAATTTGCTTTGACAAAGACAAACTCAACATGAACACTTCACCAAGTTTATCATCACTTCCAACCTAATCCTTATTAAGCACTTTTTTTTCACTATAGCCTCCGAAACAAATAAAGACATGTTTGGATTAATTGATAAAATCTATATCCAGTCAAAATCGATATAAGTTGGTACGTGTGTGTGCTTATATATTATATAGTATTATATAAATGCTTGTTTTGACTCTTTATAGGTATAAAACTCAATTAAAAAATGATCACTGTTTCTTTTTCTTTCTCTCTAGTTAGAAGCAAGTTAATGTTTAGAATAACTTACAACATTGACTACGGAGGTCAGATTCCACACAACATATAGTCGAGCAAGGCCAGCTGGTCGCCTAGGCCCTGGACTAAACAAAGCACTGATTCCATATGGAAATGGAAATAACACACTAAGAGGGAGGACAAATAAAACTAAGAAGAAACTCATTAGCGGCAACAAGTATATCCGAAGTAATGTAAGCAACACTAAGATGAAATCTACAAGGAGTAATATAGACATAAACAGACCAACTAGATCCTGCAATGAGACAAAAGAGGGTTGGAAAAATTCGAGCATGGAGACACGCCAGGTTTTATACAGATGAATATAATGCAGTTTTATAAAGATGAATATAATGCAGTTAACAAGGGAAACATCTTAATACCTGATGGCCAACAGGTTTTGTATTAACAAGGTAAACCCTCTGTATAGTCCCCCGAAGCCCTCGGACCTTATCAACTTCCAAGCAACATCCAAACCACTACTATACTGGGCATGGCCTGAGCATCCTTTCACCATCAACTTTTGGCGAATCTGAAGGTAATAAGCAGCAATTAAGAATCAGTGAATGCTATAACATTTTGATAAGGAAGAAGATGAGAGAAGAGAATAGTACCATATCAATTGGAGTATACACAGCTTGTGACACAACCGACGATGCCATGCCTGCAATGCCATTCGCTATGGCAGCCTTACTAGTTTCAGATAGTTCAAACGGTTTAACATCTTGAAGGAAGCTTCCTTAATGGTCTCTAAGAAAGTGAGAAATACTATTCTGGCAGGTATTGTTCCAGTAAGGACCGTCGCAAACCCTTTATACAAACCATGGATACCGTCTTTCTTAAGCAATCCTTTGACAACAGAAGATGCCGTTCTCTCTGCAGCATCCTTTGTAGAAAACTGCATCTTAGTCTTCACAACAGAGATATGGTAGAGTAACACAGTAATACCAGAAAATAGTCCAGCTCCCCTACATAGAATTTCATTATATCTAGCCTACAGAAACAAACAACTAATCTCAATAAGGATAAAAAGCTTCGCAAAACTATAAAAAAAATGTTTATTAGTATTTACAATCCCCACCAATTTCTATGATAGAGGTTCCATGTAACAACTACTATAAGATCTGAATTACACAAATTGAAAGAAAATGGTTCTGTTACAGTTATGGTGTTTGATTTTATTTGTCTTCAATAATTCTTACCACAATACAACGAACACACAAACATTTACTACAATTCACCTTTATATAATAGCAAAATCCAAACACATTGAAACACAAAAGCCAAACAAAGCATATAAAATTCTTACACTATTTTCAGACAAATATCGGAATGTTGCTACGGTTAGTAAGAAGAGAAGAAGGAGTCAAGAGTCAAAACCTGTAGAAGAAGGATGGGTGGTTGTCAGATTTGAATTTGGAGCGAGTGGGTGGTGACGGCTAGGAGTGGGGTCGGAGAACAAAGGATGATGGAGGAGGTCGACGAACAAAGGAGGAGAACGGAGGTCGGTGAACAAAGGTCGGTGGAGGAGGAAGGCGAGTGGGTTGTGATGGCCGAAGAAGAAGGGAGAAAAGATTTTTGTGAGATTGGGCGTAGCATAGAAGGGATAGGGTTTTAGAGAAAAATTGGGCAAAACATTTCCCATCGGTTTTTTAATGGCCTGATGTAAAGGCCCACTATCGTAACATTTCCCATCGGGTTTTATTTGGACCGATGTGAAGGCCCACTAAGCGTAACATTTATCACATCGGGTATTAACTAGGCCCGATGTAAAATCCCTTATAACAAGATTTTCATTTATTTACAATTCTGCCACCGCCTTTTTTATTCATTTTATTTACAATACTGCCACTGTGTTATACATTTTTCATTTTTTTATATCATTGGAAATAAATACCTGATGTAAAATGTTTTGACAAATATTTTTCACATCTTATATTTTGATACCTGATGTAAAATCCTTTAAGCAAATGTCATATTTTTAGTAGTATATATTTAATCAATAGTTTCAAAAAGAAATGGTTTATCGTCTTTAAAAAAAAAGAATCGCGATCGCTTGTTTTAAAATGATTTGAATTTTGAAAGGAGTCAAATTAATCAAGATAAACAAAAAGATTATCTTCAATTAACACTTAGATGATCAGGGTTTGCTCAAAAAATATTTACAAGTGATTAAGTTTGAAAATCAAATGAAAAATAATATTTAAAAGTATTAAAAATACTTAAAAACAAGTCATTTTAAACCTATTTAAAAATGTATCAAATAAATATTTTTTTGATGATTTTTTTTGATATTCTTAAAATATATGTGTTAAACAAGAAGTGTGTAAAAAATGAATGAAAAATGAATTAATTTGATGTGTTAAATAATTAAATGAAGTTGTAAAAGAAAATGAAAGAAAATAGTTGTAAAAAAAATGTTTTGGTCCCTAAGGGTGTTGAACCCGTGACCTTATGCTCACCACTCAAAAACTTAGCCAACTGGACCACGCGCGTGGTCTGTTTAACACTTGCAACGAATTTGTTATATTTTTGAATCAATTTCTAATTTCAGTTTCAAAATCTGGCGCCAAGAACACATGAACAATTTGAATTTGAAAATTCTGAAAACTGGATTGTTTTGATCAAGTGAATAGCCTATCTTGCTCGATTTTCCACAAGGAACATGATGGTACCATTTAATTTCATTTATTTTCAATCTAAGATCATTAGTTTTCTGATGAACATGAAGAACCCTAATTCTATGATTCAATCTAAAATCGTGTATGTGCAAGATAAATAGCAATTGATTGAGGGTTAATGATCCTCATGTGTGCAGAAATGAGATGGTATGTTCATATTTCATTCATGATGCATGATTCATAGAGTTTGAAGTTCAAGTAGCTTACCTTTAAAAACGGCAAAAGTGAGAATCGAATTCTGCAAATGAGGAGTTCCAGTTGTTGTTTCTTGATCTGGACAGCATCAATGGACCTTATGGAAGGTGTTTGAATGCCTGGAATGAACTGGAAACCTCTTGATCAATCTATGGTACCCGATCTGCAGTATGGCTTAAGTGAGGATCTAGCTTGATGATTTTGGTGTTTCAGATCATGGATGATGGTTGGAACAGTTCATATGAAGTATATGGATGATGTTTAGAAGGTTAGTTTGGACAGAATTTGCTTGGTATGGATTTTGGCATGATAAGGCTAGTGTTATGCATATTTGGAAGTGAGATGATGATTCTGAGTTTTGGGATGATTTGAGGTGTGTGAATGGTTCAAACACATCATATATGATGTTTATGAGATGTTAGAATCATTACTTTGGCCAAAACTTCAAGGGTTTGGAGGTTGGGATTTCTTCCTCACTTTGAAACTTAAAACTTGCAATTCAAGAAAGAAAGAGAAAACCTATCTTTTGTGAGGTTTTGGTGTGATTTTGAATGGAGTTTGGACCTCTATTTATAGGCCAAAGTGTCTGAACTCAGAGCTTTGCAACTTGCTTCAAGAAGTGATGATTTGGCATTTGGAGATAAAATGGAATCTTACCATTAAATGCATTAGGTTAAAAGTGACTAAACCATGGTTAAATCTCAAGCTTCTTATCCTCTTCCATTCTGATCTCAAATCAGAAAAATATCTTCAATTATTGCCTCTATGCATCATTATTTGGATCATTTGGCAAATTGGTTCATAACTTAGTGAAAATGGCATGAAATTTCAAGTGAAAAGTTCACTAATGTCAAAATTCAAAACCATGGCTACACTCCATATTTTTCCATGCTCTTGGACATTTTGGAAAGCTCATGTTACATACTTCAAAACCCTAGTTGAAAGTTTCTTCAAGATCTTTAAGGAAGTGGGTGAAAAAGATTCATGAACTTTGAAGAAAATGAGATTTTAAGTGCATTTTTCAAAAGATGCCAACTTTGAAGCTCCATATCTCTTAAATGGTTGATCTTATGAAAAAAAATTATATGTGACAAAGTTGTTTATTGGATCAAAATCTACAACTTTCATGTTGGAAGTTTTTTTCAGTTTGTAGGTGAAATTTTGAGAAATTCCCTTCCAAAGTTTGGAAAAAACCATTGAAAAACACTTAGAAAATTTTCTAAGTATGAAAGTCAAACTTTGACTTTTTGATTCTTGATTGATTTTCTTGATTTTTCTTGATCAAATGACTTCATATATCATATATTGATGATTCAAAACTTCAAAAGTCATGGTTGACCAAAATTCTTCAAAAGTCAATGGTGATCTTGTACAGTTGACTTTTTCAGACGAATCGCGTTTCTGGAGAATTCAAATGAAACAGGCTATCCTCACCAAATGAATGGTATGAATGGATCTCATTGAAGCATTAGAGGATATTGATCCATGGTTTGAGTTGTGGCACCATGTCCTGATTAAAAAGTCAGTTGTTCAGTGAATTAGGTCAAAAACCCTAATTGTCGATCTGACGAGATTGATGACTGTGGATCTTGAATTGAAATGTAATTTCCATTGGATTTTGTCATAGGGATTATTTGAGGATGATTGAAACCTTTGATTGACTTCCTGGGGATTTTTAGAGTTTCCCAAATGTGATCCCTGATTTTAGTCCCTGATAGTTCAAAACCTTAATCTGATGATTTGAAATTTAACTGTTGATCAATCCTTGTGTAGGAGATATTCTGAGCCAATGGATTAGGTCAAAATGATGCACTTGGGGTCTTGAAGTCATGTCCCAAGTCATTAGGTCAAATCCTGAGCAAAAGTCAAGAGTATGCTATCTTTAGTCAAAACCCTAATCTGGTTGGTTTAGAGCCTTTGAGCTTGTTGAAATGAATCTCTGAGGACCAAATGTTGATTTTTGATGAAGATGATTCCTTTGAGATGAAGGGAGAACAAAACCCTAATTGACTGTTTCTTGCACTTGATGAGTGATCTCTTGATTAAACCCTGCTGAGCACAAGTAACAAACACAAGCTATGCAATTTGTTAGAGATGCAAATGATGCATATGCAAATGATATGAGGTGGTATCTTAGGTCAAAAATTGGGGAATGCCAGGAAGTAGAGCAACTCCTAGGAGAAATAAACTCCTATGCTTGAGGGATGGAACAAACTCTCGGGAGAAATAAACTCCATGCTTGGAGAGAGACCAAGGTTCCAGGAGAAATAAACTCCTATGATTAGGGAGAGGACAATAAAACTCAGAAGATCGTGCCCCAAGTTTCATGACCCATGAAGGAAATTGCCCCAGTGGATCCTTGGAGAGATTTGTCAAATCTCGACGTAACTGCCCCAGATTGGTTGAATTTGAGAGAGATTCCTCGACTTGATTGCCCCAGATATGCCAAATTAGAGAGGCCAAACCTCGATTCAATTGCCCCTGATTAGGTACATCTTACTAGAATCCCCAAGCTTTCTTTGTTTTGAAGTCAAACAAACATGGGAATAACTTTACCATGCTCAACGGAGTCTTCAAACTCTCCCCCTCGAGGTAATCAAGGAAAGAATTAACTGTTCATGCCCAACGAAGTTTTTAAAGAACCTGCCCCTTGATGGTCAACATTTGAAATGATTGGCTTTTACTCCTCAGAGTTCTCAAGTCTCTTGTACTTCGACATAGTCAAGTTACTCACTGATTCTCATCCTGAAATTTTTTTGATGTTCAAGCAGATGTTTTGTATGCAAAAGAATGTTAATTCTAAGAATGATAATTCTAATGCAAAGCCTATGTTAGTCTTGAAGTTGTAAAAACCTTTTTTGTGAAATGAGGTTGCGACCTCTTGTGACCGAATCACTAGTTGACACAACCTCGATTTTTTGCATATGGAAGATAAAGCAAACGTACGATACCAACATGGATATGAGTCACGCTTCATTGGGAGTCAGTTAAACGCCGTCTCATCGGAGTGCGCTTTCAAAATAAACCCTACTTCAATTAGGACTTTTAGGGGTTGTAATTTGGCCGGGTTCACAGTTTTTAGAAAACAAAGGATTTTTAGGCTCAAAATTATTTGTACCCACCCCCTTCGTGATGTTCTCCATTCCTAGGTTCAGTTAACTCGACACGAGTGTTCATCCCTCACAAGGAATTTGAAATGGTTGAGGAATCAATGAGGTTCTTTGGACATGGCGGTCGCTCACCTTTTATTCTTCTGATTCATTGTCACACGACTTTGTTCTTGCTTGGCAATTTCATCATCATTTTTTCTATGCTTCTTTTGTCATTTTCTTTTCATCCTTTTCTTCTTATTTTTTTGCCATTTCTTTTTTGCTATATATATATATATATATATTTTTTTAACAAGTCGTGTGACCTCGCATTATCTTTGATTCGTTGGAGGTGATTGCGACCGCCTCACTCCTTTGATTTGATGAAGGATTACCATTGTGGTATCGTCATCTCTCGATCTCTTGATGGAATAAGGATAATCATTTCGGTTTTGACATTCCTCAACCTTTTGAAGGATAACCATTGTTGTATCCTTAGATGCATACCGTTTTGGTGAGTTTTGAGCACTCGATCAAGTTAAATGAACACTACCCTGCCCCAAGGTTAAAATAAGGGATTTTTATGGAATGAAAAGAAACTCCTACTTCAAGGCTCAAAGGGGTTGACGAGGGTCTATCTCCCTTATATCTCCGGTGTTTGGGGATTTGAAATAACGCCTGTACATCCTCAGTAGGGTTTTATTCAAAAACACACGATTAGAGATTTTGCATTTTTATTTTTCATCATTCTCCCTCAGCTTTTGCCTAAGCAAACAATTAGTAAAGTTGGTATCGTAATGCCAAAAACATTTTATGAGTGAAAACGAATGGATTACTTCAAGACAAACATAAGCAATGTATTTTTATTTTCATTCAAAAATTAACAAGTTTTTACATGCTAGCAATGCTTAAACAAACAATGAAATGCTACGAATGAGAATGCAATGAAGAACTGAATGGCTGCCATTGTTGAGGAGACTTGACTCCGTCTGGACTTATTGATCTTGAATACTTTTTGCAGTTCTTTCCAAACACTTCAGATTACTCCAAAAGAGAACTCCAACGAATTCACCCATGAGTCGTAAACTTTTGCCTGGCTTTAGGGATTCGAGCAATGCGAGTGATGCAATGCTCAAGATAAGAGTACGTCTTGCTTATCCCTCGTGCGGGAGCCCCAAGCAACTTCCACACATGTACAAGAGATGATTAACAATTTAGCTTCAATATCCAAACTAGTCGGAGTGGGAGTAAATGACCCTTGCATTTCTTGATATCATGGATTAGGCACAAACCAACAACATCTGAATCAGTGGCGTCACGACTTTTTATGGCTTTCAATCTTTTCTCCAAGAGGTGGAACCTTTTGTCAACTTCAATACTCGGAAACTTGAAGACCTCAATGATGTGAATTCTCCTTACCAAGAACAAGAATCTCAACATTATTTCAAACATTCTGATACATAAGACCCTCTCATGGGTGAGATCAACATTTGCATTTTGACCTCAGAGAAACTTGTCTCGATTCTTCTTGTCAAAGAGAAAAGGCTTGAATACCTCCACACACTAATTCACGTCAGTCCCCATTTATGTTCTCATCTCAATCAAAACCCCACAGAGTTGTTCCAATGTCAGCTTTCGGGCACATAGCGGTGAGAAGTCAACTTTGTTGATGAAGTCATAATTTGAACATAAAGGGCCCCATAAGCTTCTGAGAGAACCATGAAATGCATAATAGTATGAATGCATGTTTCATTTATGAGAGATCCTAAAGTCTTTTCACACACTTCCATTTTTTTTATCTCCTTTTTTAAAATCAAGGTTTTTTTTATATGGAGTATCTTTTCTCTTTTTCTATTTTCTATTTTTTTTTTTTTTTTTGGAAATAGACTTTAGGATCCCCCACAAATGAAGTGGATAAAGCAATGATGTTATGCAATGCAAAGCATGGGTTCAAGGTCCATATAATCTTAGTAGCATCTGTGCAATCTCTGGATAACTGATGTGAAACCTCCGTACAGGCCAAATATCACAGGATCAAAGGTTCGACGCCTTTTTGAATACCAGAATATCAAGCACCATGAGAACAGACCAAATAAAGGTCCGACCTCAAATATGAAGAAAGCAATGGTATGTAGGAGCCAAGGTTTCCTGTCCCACCCCAATCTCACGGGTATGAAGTCTAGACACGGACAAGTCGTCCCTAATGGTCACCAGGGTCTACAGTTCCCATGGGGTACAAAGTGATTGAGGCAACAAGCGTGCCAGACACAGTGTTCCATGAAAGAACCTCGCCCAGTTGTGGTACCCCATGTCAAGCTCGATCGTAGCAAGAGCCACGGGAGTCAACATGAGCATGCACGCTAATCCTATGTGTCACTGGCCTGGGTAGTGGGCCTTTTACCTCACACAAACCCCCCACCTGCAAAACAAAGCAGAAAAATATGTGGCCCCCACGGGGACCCATAATATAGTCCAGATGCATGCGGAAAGTAAACATGATATGCAAACAGGAAATAGACATGATATGCAAACATATATACAAAAATGTAAACATATAAACAAATAAACACCCAATAAAACAAACAAACAAAGGCTAGGATCGACTTGCTTAGGTATCCCCAGCAGAGTCGCCAGCTGTCGCACGCTCGCGAAAAATGAACAGAGTCGCCACCAATATATTTATCCCATAAGGGAAAGGAATATCAGAAAACCTAACAAAGAAAGGAACAGGGTCTTGCGACCAGAGAATCAAGGTACGGGAGTCGGTTACGCAAGGGGAAGGTATTAGCACCCCTCGCGCCCATCGTACTCGATGGTATCCACCTATGTTTGTTTCTATCTAAAGGGTGTGTACTATATCTACCTATATGTGAATGCATGCAAAAAGAAATACGGGGAAAAGAAGGAATTATTTACAAATGTGCTCGTTCAAGCCCCGCGACTTGATGCCTACGTATCCTTTTCAGGAATCAGAGCGCCGTAGTTCGGCTCCATAGTTTCTGTTTGTTTTTGTGTTTTTTAGTTGGGCGGCGTTAACGCTCGCGCTCTTGCATAAGGGGACAGCCTAGGATGCAATAGAGTGGAGATAACAATGCCCTTAAGAAAGGAGAGGAGAGAGAGAGTTTGAGTGTTTCGAGGAAATCCCTTAAGCAAGGGAAACTCGAGTTACTCTTTGGTTGGTGTTTTTTAGAAGTTGGGAACTTACGCCTGAATGGGACCCTTAAGCAAGGGAGATCCAAGCACTCGAACATTCCCTTAAGCAAGGGACGTTCAAGCTTCCATTCCCTTTTTAGGATTTTCACTTTGATTATTAATGTTTTAAGTATTTTCTTTGTATTTTTTATGGGGGTTTTTATTCAAGTATTTATTAAGTGTTTTAATGTCGAAAAGAAAAAGAAATGAAAAGGGGGAGACTAACCTAAGCATTCTACCCTAATTGTTATTCTAGTCTAAGTCTAATGTTAACATGGTAATGGAATCGATTCTAAAAGAAGCATTCAAAATGGTATTAACAAAATAGGCCAAAATTATGGCCAAAAACAAGGTAAACACAAACATACAAAATTTAGCACAAAAGCATATAAGGAACACATCAACATTAAGTGCAAAAATTAACCTAAAAAATGCTACTATTTTATGAGTTTTTAATGGGAAATGGAATTCTAATTCAAGCCTAATTATACTAAAAATCTAAATGCTAATAAGCCTAAACTAATATTTTTATTATTGTTTTCTATGTCATTTTTATTACCTAAAAAATCTAACAAGATTATGATTTTTATATACTTTTTATTATCTAAAACTAACATGAAGAAACTATGTAAAAAAACCTAGGATCTATCTAAAAAAAATTTATTCATTATTCATCTAAAAAACTTGACTAATTCAAACTAGAAAATCAATGATGGATCAGGGAGGTGCATTGCCAGGCTTAGTGTTCCAAGGGCAAAGGCGTAAGGCCCAGTAGAATGAGCCCAAAAGCTGTTTTTGTTATAGTATTTTTCTGACTGGGGGTGTAGCGGGCCAGAGAGGTGTGGCATAGCAATTCGTGATGGCCCATGGGATTATTGATCCAAAGATTTATTTAGCATTCAGATTTTTTTTCAGATTTTATTCACCAATAAAAAGGAAAAAACAAAAAAACAAAAAATAAAAAATAATTAAGAACAAAGAAGAAAGGGATTTTAGGGTTACATGGCTTGTGGCGTTCCCAATTCTTTCAAAACGAACTCGGTTCCCTCCTTCATCACAGACGGCGGCGACGGTACACGCCGGCAGCCTTCAAAGGCGCGACACCATGATCTCTTCACCTCACTCTCAACCGTTTCTTCTCCGATGCCTCTCGCTCTCAGACTTTATTCATCTTTCACGACGTGTCTCACCTCCGGTTCGAACTCAAGTTACGGCGGCGATGTCCTTCGTCTTCTCCGGTCAAATCTTTCTTCGATCCTCTCATCCTCTCGCCGATTTCATTTATGTATTTTTGACATTGTTGTTGCGCGTTGAAGAAGACCGTTGATGTTGCGCGAAGGTTTGTGACGGGGTTGAAGCGTTGAACGATTGAAGTGCTGAATCGATTCGGAGACGACGCTTTTTCGTGAGGATTTGAAGAAGGTCGATGAAGAATTGTACAGGGAGAGATGGAGATTTGTGGTGATTTTTGAGGATTCTCTCTGAATCGAAGAGTGAAGATTCGAGGATGAAGAGAGAGGATTGGAGATTGAATCCAGAAGTTTGTTACGTTTCTGTTAGAGGTGAGTTTCTTTTCCAATTTCCTCTTTTGTTTTCTGTTCTGAGAATTCTTCTTCTCTTCTGATTTTCTGTTGACGATGATGGTGAGATTGAAGGAGAAGAAGATGGTATGTGATGATGAATGGTGATGAAGTGGTGAATGAGATGGTGTGTGTGTGATTGAAGTGAAGGTGATGGGGGAAGAATGAAGACTGGTTCAGTTTGTGATGAAGATGAGAGGAGTGATGAAGATGATGGATGGTGAATGGCGTGAACCCTTGGATTGTGGAGGGAAGTTTGAATTTATAGAGGAGGTGAAGGTGAATGTTAGTTATGGAGGAGAACTGAGAGCCGTTAGATTGGATGGGATCTGTTATGAATGGAGGGTGAAGATTTGAGAGTTAGTTACATTCTGTTATTCTGATTTTTTCAGTTATGGTTCTGTTAGGAGTGTAGATAGTTAGTTACAAAAGTTAGTTTTGGTTTAGGAAGTTAGTTAGGTGGTTAGAAACTCTATTTTTCTGTTATGGTCAGTTAGAGTTTTAGGAAAAGTTAGTTATAGGGAGGTTGAAAACAAGTTAGTTATACAACCAGTTAGTGGTTATAGAATGGTTAAGAAACTGTCAATTGTGTTAGTGAGAATTAGTGAAAAACTGTTAAAGTTAGTTGTTATTGTTTTTCTGTTATTGAAGATATTTGAGAAAGGTTAGCAAAAAAGTTTGGAATATGAGGTAATTCTGTTTGAAGAAGAAGAAGAGTGTTAGTTAGTTAGTTATGAGGTGCAAATATGTTATAGAGTCCGTCAACTGTAACGTAACCATTGGATGCAGTTAGTGATAGATTTTTCTGAACTGATGTAGGGTTTTTATTCCGTCGGCTTTGATTTGTTAGGAGCTGAAACTGTCTTGGTTTTCTTCTTTTACGTTGCAGGGACTGAATGCTGAACTGATGCAAATTGGACGTGGATTGCGTCTTGGTAATCGACTCGAACTGGGCTGTGTTCATGTGAGTCTTTCTGTTATGCAGCATGTCTTAGCAAATGTATATAGCTAAACTGTTAGTGAAAATCTGTTAGGATAGAGTATAATGGTTATAGGTATGTTTTGGGATCTTTGAATGTGGTACTGATGTGTGCAGGGTTATGTTTGAAATGGTGTGGGTTGGTTTTGAATTATGGACAATCAATGCTTGGTGTTGTTATTTTTGTACAGGTGTGCAGGTTCTGGGTATATGGGGCAGCCGGCTATTTTGGCTTTGGTTCTTGAAAGGAGTACATGAGGGGTTCATCACCCCTTTGAGTTTCCTCTTGATTTGTCACTACAACTGAAATTCATGGAAACTCAGCAATGATCTGGTGTAAACTCTCAGCAAGATTCTGTCAGAGACAATGCGTCCTTGTCAATTTTGTTGTACTATGTATTGGCGTTCACGTTTCGACAACACCTTTTCTTGTGTAATTTTGTATAAAGTCTGGATATTTGTAAATGTATGGACCTTGAAATTGATTTATATGTATGAACATAATGATGGATATTTGGACTTGAAACCTTGAAAGGAGAATGATGTATTGGATGATGGAAATAACTTGTATTGAAATGGTTTTTTCTTGAACCTTTTGGCTTGTAAGACGAACTCCGCTTCTGACCCATGTAATGATAGGGATGTTGAATGGAACTTGTATCCTTTTAGACATGACTGAAAGTTTGACTTGTAGTGCAAATAGATTTTAGCTTTTTCTTCCTTTCAAAAGCAATTTGAAAATTCCTCCCTACACTTTGAAACATCAAATCTTTTGCCATTACTTTACGCACCGTGCTTGAATCCAACTACCAATAAGAAAGCCTTTAGTTATAGCTTCACTCTTGCAATGATTTCAAGAAAACTCCTCATAGACTCCAATCCTTGTGATATTTGAATCAAGTAGCACCGAGGTAAAATGAAAACCATAAACTTCTTTGGTCAAAAGTCAACTTTCCATGGTTGACTTTGACCCAAAAGTCAAATCCTTAAAACTTTGCTTCTAAACCTATAGCTTAGCCACATTAACACCGTATACCATTCTTTGTCCAAATTCACTCTTGCAATGAATCTCTAGAGCAATGACTTGCGTCGTGAGTGAAAACGAAACTAAACTTCAAGGGATGAACAAATCCAAGTGCTGAGAAAAAGCCCCCGATGATTATAAAACCATACCATAGATGTATCGGTAAACCTCAATCCATGATCAATTGAAAACTTCAGTAGAAACAAGCCTGCATGAACTCTGAACCCTGTGAAACCTCAGCTCTATCTATGACCTCGATCCCCTGCCGAGTTTATTGATTAATGATGCATGTTATGTTAATGACCTAATGGAGAGTATGCAGATGAAATGCAAAGCCTAAGCCAGATAAAAGTTAAGGGGTAGGACAAATTTGGGGTATGACAGCTGCCCCTATTTAATCGTCTTAAACCTGAAGGTGAGATTGGCGCTAGCCTTTCGAACCTTCAAGGTAGAAGAAGATTAAATATCAAGACCTGAAATTTGTCCTGAAGAGAAGATGGTGTAAGTGTTATCCTTATTTTTGTTTTTGATATCTGCTGGGGAAAGAGAATTTTTCTTTTTTCTGGTGGAAACATTTATAGTGAGCAATTGGATGAACGGTGATAGCTTGTAACGTAGCCTAGGTGCCAATACAAGGTTCTCAAAGGAAGCGGTTGCATGAAACAATGACTGAAAAGATAAGATCTCGTGCGGTCTACGACTCAACAACGACTCGACATCAGGAGAGGATCTCGTACGATCTTCAGGACTGAAAGGAAAAGATCTCGTGCGACCTGTGACTCAACATCGGGGTGAGAAATAACAAACTCACGACTCAAGAGAATTGAAAAAGACGAGGATAAGGTCGCCAGACCTACGATCCATGACTCGAAACCAGGGTAAGATCAACGGACCTACGACCCACAAGAATTGAAAAATACGAGGATAAGGTCGACAGACCTACGATCCATGACTCGAAACTAGGGTAAGATCAACGGACCTACGACCCACAAGAATGAAAAAGATGAGGATAAGGTCAACGAACCTACGATCCACAGGAAATGAAAAAGATGAGGATAAGGTCAACGGACCTACGATCCACAGGAAATGAAAAAGATGAGGATAAGGTCAACGGACCTACGATCCACAAGAATGAAAAAGATGAGGATAAGGTCAACGGACCTACGATCCACAAGAATTGGCAAAGATGAGGATAAGGTCAACGGACCTACGATCCACAAGAAATGAAAAAGAAATGAAAAAGATGAGGATAAGGTCAACGGACCTACGATCCACAAGAAAGGAAAAAGATGAGGATAAGGTCAACGGACCTACGATCCACAAGAATGAAAAAGATGAGGATAAGGTCAACGGACCTACGATCCACAAGAATTGAAAGAAAGGATAAACATCAACACTGGGGTTGGAGGACATCAACGCTGAGGTTGGAGCATATCAACACTGAGGTTGGGGGACATCAACACTGAGGTTGTGAAAGGAAAGGCGTCGACACTGAGGTCGAGGACATCAACACTGAGGTTGGGACGAGAAAAGATAAACATCAACACTGAGGTTGTGAATGACGATTGGCATCGACACAGAGGTCGGTGAAGGAATGATAGGCATCAACACTGAGGTTGGACAAGAAAAGGATAGACATCAACATTGAGGTTGGAAAAGAAAGGTATCGACACTGAGGTCAACGGAAGAAAGAATTAATATCAACACTGAGGTTGGGGATTGGGGATTAGTTTTGAAATGGTTTGCCAGAACGGAAGGCAAAGGATACACAACACGGGGGTTGGATCCAAAAAGTTTTCCCGTACGAGGGGAAGGGACCACGGAGACTAGTGACGACTAGACTCGACCCAAAAGACATAATCACGAAGATGTTGATGCTGGCGGAGCATAAGAATTACATTAATCCCTCAGGCCAAAGGCGGGGTGTATCTCTTCAAGAGTGGCAGTCGTTCGAATTGCCACACACCAAGTATGGTTATTCAAACGATTGAAAAATGAGATGGGTTGAATGCCCACCCTCATTCGCACTCTAATTTGCACGCAGCACACGGGAAATAACCACAACAAGACTAGTGACGACTAGACTTGACAAGAAGATAGAAGTAACCACTGGGAATTACGGAGATATTGATGCTTGCGAAGCATAAGAATTACATCGGTCCCTCAGGCCAAAGGCGGGGTGTAACTCTTCAAGAGCGGCAATCGTTCGAATTGCCACACACTAAGTATGATTATTCAAACGATTGAAAAATGAGATGGGCTGAATGCCCACCCTCATTCACGCTCTAATCCGCACGCAGCACACGGGAAATAACCTCGGAGACAACGATTCTGACGAAGAAAGACATTGCATCCGATCCTCGTTGGAGAGAGAAAATGAGACTTCTTTTGGGGATTAAGGATACCAGGTATCGGCACCGTGGCATGAGGAGATTTGTAATGTAGTAGCAGATATCAATCGGAGTTTGTAAGGACAACCTTTTATGTGGGGAAGTATCGTCGTCTTGATTGAGTGCTGATTTGTATTATCTGGCTTATGCTTTTGTATGCATGTTTGAATTTTTCTAAGGCGTAATGATCCGCTTTGACGGATATGCTACGCTTTTGAGGATGCAATGTTATATGCAGTGAACACTATATGCAGGATGTCAAATGAAGGCATTGGTGAGGTAAACACCAGGGAGAATCCCCTTAGTGTTAAGGACCATTTGGAGGTGCCAATAGATATTGGACTTTGATTTGTAAGATGCACCTTCTTTGACTTGAAGAATAATTTCTGACATCTCACCATGTGCCACTGCTTGGAGGATTTTCAGCTTGAGGAGATTCCCTCGATTCACGATGTTGGGGATGAGAGATCCAGATAAGAAGCCCAGATGGGGGAAGTAGAGCAACTCCTAGGAGAAATAAACTCCTATGCTTGAGGGATGGAACAAACTCTCGGGAGAAATAAACTCCATGCTTGGAGAGAGACCAAGGTTCCAGGAGAAATAAACTCCTATGATTAGGGAGAGGACGATAAAACTCAGAAGATCGTGCCCCAAGTTTCATGACCCATGAAGGAAATTTCCCCAGTGGATCCTTGGAGAGATTTGTCAAATCTCGACGTAACTGCCCCAGATTGGTTGAATTTGAGAGAGATTCCTCGACTTGATTGCCCCAGATATGCCAAATTAGAGAGGCCAAACCTCGATTCAATTGCCCCTGATTAGGTACATCTTACTAGAATCCCCAAGCTTTCTTTGTTTTGAAGTCAAACAAACATGGGAATAACTTTACCATGCTCAACGGAGTCTTCAAACTCTCCCCCTCGAGGTAATCAAGGAAAGAATTAACTGTTCATGCCCAACGAAGTTTTTAAAGAACCTGCCCCTTGATGGTCAACATTTGAAATGATTGGCTTTTACTCCTCAGAGTTCTCAAGTCTCTTGTACTTCGACATAGTCAAGTTACTCACTGATTCTCATCCTGAAATTTTTTTGATGTTCAAGCAGATGTTTTGTATGCAAAAGAATGTTAATTCTAAGAATGATAATTCTAATGCAAAGCCTATGTTAGTCTTGAAGTTGTAAAAACCTTTTTTGTGAAATGAGGTTGCGACCTCTTGTGACCGAATCACTAGTTGACACAACCTCGATTTTTTGCATATGGAAGATAAAGCAAACGTACGATACCAACATGGATATGAGTCACGCTTCATTGGGAGTCAGTTAAATGCCGTCTCATCGGAGTGCGATTTCAAAATAAACCCTACTTCAATTAGGACTTTTAGGGGTTGTAATTTGGCCGGGTTCACAGTTTTTAGAAAACAAAGGATTTTAAGGCTCAAAATTATTTGTACCCACCCCCTTCGTGATGTTCTCCATTCCTAGGTTCAGTTAACTCGACACGAGTGTTCATCCCTCACAAGGAATTTGAAATGGTTGAGGAATCAATGAGGTTCTTTGGACATGGCGGTCGATCACCTTTTATTCTTCTGATTCATTGTCACACGACTTTGTTCTTGCTTGGCAATTTCATCATCATTTTTTCTATGCTTCTTTTGTCATTTTCTTTTCATCCTTTTCTTCTTATTTTATTGCCATTTCTTTTTTTGCTATATATATATATATATATTTTTTTAACAAGTCGTGTGACCTCGCATTATCTTTGATTCGTTGGAGGTGATTGCGACCGCCTCACTCCTTTGATTTGATGAAGGATTACCATTGTGGTATCGTCATCTCTCGATCTCTTGATGGAATAAGGATAATCATTTCGGTTTTGACATTCCTCAACCTTTTGAAGGATAACCATTGTTGTATCCTTAGATGCATACCGTTTTGGTGAGTTTTGAGCACTCGATCAAGTTAAATGAACACTACCCTGCCCCAAGGTTAAAATAAGGGATTTTTATGGAATGAAAAGAAACTCCTACTTCAAGGCTCAAAGGGGTTGACGAGGGTCTATCTCCCTTATATCTCCGGTGTTTGGGGATTTGAAATAACGCCTGTACATCCTCGGTAGGGTTTTATTCAAAAACACACGATTAGAGATTTTGCATTTTTATTTTTCATCATTCTCCCTCAGCTTTTGCCTAAGCAAACAATTAGTAAAGTTGGTATCGTAATGCCAAAAACATTTTATGAGTGAAAACGAATGGATTACTTCAAGACAAACATAAGCAATGTATTTTTATTTTCATTCAAAAATTAACAAGTTTTTACATGCTAGCAATGCTTAAACAAACAATGAAATGCTACGAATGAGAATGCAATGAAGAACTGAATGGCTGCCATTGTTGAGGAGACTTGACTCCGTCTGGACTTATTGATCTTGAATACTTTTTGCAGTTCTTTCCAAACACTTCAGATTACTCCAAAAGAGAACTCCAACGAATTCACCCATGAGTCGTAAACTTTTGCCTGGCTTTAGGGATTCGAGCAATGCGAGTGATGCAATGCTCAAGATAAGAGTACGTCTTGCTTATCCCTCGTGCGGGAGCCCCAAGCAACTTCCACACATGTACAAGAGATGATTACCAATTTAGCTTCAATATCCAAACTAGTCGGAGTGGGAGTAAATGACCCTTGCATTTCTTGATATCATGCATTAGGCACAAACCAACAACATCTGAATCAGTGGCGTCACGACTTTTTATGGCTTTCAATCTTTTCTCCAAGAGGTGGAACCTTTTGTCAACTTCAATACTCGGAAACTTGAAGACCTCAATGATGTGAATTCTCCTTACCAAGAACAAGAATCTCAACATTATTTCAAACATTCTGATACATAAGACCCTCTCATGGGTGAGATCAACATTTGCATTTTGACCTCTGAGAAACTTGTCTCGATTCTTCTTGTCAAAGAGAAAAGGCTTGAATACCTCCACACACTAATTCACGTCAGTCCCCATTTATGTTCTCATCTCAATCAAAACCCCACAGAGTTGTTCCAATGTCAGCTTTCGGGCACATAGCGGTGAGAAGTCAACTTTGTTGATGAAGTCATAATTTGAACATAAAGGGCCCCATAAGCTTCTAAGAGAACCATGAAATGCATAATAGTATGAATGCATGTTTCATTTATGAGAGATCCTAAAGTCTTTTCACACACTTCCATTTTTTTATCTCCTTTTTTAAAATCAAGGTTTTTTTTTATATGGAGTATCTTTTCTCTTTTTCTATTTTCTATTTTTTCTTTTTTTTTTTGGAAATAGACTTTAGGATCCCCCACAAATGAAGTGGATAAAGCAATGATGTTATGCAATGCAAAACATGGGATCAAGGTCCATATAATCTTAGTAGCATCTGTGCAATCTCTGGATAACTGATGTGAAACCTCCGTACAGGCCAAATATCACAGGATCAAAGGTTCGACGCCTTTTTGAATACCAGAATATCAAGCACCATGAGAACAGACCAAATAAAGGTCCGACCTCAAATATGAAGAAAACAATGGTATGTAGGAGCCAAGGTTTCCTGTCCCACCCCAATCTCACGGGTATGAAGTCTAGACACGGACAAGTCGTCCCTAATGGTCACCAGGGTCTACAGTTCCCATGGGGTACAAAGTGTTTGAGGCAACAAGCGTGCCAGACACAGTGTTCCATGAAAGAACCTCGCCCAGTTGTAGTACCCCATGTCAAGCTCGATCGTAGCAAGAGCCACGGGAGTCAACATGAGCATCCACGCTAATCCTATGTGTCACTGGCCTGGGTAGTGGGCCTTTTACCTCACACAAACCCCCCACCTGCAAAACAAAGCAGAAAAATATGTGGCCCCCACGAGGACCCATAATATAGTCCAGATGCATGCGGAAAGTAAACATGATATGCAAACAGGAAATAGACATGATATGCAAACATATATACAAAAATGTAAACATATAAACAAATAAACACCCAATAAAACAAACAAACAAAGGCTAGGATCGACTTGCTTAGGTATCCCCAGCAGAGTCGCCAGCTGTCGCACGCTCGCGAAAAATGAACAGAGTCGCCACCAATATATTTATCCCATAAGGGAAAGGAATATCAGAAAACCTAACAAAGAAAGGAACAGGGTCTTGCGACCAGAGAATCAAGGTACGGGAGTCGGTTACGCAAGGGGAAGGTATTAGCACCCCTCGCGCCCATCGTACTCGATGGTATCCACCTATGTTTGTTTCTATCTAAAGGGTGTGTACTATATCTACCTATATGTGAATGCATGCAAAAAGAAATACGGGGAAAAGAAGGAATTATTTACAAATGTGCTCGTTCAAGCCCCGCGACTTGATGCCTACGTATCCTTTTCAGGAATCAGAGCGCCGTAGTTCGGCTCCATAGTTTCTGTTTGTTTTTGTGTTTTTTAGTTTGGCGGCGTTAACGCTCGCGCTCTTGCATAAGGGGACAGCCTAGGATGCAATAGAGTGGAGATAACAATGCCCTTAAGAAAGGAGAGGAGAGAGAGAGTTTGAGTGTTTCGAGGAAATCCCTTAAGCAAGGGAAACTCGAGTTACTCTTTGGTTGGTGTTTTTTAGAAGTTGGGAACTTACGCCTGAATGGGACCCTTAAGCAAGGGAGATCCAAGCACTCGAACATTCCCTTAAGCAAGGGACGTTCAAGCTTCCATTCCCTTTTTAGGATTTTCACTTTGATTATTAATGTTTTAAGTATTTTCTTTGTATTTTTTATGGGGGTTTTTATTCAAGTATTTATTAAGTGTTTTAATGTTGAAAAGAAAAAGAAATGAAAAGGGGGAGACTAACCTAAGCATTCTACCCTAATTGTTATTCTAGTCTAAGTCTAATGTTAACATGGTAATGGAATCGATTCTAAAAGAAGCATTCAAAATGGTATTAACAAAATAGGCCAAAATTATGGCCAAAACAAGGTAAACACAAACATACAAAATTTAGCACAAAAGCATATAAGGAACACATCAACATTAAGTGCAAAAATTAACCTAAAAAATGCTACTATTTTATGAGTTTTTAATGGGAAATGGAATTCTAATTCAAGCCTAATTATACTAAAAATCTAAATGCTAATAAGCCTAAACTAATATTTTTATTATTGTTTTCTATGTCATTTTTATTACCTAAAAAATCTAACAAGATTATGATTTTTATATACTTTTTATTATCTAAAACTAACATGAAGAAACTATGTAAAAAAACCTAGGATCTATCTAAAAAAAATTTATTCATTATTCATCTAAAAAACTTGACTAATTCAAACTAGAAAATCAATGATGGATCAGGGAGGTGCATTGCCAGGCTTAGTGTTCCAAGGGCAAAGGCGTAAGGCCCAGTAGAATGAGCCCAAAAGCTGTTTTTGTTATAGTATTTTTCTGACTGGGGGTGTAGCGGGCCAGAGAGGTGTGGCATAGCAATTCGTGATGGCCCATGGGATTATTGATCCAAAGATTTATTTAGCATTCAGATTTTTTTTCAGATTTTATTCACCAATAAAAAGGAAAAAACAAAAAAACAAAAAATAAAAAATAATTAAGAAGAAAGAAGAAAGGGATTTTAGGGTTACATGGCTTGTGGCGTTCCCAATTCTTTCAAACCGAACTCGGTTCCCTCCTTCATCACAGACGGCGGCGACGGTACACGCCGGCAGCCTTCAAAGGCGCGACACCATGATCTCTTCACCTCACTCTCAACCGTTTCTTCTCCGATGCCTCTCGCTCTCAGACTTTATTCATCTTTCACGACGTGTCTCACCTCCGGTTCGAACTCAAGTTACGGCGGCGATGTCCTTCGTCTTCTCCGGTCAAATCTTTCTTCGATCCTCTCATCCTCTCGCCGATTTCGTTAATGTATTTTTGACGTTGTTGTTGCGCGGTGAAGAAGACCGTTGATGTTGCGCGAAGGTTTGTGACGGGGTTGAAGCGTTGAACGATTGAAGTGCTGAATCGATTCGGAGACGACGCTTTTTCGTGAGGATTTGAAGAAGGTCGATGAAGAATTGTACAGGGAGAGATGGAGATTTGTGGTGATTTTTGAGGATTCTCTCTGAATCGAAGAGTGAAGATTCGAGGATGAAGAGAGAGGATTGGAGATTGAATCCAGAAGTTTGTTACGTTTCTGTTAGAGGTGAGTTTCTTTTCCAATTTCCTCTTTTGTTTTCTGTTCTGAGAATTCTTCTTCTCTTCTGATTTTCTGTTGACGATGATGGTGAGATTGAAGGAGAAGAAGATGGTATGTGATGATGAATGGTGATGAAGTGGTGAATGAGATGGTGTGTGTGTGATTGAAGTGAAGGTGATGGGGGAAGAATGAAGACTGGTTCAGTTTGTGATGAAGATGAGAGGAGTGATGAAGATGATGGATGGTGAATGGCGTGAACCCTTGGATTGTGGAGGGAAGTTTGAATTTATAGAGGAGGTGAAGGTGAATGTTAGTTATGGAGGAGAACTGAGAGCCGTTAGATTGGATGGGATCTGTTATGAATGGAGGGTGAAGATTTGAGAGTTAGTTACATTCTGTTATTCTGATTTTTTCAGTTATGGTTCTGTTAGGAGTGTAGATAGTTAGTTACAAAAGTTAGTTTTGGTTTAGGAAGTTAGTTAGGTGGTTAGAAACTCTATTTTTCTGTTATGGTCAGTTAGAGTTTTAGGAAAAGTTAGTTATAGGGAGGTTGAAAACAAGTTAGTTATACAACCAGTTAGTGGTTATAGAATGGTTAAGAAACTGTCAATTGTGTTAGTGAGAATTAGTGAAAAACTGTTAAAGTTAGTTGTTATTGTTTTTCTGTTATTGAAGATATTTGAGAAAGGTTAGCAAAAAAGTTTGGAATATGAGGTAATTCTGTTTGAAGAAGAAGAAGAGTGTTAGTTAGTTAGTTATGAGGTGCAAATATGTTATAGAGTCCGTCAACTGTAACGTAACCATTGGATGCAGTTAGTGATAGATTTTTCTGAACTGATGTAGGGTTTTTATTCCGTCGGCTTTGATTTGTTAGGAGCTGAAACTGTCTTGGTTTTCTTCTTTTACGTTGCAGGGACTGAATGCTGAACTGATGCAAATTGGACGTGGATTGCGTCTTGGTAATCGACTCGAACTGGGCTGTGTTCATGTGAGTCTTTCTGTTATGCAGCATGTCTTAGCAAATGTATATAGCTAAACTGTTAGTGAAAATCTGTTAGGATAGTGTATAATGGTTATAGGTATGTTTTGGGATCTTTGAATGTGGTACTGATGTGTGCAGGGTTATGTTTGAAATGGTGTGGGTTGGTTTTGAATTATGGACAATCAATGCTTGGTGTTGTTATTTTTGTACAGGTGTGCAGGTTCTGGGTATATGGGGCAGCCGGCTATTTTGGCTTTGGTTCTTGAAAGGAGTACATGAGGGGTTCATCACCCCTTTGAGTTTCCTCTTGATTTGTCACTACAACTGAAATTCATGGAAACTCAGCAATGATCTGGTGTAAACTCTCAGCAAGATTCTGTCAGAGACAATGCGTCCTTGTCAATTTTGTTGTACTATGTATTGGCGTTCACGTTTCGACAACACCTTTTCTTGTGTAATTTTGTATAAAGTCTGGATATTTGTAAATGTATGGACCTTGAAATTGATTTATATGTATGAACATAATGATGGATATTTGGACTTGAAACCTTGAAAGGAGAATGATGTATTGGATGATGGAAATAACTTGTATTGAAATGGTTTTTTCTTGAACCTTTTGGCTTGTAAGACGAACTCCGCTTCTGACCCATGTAATGATAGGGATGTTGAATGGAACTTGTATCCTTTTAGACATGACTGAAAGTTTGACTTGTAGTGCAAATAGATTTTAGCTTTTTCTTCCTTTCAAAAGCAATTTGAAAATTCCTCCCTACACTTTGAAACATCAAATCTTTTGCCATTACTTTACGCACCGTGCTTGAATCCAACTACCAATAAGAAAGCCTTTAGTTATAGCTTCACTCTTGCAATGATTTCAAGAAAACTCCTCATAGACTCCAATCCTTGTGATATTTGAATCAAGTAGCACCGAGGTAAAATGAAAACCATAAACTTCTTTGGTCAAAAGTCAACTTTCCATGGTTGACTTTGACCCAAAAGTCAAATCCTTAAAACTTTGCTTCTAAACCTATAGCTTAGCCACATTAACACCGTATACCATTCTTTGTCCAAATTCACTCTTGCAATGAATCTCTAGAGCAATGACTTGCGTCGTGAGGGAAAACGAAACTAAACTTCAAGGGATGAACAAATCCAAGTGCTGAGAAAAAGCCCCCGATGATTATAAAACCATACCATAGATGTATCGGTAAACCTCAATCCATGATCAATTGAAAACTTCAGTAGAAACAAGCTTGCATGAACTCTGAACCCTGTGAAACCTCAGCTCTATCTATGACCTCGATCCCCTGCCGAGTTTATTGATTAATGATGCATGTTATGTTAATGACCTAATGGAGAGTATGCAGATGAAATGCAAAGCCTAAGCCAGATAAAATTTAAGGGGTAGGACAAATTTGGGGTATGACAGCTGCCCCTATTTAATCGTCTTAAACCTGAAGGTGAGATTGGCGCTAGCCTTTCGAACCTTCAAGGTAGAAGAAGATTAAATATCAAGACCTGAAATTTGTCCTGAAGAGAAGATGGTGTAAGTGTTATCCTTATTTTTGTTTTTGATATCTCCTAGGGAAAGAGAAATTTTCTTTTTTCTGGTGGAAACATTTATAGTGAGCAATTGGATGAACGGTGATAGCTTGTAACGTAGCCTAGGTGCCAATACAAGGTTCTCAAAGGAAGCGGTTGCATGAAACAATGACTGAAAAGATAAGATCTCGTGCGGTCTACGACTCAACAACGACTCGACATCAGGAGAGGATCTCGTACGATCTTCAGGACTGAAAGGAAAAGATCTCGTGCGACCTGTGACTCAACATCGGGCTGAGAAATAACAAACTCACGACTCAAGAGAATTGAAAAAGACGAGGATAAGGTCGCCAGACCTACGATCCATGACTCGAAACCAGGGTAAGATCAACGGACCTACGACCCACAAGAATTGAAAAATACGAGGATAAGGTCGACAGACCTACGATCCATGACTCGAAACTAGGGTAAGATCAACGGACCTACGACCCACAAGAATGAAAAAGATGAGGATAAGGTCAACGAACCTACGATCCACAGGAAATGAAAAAGATGAGGATAAGGTCAACGGACCTACGATCCACAGGAAATGAAAAAGATGAGGATAAGGTCAACGGACCTACGATCCACAAGAATGAAAAAGATGAGGATAAGGTCAACGGACCTACGATCCACAAGAATTGGCAAAGATGAGGATAAGGTCAACGGACCTACGATCCACAAGAAATGAAAAAGATGAGGATAAGGTCAACGGACCTACGATCCACAGGAAAGGAAAAAGATGAGGATAAGGTCAACGGACCTACGATCCACAAGAATGAAAAAGATGAGGATAAGGTCAACGGACCTACGATCCACAAGAATGAAAAAGATGAGGATAAGGTCAACGGACCTACGATCCACAAGAATTGAAAGAAAGGATAAACATCAACACTGGGGTTGGAGGACATCAACGCTGAGGTTGGAACATATCAACACTGAGGTTGGGGGACATCAATACTGAGGTTGTGAAAGGAAAGGCATCGACACTGAGGTCGAGGACATCAACACTGAGGTTGGGACGAGAAAAGATAAACATCAACACTGAGGTTGTGAATGACGATTGACATCGACACAGAGGTCGGTGAAGGAATGATAGGCATCAACACTGAGGTTGGACAAGAAAAGGATAGACATCAACATTGAGGTTGGAAAAGAAAGGTATCGACACTGGGGTCAAGGGAAGAAAGAATTAATATCAACACTGAGGTTGGGGATTAGTTTTGAAATGGTTTGCCAGAACGGAAGGCAAAGGATACACAACACGGGGGTTGGATCCAAAAAGTTTTCCCGTACGAGGGGAAGGGACCACGGAGACTAGTGACGACTAGACTCGACCCAAAAGACATAATCACGAAGATGTTGATGCTGGCGGAGCATAAGAATTACATTAATCCCTCAGGCCAAAGGCGGGGTGTATCTCTTCAAGAGTGGCAGTCGTTCGAATTGCCACACACCAAGTATGGTTATTCAAACGATTGAAAAATGAGATGGGTTGAATGCCCACCCTCATTCGCACTCTAATTTGCACGCAGCACACGGGAAATAACCACAACAAGACTAGTGACGACTAGACTTGACAAGAAGATAGAAGTAACCACTGGGAATTACGGAGATATTGATGCTTGCGAAGCATAAGAATTACATCGGTCCCTCAGGCCAAAGGCGGGGTGTAACTCTTCAAGAGCGGCAATCGTTCGAATTGCCACACACTAAGTATGATTATTCAAACGATTGAAAAATGAGATGGGTTGAATGCCCACCCTCATTCACGCTCTAATCCGCACGCAGCACACGGGAAATAACCTCGGAGACAACGATTCTGACGAAGAAAGACATTGCATCCGATCCTCGTTGGAGAGAGAAAATGAGACTTCTTTTGGGGATTAAGGATACCAGGTATCGGCACCGTGGCATGAGGAGATTTGTAATGTAGTAGCAGATATCAATCGGAGTTTGTAAGGACAACCTTTTATGTGGGGAAGTATCGTCGTCTTGATTGAGTGCTGATTTGTATTATCTGGCTTATGCTTTTGTATGCATGTTTGAATTTTTCTAAGGCGTAATGATCCGCTTTGACGGATATGCTACGCTTTTGAGGATGCAATGTTATATGCAGTGAACACTATATACAGGATGCCAAATGAAGGCATTGGTGAGGTAAACACCAGGGAGAATCCCCTTAGTGTTAAGGACCATTAAGAGGTGCCAATAGATATTGGACTTTGATTTGTAAGATGCACCTTCTTTGACTTGAAGAATAATTTCTGACTTCTCACCATGTGCCACTGCTTGGAGGATTTTCAGCTTGAGGAGATTCCCTCGATTCACGATGTTGGGGATGAGAGATCCAGATAAGAAGCCCAGATGGGGGAAGTAGAGCAACTCCTAGGAGAAATAAACTCCTATTCTTGAGGGATGGAACAAACTCTCGGGAGAAATAAACTCCATGCTTGGAGAGAGACCAAGGTTCCAGGAGAAATAAACTCCTATGATTAGGGAGAGGACGATAAAACTCAGAAGATCGTGCCCCAAGTTTCATGACCCATGAAGGAAATTTCCCCAGTGGATCCTTGGAGAGATTTGTCAAATCTCGACGTAACTGCCCCAGATTGGTTGAATTTGAGAGAGATTCCTCGACTTGATTGCCCCAGATATGCCAAATTAGAGAGGCCAAACCTCGATTCAATTGCCCCTGATTAGGTACATCTTACTAGAATCCCCAAGCTTTCTTTGTTTTGAAGTCAAACAAACATGGGAATAACTTTACCATGCTCAACGGAGTCTTCAAACTCTCCCCCTCGAGGTAATCAAGGAAAGAATTAACTGTTCATGCCCAACGAAGTTTTAAAAGAACCTGCCCCTTGATGGTCAACATTTGAAATGATTGGCTTTTACTCCTCAGAGTTCTCAAGTCTCTTGTACTTCGACATAGTCAAGTTACTCACTGATTCTCATCCTGAAATTTTTTTGATGTTCAAGCAGATGTTTTGTATGCAAAAGAATGTTAATTCTAAGAATGATAATTCTAATGCAAAGCCTATGTTAGTCTTGAAGTTGTAAAAACCTTTTTTGTGAAATGAGGTTGCGACCTCTTGTGACCGAATCACTAGTTGACACAACCTCGATTTTTTGCATATGGAAGATAAAGCAAACGTACGATACCAACATGGATATGAGTCACGCTTCATTGGGAGTCAGTTAAATGCCGTCTCATCGGAGTGCGCTTTCAAAATAAACCCTACTTCAATTAGGACTTTTAGGGGTTGTAATTTGGCCGGGTTCACAGTTTTTAGAAAACAAAGGATTTTAAGGCTCAAAATTATTTGTACCCACCCCCTTCGTGATGTTCTCCATTCCTAGGTTCAGTTAACTCGACACGAGTGTTCATCCCTCACAAGGAATTTGAAATGGTTGAGGAATCAATGAGGTTCTTTGGACATGGCGGTCGCTCACCTTTTATTCTTCTGATTCATTGTCACACGACTTTGTTCTTGCTTGGCAATTTCATCATCATTTTTTCTATGCTTCTTTTGTCATTTTCTTTTCATCCTTTTCTTCTTATTTTATTGCCATTTCTTTTTTGCTATATATATATATATTTTTTTTTAACAAGTCGTGTGACCTCGCATTATCTTTGATTCGTTGGAGGTGATTGCGACCGCCTCACTCCTTTGATTTGATGAAGGATTACCATTGTGGTATCGTCATCTCTCGATCTCTTGATGGAATAAGGATAATCATTTCGGTTTTGACATTCCTCAACCTTTTGAAGGATAACCATTGTTGTATCCTTAGATGCATACCGTTTTGGTGAGTTTTGAGCACTCGATCAAGTTAAATGAACACTACCCTGCCCCAAGGTTAAAATAAGGGTTTTTTATGGAATGAAAAGAAACTCCTACTTCAAGGCTCAAAGGGGTTGACGAGGGTCTATCTCCCTTATATCTCCGGTGTTTGGGGATTTGAAATAACGCCTGTACATCCTCAGTAGGGTTTTATTCAAAAACACACGATTAGAGATTTTGCATTTTTATTTTTCATCATTCTCCCTCAGCTTTTGCCTAAGCAAACAATTAGTAAAGTTGGTATCGTAATGCCAAAAACATTTTATGAGTGAAAACGAATGGATTACTTCAAGACAAACATAAGCAATGTATTTTTATTTTCATTCAAAAATTAACAAGTTTTTACATGCTAGCAATGCTTAAACAAACAATGAAATGCTACGAATGAGAATGCAATGAAGAACTGAATGGCTGCCATTGTTGAGGAGACTTGACTCCGTCTGGACTTATTGATCTTGAATACTTTTTGCAGTTCTTTCCAAACACTTCAGATTACTCCAAAAGAGAACTCCAACGAATTCACCCATGAGTCGTAAACTTTTGCCTGGCTTTAGGGATTCGAGCAATGCGAGTGATGCAATGCTCATGATAAGAGTACGTCTTGCTTATCCCTCGTGCGGGAGCCCCAAGCAACTTCCACACATGTACAAGAGATGATTACCAATTTAGCTTCAATATCCAAACTAGTCGGAGTGGGAGTAAATGACCCTTGCATTTCTTGATATCATGCATTAGGCACAAACCAACAACATCTGAATCAGTGGCGTCACGACTTTTTATGGCTTTCAATCTTTTCTCCAAGAGGTGGAACCTTTTGTCAACTTCAATACTCGGAAACTTGAAGACCTCAATGATGTGAATTCTCCTTACCAAGAACAAGAATCTCAACATTATTTCAAACATTCTGATACATAAGACCCTCTCATGGGTGAGATCAACATTTGCATTTTGACCTCTGAGAAACTTGTCTCGATTCTTCTTGTCAAAGAGAAAAGGCTTGAATACCTCCACACACTAATTCACGTCAGTCCCCATTTATGTTCTCATCTCAATCAAAACCCCACAGAGTTGTTCCAATGTCAGCTTTCGGGCACATAGCGGTGAGAAGTCAACTTTGTTGATGAAGTCATAATTTGAACATAAAGGGCCCCATAAGCTTCTGAGAGAACCATGAAATGCATGATAGTATGAATGCATGTTTCATTTATGAGAGATCCTAAAGTCTTTTCACACACTTCCATTTTTTTATCTCCTTTTTTAAAATCAAGGTTTTTTTTTTATATGGAGTATCTTTTCTCTTTTTCTATTTTCTATTTTTTCTTTTTTTTTTTGGAAATAGACTTTAGGATCCCCCACAAATGAAGTGGATAAAGCAATGATGTTATGCAATGCAAAGCATGGGATCAAGGTCCATATAATCTTAGTAGCATCTGTGTAATCTCTGGATAACAGATGTGAAACCTCCGTACAGGCCAAATATCACAGGATCAAAGGTTCGGCGCCTTTTTGAATACCAGAATATCAAGCACCATGAGAACAGACCAAATAAAGGTCCGACCTCAAATATGAAGAAAGCAATGGTATGTAGGAGCCAAGGTTTCCTGTCCCACCCCAATCTCACGGGTATGAAGTCTAGACACGGACAAGTCGTCCCTAATGGTCACCAGGGTCTACAGTTCCCATGGGGTACAAAGTGTTTGAGGCAACAAGCGTGCCAGACACAGTGTTCCATGAAAGAACCTCGCCCAGTTGTAGTACCCCATGTCAAGCTCGATCGTAGCAAGAGCCACGGGAGTCAACATGAGCATCCACGCTAATCCTATGTGTCACTGGCCTGGGTAGTGGGCCTTTTACCTCACACAAACCCCCCACCTGCAAAACAAAGCAGAAAAATATGTGGCCCCCACGAGGACCCATAATATAGTCCAGATGCATGCGGAAAGTAAACATGATATGCAAACAGGAAATAGACATGAGATGCAAACATATATACAAAAATGTAAACATATAAACAAATAAACACCCAATAAAACAAACAAACAAAGGCTAGGATCGACTTGCTTAGGTATCACCAGCAGAGTCGCCAGCTGTCGCACGCTCGCGAAAAATGAACAGAGTCGCCACCAATATATTTATCCCATAAGGGAAAGGAATATCAGAAAACCTAACAAAGAAAGGAACAGGGTCTTGCGACCAGAGAATCAAGGTACGGGAGTCGGTTACGCAAGGGGAAGGTATTAGCACCCCTCGCGCCCATCGTACTCGATGGTATCCACCTATGTTTGTTTCTATCTAAAGGGTGTGTACTATATCTACCTATATGTGAATGCATGCAAAAAGAAATACGGGGAAAAGAAGGAATTATTTACAAATGTGCTCGTTCAAGCCCCGCGACTTGATGCCTACGTATCCTTTTCAGGAATCAGAGCGCCGTAGTTCGGCTCCATAGTTTCTGTTTGTTTTTGTGTTTTTTAGTTGGGCGGCATTAAGTGTTTTAATGTTGAAAAGAAAAAGAAATGAAAAGGGGGAGACTAACCTAAGCATTCTACCCTAATTGTTATTCTAGTCTAAGTCTAATGTTAACATGGTAATGGAATCGATTCTAAAAGAAGCATTCAAAATGATATTAACAAAATAGGCCAAAATTATGGCCAAAAACAAGGTAAACACAAACATACAAAATTTAGCACAAAAGCATATAAGGAACACATCAACATTAAGTGCAAAAATTAACCTAAAAAATGCTACTATTTTATGAGTTTTTAATGGGAAATGGAATTCTAATTCAAGCCTAATTATACTAAAAATCTAAATGCTAATAAGCTTAAACTAATATTTTTATTATTGTTTTCTATGTCATTTTTATTACCTAAAAAATCTAACAAGATTATGATTTTTATATACTTTTTATTATCTAAAACTAACATGAAGAAACTATGTAAAAAAAACCTAGGATCTATCTAAAAAAAATTTATTCATTATTCATCTAAAAAACTTGACTAATTCAAACTAGAAAATCAATGATGGATCAGGGAGGTGCATTGCCAGGCTTAGTGTTCCAAGGGCAAAGGCGTAAGGCCCAGTAGAATGAGCCCAAAAGCTGTTTTTGTTATAGTATTTTTCTGACTGGGGGTGTAGCGGGCCAGAGAGGTGTGGCATAGCAATTCGTGATGGCCCATGGGATTATTGATCCAAAGATTTATTTAGCATTCAGATTTTTTTTCAGATTTTATTCACCAATAAAAAGGAAAAAACAAAAAAACAAAAAATAAAAAATAATTAAGAAGAAAGAAGAAAGGGATTTTAGGGTTACATGGCTTGTGGCGTTCCCAATTCTTTCAAACCGAACTCGGTTCCCTCCTTCATCACAGACGGCGGCGACGGTACACGCCGGCAGCCTTCAAAGGCGCGACACCATGATCTCTTCACCTCACTCTCAACCGTTTCTTCTCCGATGCCTCTCGCTCTCAGACTTTATTCATCTTTCACGACGTGTCTCACCTCCGGTTCGAACTCAAGTTACGGCGGCGATGTCCTTCGTCTTCTCCGGTCAAATCTTTCTTCGATCCTCTCATCCTCTCGCCGATTTCATTTATGTATTTTTGACGTTGTTGTTGCGCGGTGAAGAAGACCGTTGATGTTGCGCGAAGGTTTGTGACGGGGTTGAAGCGTTGAACGATTGAAGTGCTGAATCGATTCGGAGACGACGCTTTTTCGTGAGGATTTGAAGAAGGTCGATGAAGAATTGTACAGGGAGAGATGGAGATTTGTGGTGATTTTTGAGGATTCTCTCTGAATCGAAGAGTGAAGATTCGAGGATGAAGAGAGAGGATTGGAGATTGAATCCAGAAGTTTGTTACGTTTCTGTTAGAGGTGAGTTTCTTTTCCAATTTCCTCTTTTGTTTTCTGTTCTGAGAATTCTTCTTCTCTTCTGATTTTCTGTTTCTTTTCTGTTGACGATGATGATGAGATTGAAGGAGAAGAAGATGGTATGTGATGATGAATGGTGATGAAGTGGTGAATGAGATGGTGTGTGTGTGATTGAAGTGAAGGTGATGGGGGAAGAATGAAGACTGGTTCAGTTTGTGATGAAGATGAGAGGAGTGATGAAGATGATGGATGGTGAATGGCGTGAACCCTTGGATTGTGGAGGGAAGTTTGAATTTATAGAGGAGGTGAAGGTGAATGTTAGTTATGGAGGAGAACTGAGAGCCGTTAGATTGGATGGGATCTGTTATGAATGGAGGGTGAAGATTTGAGAGTTAGTTACATTCTGTTATTCTGATTTTTTCAGTTATGGTTCTGTTAGGAGTGTAGATAGTTAGTTACAAAAGTTAGTTTTGGTTTAGGAAGTTAGTTAGGTGGTTAGAAACTCTATTTTTCTGTTATGGTCAGTTAGAGTTTTAGGAAAAGTTAGTTATAGGGAGGTTGAAAACAAGTTAGTTATACAACCAGTTAGTGGTTATAGAATGGTTAAGAAACTGTCAATTGTGTTAGTGAGAATTAGTGAAAAACTGTTAAAGTTAGTTGTTATTGTTTTTCTGTTATTGAAGATATTTGAGAAAGGTTAGCAAAAAAGTTTGGAATATGAGGTAATTCTGTTTGAAGAAGAAGAAGAGTGTTAGTTAGTTAGTTATGAGGTGCAAATATGTTATAGAGTCCGTCAACTGTAACGTAACCATTGGATGCAGTTAGTGATAGATTTTTCTGAACTGATGTAGGGTTTTTATTCCGTCGGCTTTGATTTGTTAGGAGCTGAAACTGTCTTGGTTTTCTTCTTTTACGTTGCAGGGACTGAATGCTGAACTGATGCAAATTGGACGTGGATTGCGTCTTGGTAATCGACTCGAACTGGGTTGTGTTCATGTGAGTCTTTCTGTTATGCAGCATGTCTTAGCAAATGTATATAGCTAAACTGTTAGTGAAAATCTGTTAGGATAGAGTATAATGGTTATAGGTATGTTTTGGGATCTTTGAATGTGGTACTGATGTGTGCAGGGTTATGTTTGAAATGGTGTGGGTTGGTTTTGAATTATGGACAATCAATGCTTGGTGTTGTTATTTTTGTACAGGTGTGCAGGTTCTGGGTATATGGGGCAGCCGGCTATTTTGGCTTTGGTTCTTGAAAGGAGTACATGAGGGGTTCATCACCCCTTTGAGTTTCCTCTTGATTTGTCACTACAACTGAAATTCATGGAAACTCAGCAATGATCTGGTGTAAACTCTCAGCAAGATTCTGTCAGAGACAATGCGTCCTTGTCAATTTTGTTGTACTATGTATTGGCGTTCACGTTTCGACAACACCTTTTCTTGTGTAATTTTGTATAAAGTCTGGATATTTGTAAATGTATGGACCTTAAAATTGATTTATATGTATGAACATAATGATGGATATTTGGACTTGAAACCTTGAAAGGAGAATGATGTATTGGATGATGGAAATAACTTGTATTGAAATGGTTTTTTCTTGAACCTTTTGGCTTGTAAGACGAACTCCGCTTCTGACCCATGTAATGATAGGGATGTTGAATGGAACTTGTATCCTTTTAGACATGACTGAAAGTTTGACTTGTAGTGCAAATAGATTTTAGCTTTTTCTTCCTTTCAAAAGCAATTTGAAAATTCCTCCCTACACTTTGAAACATCAAATCTTTTGCCATTACTTTACGCACCGTGCTTGAATCCAACTACCAATAAGAAAGCCTTTAGTTATAGCTTCACTCTTGCAATGATTTCAAGAAAACTCCTCATAGACTCCAATCCTTGTGATATTTGAATCAAGTAGCACCGAGGTAAAATGAAAACCATAAACTTCTTTGGTCAAAAGTCAACTTTCCATGGTTGACTTTGACCCAAAAGTCAAATCCTTAAAACTTTGCTTCTAAACCTATAGCTTAGCCACATTAACACCGTATACCATTCTTTGTCCAAATTCACTCTTGCAATGAATCTCTAGAGCAATGACTTGCGTCGTGAGGGAAAACGAAACTAAACTTCAAGGGATGAACAAATCCAAGTGCTGAGAAAAAGCCCCCGATGATTATAAAACCATACCATAGATGTATCGGTAAACCTCAATCCATGATCAATTGAAAACTTCAGTAGAAACAAGCCTGCATGAACTCTGAACCCTGTGAAACCTCAGCTCTATCTATGACCTCGATCCCCTGCCGAGTTTATTGATTAATGATGCATGTTATGTTAATGACCTAATGGAGAGTATGCAGATGAAATGCAAAGCCTAAGCCAGATAAAAGTTAAGGGGTAGGACAAATTTGGGGTATGACAAGAGTCGAAAAAGGGTGACATACATTAGTGCAAAGTTAGAGCCAGCCCTAAAGTCAAAAGTTATTGCGTTACTAAAGGAAAATAAAGATTGTTTCGCCTGGGACTATGATGAGATGCCTGGTTTAGGGAGAGATTTGGTCGAACTGAAGCTGCCTATAAAAGAAGGGAAGAAGCCCATGAAGCAAACTCCCAAAAGGTTCGCACCAGAAATCCTCTTGAAGATTAAAGCAGAGGTCGAAAGACTTCTTCGGTGCAAATTCATTAGTACTACGAGGTATGTCGAATGGATTGCTAATATTGTACCTGTTATTAAAAAGAATGGTTCTTTAAGGGTATGTATAGATTTTCGTGATCTAAATGCAGCGACCCCTAAAGATGAATATCCTATGCCTGTGGCAGAAATGTTAGTAGACTCAGCTGCATGCTTCGAATATCTGAGTATGCTAGATGGATATTCAGGATATAATCAAATTTTCATTGCAGAAGAAGATGTGTCCAAAACGGATTTTCGTTGTCCTAGGGCAATAGGTACCTATGAATGGGTCGTTATGCCTTTTGGCTTGGAAAATGCTGGGGCAACTTATCAAAGAGCAATGAATTCTATATTTCATGATTTTATAGAAACATTCATGCAGCTGTACATAGATGATATTGTTATAAAATCTGTTTCAGATGACAGTCATCTTGATCATCTCAGCCAATCATTCGAAAGAATGAGAAAACATGGCTTAAAGATGAATCCCCTTAAGTGTGCTTTCTTTGTGCAGGCTGGAGATTTCCCGGGCTTCGTAGTCCACAAAAGGGAATAGAAATTAATCAGAATAAAACGAAGGCTATTATAGAAACAAAGCCTCCATCAACGAAGAAAGAATTGCAATCACTATTGGGAAAGATAAACTTCTTAAGAAGATTTATCTCTAATTTGAGTGGGCGTACGCAAGATTTTTCCCCTTTACTTCGACTGAAGCAAGGAAGGTTCGAGTGGCATGCTGAACATCAAGAAGCTTTTGAAAAGATCAAGCAATATTTGATGCACCCACCCATCTTGTCCCCCCAAATGGAAAGAAGCACATGCGCCTGTATATCTCGGCGTCAGATAATACAATAGGTAGCATGTTAGCACAAGAAGATGAAAATGGTATCGAAAGAGCCATTTATTACTTAAGTAGAGTACTCAATGATGCAGAGACTAGGTATAGCGCCAGAGAAAAACTCTGCCTTTGTTTATATTTCTCTTGTATCAAACTCAAGTATTATATAAAGTCAGTTGATGTTTACGTTTCATCTCATTTTGATGTTATTAAACACATGCTATCCAAACCAATATTGCATAGCCGGATTGGCAAATGGGCTTTGGCCCTTACTGAGTACTCTTTAATCTTTCAACCTCTTAAGGCAGTGAAGGGGAAAATTGTGTCAGATTTCATTGTGGATCATGCAGTGGTTGAAAATCCTCAACAATATGTAGACTTGAAGCCTTGGAAGTTGTACTTCGATGGTTAAACACATAAAGAGGGGATTGGAGTTGGTATTCTTATAATTTCTCCTGATGGAAATCCAACAAAGCTCAAGTATAAAATTGATGGCCCTCTATGCTCCAATAACGAAGCTGAGTACGAAGCATTAATTGCTGGACTTGATGCCTTGTTGGAATTGGGGGCAACCAGAGTCAAAATTAAAGGAGACTCAGAATTAGTGATAAAGCAACTGACGAAAGAATACAAATGTATCAAAGAGAATTTGATCATGTATTTTTTCATAGCAAATAGGTTGCTTAAAAAGTTCGAATATGTAGATTTAAAACATGTCTTAAGAGTAAACAATCAAGAAGCAAATGATTTGGCACAATTAGCCTCAGGATACAAAGTATCAAAGGAAAAATTAGAAGAATTTATCGAGGTAAGAGGCAAAGCAATGGCCACAAAATTGTCCCCAAGTGATCTGGAGAACTCACAATTAGGCTTCGCCAACGAAGAGGAATTTGAAGTTTTAAATATAGATTCCTTACCAGATACGGATTGGAGGAGTCCAATTGTAAACTAATTGAGGGATCCTTCAACAGATACAGATAGAAAGGTGAAATATAGAGCCTTATCATACTTCTTAATGGGAAATGAATTGTTTAAGAAAACCCCTGAGGGAGTCTTACTAAAATGCCTGGGCGAAGCTGAAGCGTACTTGGCACTCTCGAATGTGCACAGTGGGGCATGTGGCACTCATCAAGTGGGGCACAAAATGAAATGGCTTTTGTTTCATTATGGAATGTATTGGCCCACTATGTTAAAAGATTGCATAGAGTTCGTCAAGGGTTGTCAGAAATGTCAAGAACACGCAAGTATTCAACATGCACCTGCAAATGAATTGAGTTCAATTATAAAACCATGGCCTTTCAGAGGTTGGGCATTAGACTTAATTGGCGAAATCAGTCCCACATCATCCAAAGGTCAAAGATATATATTAGTAGGAATAGACTATTTCACAAAGTGGGTTGAAGCAATACCACTAGCCAATGTAGACCAAGAGGCTGTGATTGAGTTTATTCAAAGACATATATTGTATAGATTCGGAATCCCAGAAAGCATAACCACAGACCAGGGATCAGTGTTTACTGGTCGAAAGATGCAAGAGTTTGCGAAAGAGATGGGATTCAAGTTGTTCACTTCTACACCTTATTATGCTCAAGCAAACGGACAAGTCGAAGCAGCCAATAAAGTGATAATTGGTCTGATAAAGAAACATGTAGGGAAGAAACCTAAGAATTGGCACAAGACCTTGGACCAGGCACTTTGGGCTTGTCGAACATCACCAAAAGAAGCCATCAATACTACACCTTTCCAATTAATGTTCGGACATGATGCAATACTTCCAGTCGAAATATACTTGCAATCAGTCAGGATTCAGAGACAAGAAGAAATTCCCCCAAATGTATATTGGGAAATGATGATTAATGAGTTAGTTGATCTGGACGAAGACAGACTTCGAGCATTGGAAATGATAAAAAGGCAAAAAGAAAGGGTATCAAGAGCATATAACAAAAAGGTGAAAGGTAAAACATTTATTAACAATGACTTAGTTTGGAAAGTTATTTTGCCTATAGATCGAAAGAACCAAGCTTTAGGCAAATGGTCTCCACACTGGGAAGTCCCTTTTCGAATCTTAAAAGTATTCTCAAATAATGCTTATGGGATAGAAGAGTTGCCAGAATATCGTAGGATCTTAAGAGTGAATGGGAAGTATCTGAAAAGATACAAGCCAGTCATGCACGAAGTGAAGATTGCAAAAACGTAAACATTAAACATAGATGTCGTGGGCCAAAATGGTAAAACATTGGCCAAAATGGATTTATCTTTATGCAAGTTAAATAATATAAAGTAAGAAGACAAGCGATGTCAAAATATATTCCATTACGTTATAGGATTAAAGGTACATCCAGTTAAGATGGTTGCATTGTATGCAAACCAAAGTTACAAAAAATTACTACTAAAAGAAGTGTTCAAAATTATGGATAGCAAATATAAAAACCAAGACCCACAACGCCTCCAACAATGCCTCCAACATCCTTCATTTAACCCTGTTATGCAAATCCTCTAAGTTCAGCAGGGGCAAGCTTTCCGCTTCAAAAGGATCAAGGGATCCTTCCTTGCGCAACTGTTTTACTATCCCTTATTTAACAAACATGTGAGATAGCAATCTTCCATAGGGAAGACAAGAAGGTTTGCCTTGGCGAGAGGAAGCAACAGCAACGGCTTCGGTAAGATGTTTGAAAATCATCAGTGGTATGTTGATTTTCTTTCTATGGAGAGCATAGAGCATGAACTCCAGGTCTTCCACCATAATGCTTTCCTGATCTTCTTTTTGTGGGCGAAAGTTTCCTACTAGAAGTTGATGCCAAATCCTGTAGAGGAGGGCGTTGAAGGGATCGTTAGCGAAAGTACTCGATAAGACAGCAGAAGTACTCATGGTAAAAGAGTTATCAACGAAAACGAGGCCAGAGTTCTCACATCTCATCACTTCAGAGATGAGTGTTGGAGAGATGGTAATGCGAGATCCACGGACTTGGGAAACGATGGTGGTTTTCCCTTCTGAATCCATCCGGAGGGATGCAAACATCCAGAAATCAGCTAACATGTTTGGGTAGACAAAACCTTCTAAGATTTCTTGGTAAACTTGTAAGTTTTGAGAAGCAAACAGTTCATCAACATCAATGCCGTTTTGATCGAACTCTTCGGCAGAGAGTTTGAACTCTTTCTAGATAGCAGATATAATATTGTTATAAGATAGAGGTGTCATTGTTGCAAGAAAGTATAAGAAAGAAAAAACCTTGATGAAAATATGGAAGAGGATGAAGAAATGATAGAAAATCGTAAGATTTATATAGAGGACGTTGGTCTTAAAGAGTGGTTACGCTTTAAATTCTGATTGGACCGCATGTGGTTTCCCCGAGGGAAGATATGGAGTCCTCCGTTTCTATCCTTGGAAGTTGAAGTGTAATCATGTTAGAAACTGATACACGCATGTCTTAATTAGACGTTTTGAAAAAGTGATGTCATTATTAAATGACTGTTACGGCTAGTGGAGTAGAAACGTCAAATCAAAAACTAAGTGGCTGCGAAGGGTAATCATGTCACGTGTATACGCTATTGAGGTCATTATGATAGTTGAAAAAATAGATTTTGACAATTTAAGAATTGTTAAAATTTTATTTGTGACATTGCATGGTAGAATATATGGATAGTTAAAAGACAAATCATACATATATTCATTAACCAGTCTGATTACAAAAAGTAGGGCAAGTGCAAAACGAAAAGGCACTACAAAGGTTATCATAATTAATTAAAGTCTTCAGAAAGATTATTTTTCATGGTGGAATATTGGGATGCCCATAATGACAAGCGGCGTTCGATTATGGCTTGTTGCTTCTTCAGTTCTTCGATTTCTGGTACCAATTTTTGCATCGTTTCGAGCTAT
Source organism: Vicia villosa (assembly GCF_029867415.1). NCBI lineage: Eukaryota > Viridiplantae > Streptophyta > Magnoliopsida > Fabales > Fabaceae > Vicia > Vicia villosa. The sequence goes on along the minus strand of NC_081180.1, from coordinate 140,221,062 downwards.
TGAATCCCCGCTTGCACCGCTTCATCCAATTCGTTTTGCTTGGATTGTTTGATCTCTTTTTGACGAGACTTGGCAGTTTAAATTTTCGCTTCGAGACGTTCAATTTCTTGTTCCCAAGATTTGATGTCCGCTCCACAGGTTTCATACTCCTTTTGGCGCTTTGCGTGCTCAAGTTCGAGGACACCAACTCTAGCAGTTGATTCGCTAGCAGCTTTCCACGAAGAACTATGAGAAGTCACTTTCGTGTTGAGCTTTTGGTCGACATCCCGCTTTTGAAAGTTATCAGCTTGAAGTTGATCAAGCAGAGAACTTAGTGAAACAATCACTTGTGAGACTTCGTCAGAAACCTGGAGTAGATCCACCTTCTTTAAAAGATTGTTCAGCCCAAAGCAGCTGGTGGAATCCTTACTCAGAACTTCAATAAGGTTAGTCTCAAAGAACTTCTCTTTTATCTGCCGAAGAAGGTTGGGAGCACCAACTCCTGTATCACTTGCCACCAAGGTGTTCGAGGAAACCCCAACTTTGAGGGGAAAAATGCTTTTGGCATTCATCATGGCTTTAAGGAAGCTCACAGGATCAGTACTCTTAAGATGCTCTAATTCGGCTGGAGTGAGTTTAGAAGAGGTTTTGGTCGAAGTGGTTGCTGGAGTAACAGTAGTACCAAAGGTTGAAGCTTCACCATTGCCTGATTTATGCAAACTAGAGATTTCATCCATAGTTGCATTCCCAAGGTTAGTATCTTCACTCCTCGTCGATTTTTCAGATACTTCACCAATATTTGAATGTTGAGGATTATCCTCCATATCTTCGTCTTGATTGATAATGGGAGATGCGTAATTCAAATGAGTATCTTCAGAATGCTCAGGGGAAGAAGCCTTGTTACTAGGTTCATCATCCTCGAGAACTGGAGAAAGGCTGGGTGATTTCCATTGAGGAACACCTGTTACAAAAATCAAGATATATTAAGATAAAAGCTACGAAAAATTGTTGATAAATTCAAAGCATATAGTGAGGATTATCAAGGTCAAGATTGAGAGTTGAAGCTTTGAAATCAGAAGTAGTTGTACCTGCATCGTCCTGCAAATGCAAGGTAAAATGTAAACTTAGCATGAAAGATTAAGCATAATGGATTATTAAAGTCCAAGAGTTGATACCTTGGGAGGGACATTATCGGGGCTCGAATTATGACTTTCGACAATTGGGACATTACCAGTGGTTTTCAAAGGTAGTTCATCAGAGGATACTTTATCACTTGACGAAGTAAGCTTTGAAGACCCAGACCCCTTTTCTTTAGCTGAAGAAATGGTGGCCTTTTGTCTTTTCTTCGCAGCTTATCTGGTACGAGGAGGAGATTTGTCTTCATCATCTAAAGCACTAGTGTTCGAAGGTTTCCGTTTCGGAGTTGATGGAGGTTTCGAACTCTGAGAATATTCATATTGAGAAAAGTGAATAATTTTCAGAATAAACGCACAAGTTAAAATGTGAGAATATATATACCGTTGGTTTCTTGCCAATGGTGACAGAATCACTCCCACTTGCTTTGTTGCTTCTCGAAGCTTCAGCATCCTTTTGTGCAGCCACCTCCTTAATCACTCTCTTTCGACCTACAGCTGTGAACAAAATAAAAGTCAGTATATAGGTAAGGAAAGAATGTTAATCGAAGGGTTGTCCAAGCCCTAACCTTCAGGTATTGGAGTCAAAACATGAACGTGCTCAAGACTTATATGAAGATGTCCCTTAAAATTATCCAAGGCGTGCTTAGTCGGAACCACTCGTTCAACGCGTTTTTTGGATTATTCGCAAAGGATTTTGGGACATTCCCACACACAAACCAGTCTGGAAAAGGAGGACTTAGAGCCACACCAAAATCAGTACTAGGTAGTGGAGGGAATTTTGGAGGATAAAGTTTGAAAGCCACTTCATAACGTTGTTCAGGTCGAACATACGTGGGCAATTTCAGCTTATCCAGTTTAGTGGAAAATTTTTCGCGCAAAGTGACTGCAGCTTGACAAACGGTCCGACTAAGGTCATCAGGCCTATAGATAGTTTCAAAGAATTTTTGAAAGGTTTGAATTTCTTTAATATGAGTCGAAGTGCCTTTTTTGAAGTTCGCCTGCACATCAACAAAAGCTTCAGTTAGTTCTTGTGAAAGACTTTCAGCATCGAAGATTTGCTTGGTATAATACTCTGTCCACCATTGATGGAAATCTATGGTAGAATAGAAAGTAGGCTCGAAGGAAATGGGAGAGAGGGTCGTGATGCCGACATATTTGGAGATTTTAGACTCATAGTCTTCTTCAGATAAGTGCATGGTATGCAGACAAATATGATTTCTCTTTTCATACATGCATTTTGGTTTAAGTTGAACCAACCCAAATTATCTTGATACGAGATTTGGTTGGTACCAAAGGAGACAGCAATGACTCTTGGGAGATCGTAATCGATGGTACAACAGTTTAGGTGTCAGAAAAGCCTCCCAGATAACCATGGATTCAGCTTGTTGATCTAGAGAAGTTGCTGGGAATTCTCCTGTGAACCATTCAGGACCTACTTCTCTTTTCACAAATGGAGCCATAGAGGGACTAAACTGATAACGTTTAGCGAACATCATCATGTACGCTCGAAAAGTCTCACGAAGCTTTCCTGGTTCTTCTTTGGGAGTTAGGTGGGCTAGTCTAGTCCCTTCGACTGTTCAATTTCAGATTGCCATATCTTCTTCGTCCACAACACCTTTGCGTGGAAGGTAAGCTTCGAAAGTGGCATTGAGCCATAGCAGTAGTAACCAGAAGGGTCCAGCGAAGAGAAGAGATCCTGATTTGTATTCTTTGACGAGATCTGTTGCTTCACCAAGATTTTCATAAAGGAACCCTAAAATTAACTGGCTTAAATTTAATTTCTTTCCAGCATTTATCTGGTTAGCCATACATATAAAGGTACCTCTTTGCCACTTGGAGAGATATAGAACAAAAAACGCATCTCGAAAGTCAGAGTGCCAGAAATGCAATATGTTCTTCATCTGTGACTTCAGTAGTCATTTGATCATGATGTCTCTGGATAAAAGCAGTGTAAGTGGCTTTGATTTCATTGAATTGAATGGTATCGGTGTCCGTATGGTTGGGATTGAAAACTTCCCCAGTTGGTCGAAGCCCTGTGATAGCGGCTATGTCGAAGAGAGTTGGGGGTAATCATTCCACAAGGAAGGTGAAAGGTATTGTGAGAAGCATCCAAAAAATATACCGACGCTACTAACATGGTTTGGTTGTATTCTAACCCTGTTTTGGATAATTGAATTAGATCATAAATCCCTAATTCTTTCCAGAATGAAGCCTTTTTGTTTTCTACCTTAGTCAACCAAGCATAATACAGTTCAGGATCCTTTGCTAAAGGGATTGATCTAAACACTTTTAGGAAGTTGGTCGCATAATTCAACCTGATTTTCTCTAAGGCTACGGTGGCTTCAGTCGAAGCATCACCTGAAGGATAGAAAAACACTTAGAAAGGGGGGGTTTGAATAAGTGTAGTCTTAAAAACTTGAACGATAAAAACAAATTGCACAGTTATTTTTATCCTGGTTCGTTGTTAAATAAACTACTCCAGTCCACCCCCACGGAGTGATTTACCTCACCTGAGGATTTAATCCACTAATCGCAACAGATTACAATGGTTTTCCACTTAGCCCACGACTAAGTCTTCTAGAGTATCCTGATCACACCCTGATCACTCTAAGAACAAATGCTTAGACACAAGCTAAGACTTTCTTAGAGTATCCTGACCACCACGTGATCACTCTAGTTACAACTGCTTAGACACAAGCTAAGACTTCCTAGAGTATCCTGATCAACACTTGATCACTCTAGTTACTTACAAATTAATGTAATCAATTCTAAGAGTATTACAATGCTTCTGAAAAGCTATAATCACAACAGTGATATTTCTCTTAATGTTTAAGCTTAATCTCACTAATATATTACAACAGCAATGTAGTGAGCTTTGATGAAGATGAAGTTTCTGAGCTTTGATATGAACAGCGTTTCAGCAAGTTTATTGTTAGCATATCGTCTAGGAATCAGTAACCTTGCTTCTCATCAGAACTTCATATTTATAGGCACTTGAGAAGATGACCGTTGGGAGCATTTAATGCTTTGCGTGTTCCGTACAACATTGCATTTAATGTTTCACGCTTTTGTCAACTACCTCGAGCCTTGTTCACGCTGTGTCTACTGACGTTGCCTTTAATAGCTTCCAACGTTCCTTTTGTCAGTCAGCGTAGCCTGCCACCTGTACTTTCTTCTGATCTGATGTTTATGTATACAACGTTTGAATATCATCAGAGTCAAACAGCTTGGTGCATAGCATCTTCTTGTCTTCTGACCTTGAAGTGCTTCTGAGCGTGATACCATGAGAACTTCAGTGCTTCTCCTTCTGATCTCAAGTTCTTCTGATGCTTCCATAGACCCATGTTCTGATTCTGCCTTGACCATCTTCTGATGTCTTGCCAGACCATGTTCTGATGTTGCATGCTGAACCTTCTGAGACAAAGCTTCTGAGCGCTGATTTGTGCATACTCTTTATATATTTCCTGAAAGGGAAATTGCAATGTATTAGAGTACCACATTATCTCACACAAAATTCATATCCTTGTTATCATCAAAACTAAGAATATTGATCAGAACAAATCTTGTTCTAACAATCTCCCCCTTTTTGATGATGACAAAAACATATATAAATGATATGAATTTGCGATCAGAAAGAGCAGACGGCTAAAGACAATTACACAGCTATAGCATAAGCATGTGAATATGTCTCCCCCTGAGATTAACAATCTCCCCCTGAGATGAATAATCTCCCCCTGAAATTAATACTAGAAGAATTTTAATAATAAAAGACTTCCCTGAGTATTTCAGTAGAGACGTTCACAGTGCTTGATCTACAGAACATTCATGACTTCTGATTTCTGCTTCCATAGGACAGCTTCAGAACTTTGAATTTCTTTAGATCCTCAGAACATTCACAGCTTCTGATTCCTGCTTCCATCGGACAACTTCAGAACTTGAATTTCTTTGATCTTCAGAACATTCACAGCTTCTGATTCCTGCTTCCATCGGACAGCTTCAGAACTTGAATTTCTTTGATCTTCAGAACATTCAGAGCTTCTGATTTCTGCTTCCATTTGGACAGCTTCAGAGCTTGAATTTCTTCTTTCATCACTTCATGCTAGAATGTATCAGAACATTGTTGAATGTACCAGAGCATCATCAGAGCATCTCTACATCCTGAAATGTTACAGAACAAAACTAAACGACAAAAGTCAGCATTAATGAATCAGAACATAAAATATGTTTCAGAACACATAATATGTATCAGAGCCATATAAGCCATATAGAATGTATCAGATCCATATAAAATGTATCAGCACAAATAGACATAATGTTTCAGATCATATTCTATCATCAGAATATCTGAACATTCTTCCTTCTTGCTTCTGATTCTGAAGCTTCATAGCACTCAGCTTGCTTCAAGAATCCAAGAACTTGATTCATCTTGTTGCTTCTCATGTTGATCTTGAATCTTCGATTCCTGCAACAACACACTTTAAAGCATAGAACTTTGCAAGTTCTGTTAGTAATGTGGGGCCTTTTTACCCGGTAACTGATAATATTAATCAGATCATTTATCATATATTTTCTCCCCCTTTTTGTCATAACATCAAAAAGAATATAAAAGATTCAGATGTAGAAAACGACAAAGGAAAGAAACAGAAATAAACTTTTCATTGATTAAACAAACAGGATTACAAAAGATGTATGCAGAAAACAGATGCAACAAGGAAGGAAAACTACAAAGACCAACGACTAAGACCCTAGCCTAGACAAAATCTGCGCCAGAATGTCATGAACCCCGTCAGTGCTTTCAGTTTGTCTTGCCATGAAGGAGCGAAACTCAGCGTTGGCTGCTTCTTGCGCGTCCAAACGAGAAGCCAGCATAGCTTGATTCTGATGCAGAGCTTCCAAGGTCTCCATCAGAGCTGAGGGTACACTAGAAGAAGAAGCACCATAATTTCTGCCAACAGGGACAGCAATCTCAGCAGGACGATCTTCTAGGAGGTCTTCAGCTTCTGTACCTTCCATCTCAACATCTGAGTCTGACTCAGGACCAGCCTCAGCATATTCTGGTTCAGGCAACACAGAAGCTCCAACTTCCAACGCCTGAAGAATAGCTGCTAGGTTTGTTGGAGGAGTAGGACCAGCAACTTCAGCAGGATAAACCACTTTTGGAAAGACCATGTGAGGAGCACTTTCAGAAGGGTTCATTCTGAACCAATCAAACAACCACTGAAAATCTCCAGTCAGCACAGGGTACCATGGTCTCCAAACCACGATGTCTCTGCAGGGATTTTCTTCTTCCATCTCATCTGCAGGTATCCTCTCTTCAAGAACTCTTCTGTTCCTGATGAGATGGTGATAGCTGCTTTCACCAACTTCCAAGAGACGACCACGAACACCAGGTGCGTCAGACATGATCCTTCTCTGGACATCCGTAGCCTTGACCAGAAAGTCCTGACGAAATGCATCCCAGAGGTTGCAAGTAGCATACTCATCCAGATGGTTAAGGTGAGCAGTGCCCAGAATCTCCAACCAGCTATTTACATCAAAATGTAAAAGCTCTAGAAATGATTGAGTGGTAGGTGTTGGAGGGTTTACAGTGAACCTGGAGTCGGGAAACACAAAACTGTAGGGGTTAGGTGTTCTGGTGGGAAAAGGGTGTGAGAGCGGTGAGGAGATATCTGTGAGATGGGTAGAAGGAGAAAGGATATCAGATGGTGAAGATGGTGGTTCCAGAGAGGTGAATGAAAAAGAAGAGGTGGTGGAGGTCTGTGAAGAGGGAGGTGATTCAGGGATACCTTCAAGGGGTTGATACACACGTCTAGAGTAGTTTCCAGACATCATAGCTTCAAACGGGTTCACTTTGAGAGGGTCATAGGTGATCCTTACTCTTTTTTGTTTGATTTCTTGTTCGTCAGTTGCCTTTCTCTTTTGTTTTCGATCAGATTCTTGATTTGAGGAGCTTGATGAAGGATTCATGGTGACTTTGCAGATAGTGAGAACCGCTAGGGTTTATGATATGAATGCAAAGAGAGAGAGAGAGATATCTAAATGCAAGAAAGAGAATTATAAGAGGGAAAAGAAACATTTGAAGAGTATAAAAAGAAACTGAAATGATGAATGGCATTTAATGTTACATGACGTGAGGAGAGATAATAATGACAAAAGAAGTGATTAGCACAGTTACCTAAGTAGGCGTCCACTCAACTGCATGCACGTTTGTCCAGAAATAGTGAACACGTGTTTACCATCTGGATAGCCAGTTACAGCTGTTTTACTTTTAAAGAGATTCTGAGTCAACTTAGACAATGAAATGTTAGTAATAACAGAATCACTACTTCTAATTGATCACAATCAGAACTTCTTATAAAAGACTAATCCAATCTCATTTCAGAAGATACTCATACATAAGATCTTATCATCTTCTCATTCTGGGCATAAGTCCATACTGATATTCTTCAGAATAAACTTAAACCTATCTTCAGCAAGGGGTTTTGTAAAGATATCAGCCCATTGATGGTCTGTATCCACAAAGTTTAAAGATATAACACCCTTCTGAACATAGTCCCTTATGAAATGATGTTTAATCTCAATATGTTTAGCTTTTGAATGTAAGATAGGATTCTTAGATAAACATATAGCTGAAGTATTATCACAGAAAATAGGAATGTTACTCTCATATATCTGATAATCTTCTAGCTGACTTCTCATCCAGAGCATTTATGTGCTACAACCTGCAGCAGCAACATATTCTGCTTCTGTTGTTGAGAGGGCAATTGTAGCTTGCTTCTTGCTGTACCATGAGATCAGATGACTTCCAAGAAATTGACAACTTCCAGAAGTGCTCTTCCTTTCAATTCTATCTCCAGCATAGTCAGCATCAGAGAATCCTACTAAGTTGTAATCTTTGGATCTTCTGTAAACTAAACCAACATTAGTAGTACCTTTCAGATACCTCAGAATTCTCTTAACCGCAGTTAAATGAGATTCTCTCAGATCTGATTGGAATCTAGCACACAAACAAACACTAAAGAGAATGTCAGGTCTAGAAGTAGTTAGGTATAGAAGAGATCCAATCATACCTCTGTACAACTTCTGATCTACCTTCTTACTTACCTCATCCTTACCTAGGACACATGTTGGATGCATAGGAGTTTTGGCTTCTTTGCTTTAAGAAAGATTAAACTTCTTCAGAAGTTCTTTCACATACTTCGTTTGATGAACATAGGTTCCATCAGAAGTTTGGTTGATTTGAATCCCAAGGAAATACTTGAGTTCTCCCATCATGCTCATTTCAAATTCAGCCTGCATAGACTCAGCAAACTCCTTTCCAAGTGTAGCATTAGATGTTCCAAAGATAATATCATCAACATATATTTGACAAATTAAAATATCCTTTTTAAATGTTTTACAGAAGAGAGTAGTGTCCACTTTTCCTCTAGTGAAACCATTTTCCAGAAGGAAAGAACTTAAACGTTCATACCAAGCTCTAGGAGCTTGCTTCAATCCGTATAATGATTTCTTTAATTTAAAAACATGATTTGGAGACATGGAGTCTTCAAAACCAGGAGGTTGATGGACATAAACTTCTTCATCTATATAACCATTTAAGAAGGCACACTTAACATCCATCTGATAAAGAGTGATGTTGTGTTGAGTGGCAAAAGAAATTAATAGACGAATAGATTCTAACCTGGCCACTGGTGCAAAGGTTTCTGTGTAGTCAATCCCTTCTTACTGACTATAACCTTGAGCAACCAGTCTGGCTTTGTTTCTTACCACTTCTCCCTTCTCGCTTAGCTTGTTTCTGAACACCCACTTAGTGCCGATGATGTTAAATCCTTTTGGTCTAGGAACCAAGTCCCATACGTCATTCCTTGTAAACTGATTTAGTTCTTCTTGCATGGCAATTATCCAGTCTGGATCTTCTAGAGCTTGATCAACAGAAGTTGGCTCGATCAAAGAAACAAGACCTAATTGACATTCTGCATTGTTCTTAAGGAATGCCCTTGTTCTGATGGGATCATCTTTCTTTCCAAGGATCACATCTTCTGAATGAGCTGAAGCAAGTCTAGGTGATCTTCTGACTGTTGGCTCTTCAGAAATCCTGAGATTCTCTAAAGATGCAGCAACTTGATCTTCTGATCCATTGCTTCTGAGACTTCCAGCTTCTGCAGCATTGCTTCTTGGTTCTACAGCTTCTGATATATCAATATCTATATCTGCAAAATTCTCAAACTGCTTTGGTTTTTCAAGACCAAGCTTATCATCAAACCTGATATTGATTGATTCTTCTACAATCAATGTTTCAGTATTGTATACTCTGTAGCCTTTAGAGCGTTCAGAATATCCAAGAAGGAAACACTTTTGTGCTTTAGAATCAAACTTACCAAGATGATCTTTAGTATTCAGAATAAATCATACACATCCAAAAGGATGGAAATATGAAATGTTGGGCTTTCTGTTCTTCCACAATTCATAAGGAGTCTTATTTAGAATAGGTCTGATAGAGATTCTATTCTGAATATAACATGCAGTGTTTATTGCTTCTGCCCAGGAATGCTTAGCCATATTGGTTTCATTGATAATGGTTCTGGCCATTTCTTGTAGAGTCCTATTCTTTCGCTCTGCAACTCCATTTTGCTGTGGAGTTCTAGGACAAGAGAAATCATGGGCAATACCATTTTCTTTAAAGAACTCCTCAAAGAATTTGTTCTCAAATTCACCACCATGATCACTTCTAACCTTTAGGATTTTACACTCTTTCTCAGATTGGATCTGAGTGCAAAATTCAAAGAACACTGAATGAGACTCATCCTTGTGTTTCAAGAACTTTACCCATGTCCAGCGGCTATAATTATCAACGATGACTAATCCATATTTCTTCCCTCTGACAGATGCTGTTTTGACTGGGCCAAACAGATCAATGTGCAAGAGTTCTAACGGCCTTGAGGAAGAAACAACATTCTTAGACTTGAATGCAGGTCTGGAGAACTTGCCCTTCTGACATGCTTCACAAAGAGCATCTGATTTGAATTTCAGATTTGGGAATCCTCTGACCAGATTTAGTTTGTTAATCTGAGAAATCTTTCTCAAACTAGCATGACCTAATCTTCTGTGCCAGACCCATTGCTCCTCAGAAACAGACATAAGACAAGTCACCTCCTGCTTCTCAAGATCAGAAAGATCAATCTTATAAATGTTGTTCTTCCTCTTGCCTGTAAATAGGATTGAGCCATCCTTCTGACTTACAGCCTTGCAAGACTTTTGATTGAAGATTATATCATAACCATTGTCACTTAATTGACTTATGGACAATAAGTTATGCGTTAATCCTTCAACAAGAAGTACATTAGATATGGAAGGAGAGTTACCAAGACTTATGGTTCCAGAGCCAATGATTTTGCCCTTCTGATCTCCTCCAAACTTGACTTCTCCACCTGGTTTAAGCACCAGGTCTTGGAATGTAGACCTTCTTCCCGTCATGTGTCGCGAGCACCCAGAGTCCAGGTACCATAACATTTTGCTTTTTGTCCTCTTTGCCGCCAAGGATATCTGCAACAGAAATTATCTTCTCCTTAGGTACCCACAATTTCTTGGGTCCTTTCTTGTTAGTTCTCCTCAAGTTCTGATTGAACTTGGGTTTAGCAAAATATTTAACAGGAGGAATAGCATGATATTCTTTAGGTTTGTCAGCATGATATTTCTTAGGATGTGTCACAAGCTTCTTGGTGTGAACAGTGTTAAACTTCTGTGCATGTGAAGTAAGCCTAATATCATGTGCATGGCCATATTTGAACTGATCATACAATGGCTTGTATGTGATCTTCAGATCATCAATAGGTTCAAATTTATGTGAGGTATCACCCTCATAGCCAAAACCAAACCTTCTGTTTCCAGAAACACCATATATCATAGAAGCAAGATGACTTCTGCCAATACTTCTAGATAAGAACTTTCTGAAGCTCGAGTCATATTCTTTCAGAATATGATTCATGCTAGGAATGGATTTTTCTGTTTCAGAAGGAGATCCACTATCTTTGGATAGATTTAAAACTTTTTCCTTCAGTTCAGAATTTTCCACTTCCAGCTTCTTAGTTTCAAATTCAAACTGCTTCTTCAGCTTTTTGTATTTGATACTAAGATGAGCCTTGAGTTCCAGAAGTTCTGTTAAACTGGAAACTAACTCTTCTCTAGATAGTTCAGAAAATACCTCTTCAGAATCTGATTCTGATGTAGATTCTGATCCATCATCTTCTGTAGCCATCAACGCAAAGTTGACCTGCTCTCCTTCAGAGTCTGATTCTGATTCTGATTCAGAATCATCCCATGTTGCCATAAGACCTTTCTTCTTATGAAACTTCTTCTTGGGATTCTCCTTCTGAAGTTTTGGACACTCGTTCTTGTAATGTCCAGGCTCATTGCACTCATAGCAGACAGCCTTCTTCTTGTCAGATCTTCTGTCACTAGAAGATTCTCCTCGTTCAAATCTCTTTGAGCTTCTGAAGCCTCTGAACTTCCTTTGCTTGCTCTTCCAAAGTTGGTTTACCCTTCTGGATATCATGGACAATTTGTAACGCCCCAAATTTATTTAATTAGTTAATTAAATTATTGAAGGATTTAATTATTGGATTTAGAAGAAGTTTGAGAATGTATCGAAGTAGTTGAATTTGTCAGTGTGATTTTAAGAGGCGCATTTGGATTATTAAGTTAAATTCAGATTTTAGTCAGTTAGTCGGAGAAATAATATTAAGTTTAATATTATTATGGATTTTTTTAATTAAGTTGGATTTTGAGGTTGTGTGTTAAATAGTAAATTGGAGGTGTGAAGTTTAAGCCCATTAGATATAATAATAATATTATTGTTGTTATTATTGGATTAAGGGAATAAATAAAAAGAATGATGAATTAGGTTTTGGTGGCTGTACGTGATAAGAGAAAACAAAACAAGGGTTTGGAAGCTCAGTGGTTGAAAAAGGGATACGAGAGCTGTGTCGGGAAGGAGAAACCGAAAGGATTACGCGAACCGGAAAAGCTGGGATTCGACCGGAATTGTAGAGCGGATTCCGAATACAAGGTAAGGGTAGGGTTCTTGCTTTATAAACGGGAATATGATGGACCGTATGTGGGGTTTAAGGAATTTTATTATCTCTTTGTGTTTGATTGATTCCTAAAAATTGTATGAAATTATCACATGTTTGATTCTGTATAAATTTGTTGTTTCCGTAAAAATTGGTGTCTTGATGATTTTATTGGTGTTAATTTTATCTGATTTGATACATATAATTCTGTACCGAGTAGGATAGTCTATATATATAACGTCACTATTCATTCATATATTTATTTGGCTTCGTTATTCGTAAATTACATATACTGTAGCGATCTCACGTTTTATATATATATATATATATATATATTACTTCGTTAGTGTGTATATAGTGTATCATACATGATCGGAAGCTAATGAAACTATAATTGATAGAATTTTAACACTGTAATTGCCTACGTTTTGAATTATATTAATGATACTGATGCTTAGAAACATAATAGAATTATAGTTCTGGCAATCTAAACTTATGTTTTTTCTAGAAGAGAACAAATCCTATTCAAGTTATTTACTAATATATACATGTTTCATAATAATGATAATAATTTAATATTATTGATATAACATTTTTAGGAATTTTGAGTAAGAGATAATATTTGAATTATTTGGCCAACTTAAGTGATTTTCAATTCTCTTAGAGTTGTCAATAGGGTTTCAAAGTTGCTACCGAGATGTTTAGAGTTAAATCTGATGAGCTGTAAAGATTAAAATTGAAGGTATTTGACCCTTTAGAGTTGTTTTATTATTACTTGAGTCAGACTATTAGACAATTTAGTGCATAAGAGTTACCCTTATATGTAATAAGAATTGTCAGTAGGGTATTTTTGGGCACTTTAAAGTTGTATGCATTATTGTAGAGTTTTTTTTAGAGTCCCTTCGAAACTCTGTCGAATTATAATTATATATTATTATAATTTTTATGAGTTAATAACATAGAAGAAGTTAATGAAAATAACAGTAGCACTTTGTTGCCCATCAGTGTAGTGACCAATTGCGTAACAGAGACATTATATAAGTAGCAGAGGAATATAATAATAGACGGAAAAATATATAGCGAGTTTAATAATATTAGGAGTGTTCGGGAATAATCTGATAACCGTTGTGCTTGCGGTGTTTTTGGTAATGTTGCAACGCGACGTATTTTTGTGAGTTTTGTGAAGTATGACGATGTTTGCGTGAATTATCTGTGATGAATTATTGTTGTTGATTTGTCGTGATGAGTTTTTGTGAATTATTGCAAAGTGCAGGATTTAAGTTGACGATTGTTTATCAATAACTATTGATATATTTTGGCGATGTAGGCGAATACCTTTGTGACGATGTTTGGCGACGTGTTTGTGATATAGGCGTATGCCTCGCGACGTTGTTTTGTGATGTTTGTGATTTGTTGCATTTCATCAGTGTCTCATGAATTACATGTTTTAGCGACGGCCTGGATTGGCAAACAGCGACGACGGCTTATGCCTGTTTTAATGCCTCTGTTATCTGGCAATTGGCGATGGGGGCTGAAGCCCTTGGTACCACATGCATGTGCATTTGTTAGAGTCGCATTTCATTTGTGTGATTATGATGTTATGTGTTTTTGATGCGTGAATTTATGTGATTGGTTGTGAACTTTGAGTATGATCTTATGTGAGATATTGTGACTTATGTTGTTGACTGAAACAGTGAAGTAAACTAGACGGTAACGATTATACCGCAAAGCGATAATTATTATAACTCGAACCTGAATATACTGTTTATCATCACCGTGTTTATATTGTTTGATATCTCACCCCTTTCCTTTGTTTCGCCGTTATCTTTATACTGGTAACGTGCAAGTCATAGCTTTAATGAAGATTTAGACGCTGTGAGTCGAGTCGGTGGTCGCTCTGATACGTAGCACTCGGGGGGATAACCGATTGCTTTATTATTTGTTATGTTTGCTGAATTTTAGGGATGTTTTACTTTGGTTTGTGACTCAAAGTTATTTGTGAAGATGCTATGATGATTAAACTAAAATATAGAGAATTTTTTTGAATTCCGCTGCGAGTTAATTATTGAATTTAAATAAAGTGATTTTTTGTAATGTTTTGATTATAGTTTTAAATTCCTGTGCTATGTATCTATATGAAGGCAAGTAAGTCGTAAATGTTTTTGAAATGACGAACATGTGATACCTCAAATCAATTTGTTTGGAATTTATACTCTGATTTTCCGTAAAATTTCTCGGGTAGATTTGGGGTGTTACATTAGTCTAGCTCAATTGGTAGTGGGAATGGAATGAACATGTACTTGAACCCCAGGGTACAGGGTTTGATTCCCACGAAAGGCAAAAACTCATATTTCTGGATTAGAGCAAGAGCTTTAGTCTCCTTGACTTGAGCATTTCCCTCATGGGTCATTTTCAATGACTCATATATATCATGGGCAGTTTCCCTGTTAGATATCTTCTCATACTCAGCATGAGAGATAGCATTCAGCAAAACAGTCCTACATTTGTGATGATTCTTGAAAATCTTCTTTTGATCATCATCCATTTCTTGCCTTGTAAGCCTTACGCCACTGGCTTTCACTGGATGTTTGTAACCATCCATCAGAAGATCCCATAGTTAACCATCTAGACCAAGAAAGTAACTTTCCAGTTTATCTTTCCAGTATTCAAAGTTTTCACCATCAAATACTGGTGGTCTAGTATAACCATTGTTACCGTTGTATTGCTCAGCAGAGCCAGATGTAGATGCAGTTGGATTTGTTTGAACTTCACCAGCCATCTTTTACTGAAGCGTTTTTCTCTTCCTGAATCTTTTCTAAACACGGTTAAGTGCTTGCACCTTAGAACCGGCGCTCTGATACCAATTGAAGGATAGAAAAACACTTAGAAAGGGGGGGTGTGAATAAGTGTAGTCTTAAAAACTTGAACGATAAAAACAAATTGCACAGTTATTTTTATCCTGGTTCGTTGTTAACTAAACTACTCCAGTCCACCCCCACGGAGTGATTTACCTCACCTGAGGATTTAATCCACTAATCGCAACAGATTACAATGGTTTTCCACTTAGCCCACGACTAAGTCTTCTAGAGTATCCTGATCACAACCTGATCACTCTAGGAACAAATGCTTAGACACAAGCTAAGACTTTCTTAGAGTATCCTGACCACCACGTGATCACTCTAATTACAACTGCTTGGACACAAGCTAAGACTTCCTAGAGTATCCTGATCAACACTTGATCACTCTAGTTACTTACAAATTAATGTAATCAATTATAAGAGTATTACAATAATCACAACAGTGATATTTCTCTTAACGTTTAAGCTTAATCTCACTAATATATTACAACAGCAATGTAGTGAGCTTTGATGAAGATGAAGTTTCTGAGTTTTGATATGAACAGCGTTTCAGCAAGTTTATTGTTAGCAAATCGTCTGGGAATCAGTAACCTTGCTTCTCATCAGAACTTCATATTTATAGGCACTTGAGAAGATGACCGTTGGGAGCATTTAATGCTTTGCGTGTTCCGTACATCATTGCATTTAATGTTTCACGCTTTTGTCAACTACCTCGAGCCTTGTTCACGCTGTGTATACTGACGTTGCCTTTAATAGCTTCCAACGTTCCTTTTGTCAGTCAGCGTAGCCTGCCACCTGTACTTTCTTCTGATCTGATGTTTATGTATACAACGTTTGAATATCATCAGAGTCAAACAGCTTGGTGCATAGCATCTTCTTGTCTTCTGATCTTGAAGTGCTTCTGAGCGTGATACCATGAGAACTTCAGTGCTTCTGCTTCTGATCTCAAGTTCTTCAGATGCTTCCATAGACCCATGTTCTGATTCTGCCTTGACCATCTTCTGATGTCTTGCCAGACCATGTTCTGATTTTGCATGCTGAACCTTCTGAGACAAAGCTTCTGAGCGCTGATTTGTGCATACTCTTTATATATTTCCTGAAAGGGAAATTGCAATGTATTAGAGTACCACATTATCTCACACAAAATTCATATCCTTGTTATCATCAAAACTAAGAATATTGATCAGAACAAATCTTGTTCTAACATCACCTACATTGACAGTTTCTGCTAAGATTAGGTTACCCTCTTTGTCTATTTTGTTCTTACTAACTAAGGGTCTAGTCTTATAATAAGCAGGAAAGAATTTACCCAGAGAAGAACTACCGTCTCCGGGTAAGGGACCCATTAAAGCATGAGTTTTTCCAGAAAGAACAAAAGGGATGATTACCTGAGAAGCGTAAATAGAACGAGTTCCTGCTATGTTTGGGTCTGGAATGTATTGTTGGTTACCTATCTGTGTAGAGCGTTGAAACTGTTGAACAGGTTGGAGAGCATTTGAAATTTCCGATGTGGAGGTTTGAATGGTAGAAGACGCCATGGATGTAATTGCTTCAAGAATTAGGTTAAAAACCAAAAAGGGTTTTTTTTGTGTGTTTAGTCGCAGAAAAATGAAAGACAAAGTTGTGTGAAGGCTAAAAGCTTGAGTATTTAAAGGTTTAGTAAGAATTTTTTCAAATCTTTTTTGAATAAAGGTCAAAAGGACACGCGGAAAGAGATGATTTAATCTAACGGCGGTCGAACAGTTGTTAGCCTTACTCCTAGTATCTAGGAGCAATGATCACAAGTAATGACAAAACGTAGGAAGACACGTTTTGAAGAGACATTTTTGAAAATGACAAGACGTTTTGAAAGATAAGTCATAAATGATTATGACGTTAGTCAGATGTCTTGGAACTCTAAAATATGAGTAAAACGAAATCTCATCATGACAAGAAACGCCTATTTCTCTTGTTTTTCAAAACAGGCATTTATTGGGGGCAATTTGTTAGTTGGAGATTTCGATTGAAGGTTATGCTTCTTGAAGAATTAGAGTTCGAAGAAGAAGATGGCTTTCGATGGCTATTCTTGAGAATAAATGGTTTTTTAAGGCCATTGTTGAGAATGTTATTTATGATGAAGATGATTGAAATCGAAGCTGAATCGAGATAGATTGTCTTTGAGACATAAGCGTTTCTTGAAATACAAAGAGTACTGAAGCTTAGCGTATTTCGTTGCATTCTCACTAAAGATCACGTTGCCACGTATCGAAAGAAAATTCAGGCGGGAGGATTTGAATTTCGAAATATTCTGTATAACCGAATAAGGACAGATGGCGCCCCAGGGATTCGAAACGTATGCATGTGAGCAACGTGGCCTTTCGTTAGTGTAGGACCGTTAGGGTCGAATTAGTATAAATAAGGGTCTTAGTATCAGGATCCAGGGTGTTCATTTTGTACAAATCACTCACAAATCACTCAATTATCAAGTGTTAAGAGAAAGAGTTCGCTGAGAAATGTACGTATGACACCACACATTTAATATGTTTGTATTTATACTTACAGAATCAAAGTATCTTTAAATTTCCTTTACTTTTTCGCCTAGTCTTTCTTGTAGTTTAAGTTTCCTTATGTTCTTCGATTAATCTTTACATTTCTGCACTTTACATTATTGCACTTTACATTTCTGTACTTTACGTTTCTGAAACTTACATTCCTTAATTATTTCGTCAAAGCCTTTTTCTTACATTTATAACTAGTTTATGTATTAGTTGTGTACATTCTTTGTTAGTTTATTTCGCAAGTTACTTATATGTTCATACTATAACCGAGTTTCGACGCAAAAGATCAACAAACATGAACCAAATTATCTCAAAAGACAACAATTTGACTATGTCCTAGGATCAATCTAGTCGATCCTGCGAGTAACCAAAGTATATTTATAGTTTGGAGGACTAGCGAATATTTACTGGAAATCACCGTAAACAATAGTCTTTAGGGAAGGATATAATAGTCATTTAGGCAACAAGCGAGGATACCTTAGCAATGGGAAGGGACTATCATCATCAATCATAGGCAACCTCGAGGGACAAGATCATTTTTGTTTAGACAACTTCGAAGGGACTTATGATCTTTTTATGATGATAATGAATTGAGGGCAACATTTGCTAAGGTATCCTCGTATTCGAGGGACTTGACTATTTTAGAATCGTAATTAAAAGGCAACAGGCAGCATAAGAAGGGTTACCTAAAGGTGTGTGTGTGGCACAATCATGTGGTTAAATTCAGATATTTGTCTTGTAGATAAGTGGGCTAATTCATTTTAACAAGGCTTGCACTCCCAAAGATTACTAACCACGCAATTAAAATAAAGGTAGAATTAAAAGTTCCTACGCTATTACAATAAACACCTTTAGGGAAGAAAAATAAAGGCAACAAATAAAACCTACAACTATTACAAGAAAACTTATTGCGACCTATACATATTTTCTATTATTTAAAAGACAGAAAATTAAATAATTGAAATAAAGGTAGATAATAAAATAAAAAGGCAAAAATAAAAGGAAAAATTAAAAGGGGCAAAATATTTAACAGAAGACATTCGACAATCACAGAGTATGGGGTGAGGAAAGAATCCGCGCATAAAAAACCTCAACAATTATAAGGTAACAGATCAAAAATTAAAAGGGTTAGGGAAAACAGTGATTAGTAGTCATGATGAAAAATAGTTAGCCAAAAAATAAAATCAGGGTTATAAAACCTAAAAATAAATTAGCCTAAAAATCCTAATTTGATTAAATTAACCTAAGTCTAAAAATGTTATTGTTGAATTAACCTAAATTTAAAAAAAAAACAATCATTATTTAAACCTAAAAATAAATATTACTCTAAATTATTAATTTAAATTAAAAAAAAAACAAATTAATTTTATAAAAAAAAAGATTTTAGAGTGATTTATGAAAATAACATGAATTTTATGGTTTGAGAAAAAAATTAAGGTTTTAGTGAAAATTTAAATAATAAAACAATAAACCAATAATTAAAAAAATGAATTAAAGAAAAATCAGGATTTGATCTGATATGATGTGGTTGGATTCTATGTGGCTAGGCTTTGAGTAGGGATGGAAAAACGGGCGGCCCGCCCCGCCCGCCGCCCGCCCCGCCTTATGCCCGCCAAAAAACGAGCGGGGCGGACATGCCCGCCAAGTAAAATGGGCATCAAAATCATGCCCGCCCCGCCAGGATGGCGGGTTGGCGGGCGGCGGGCTTACCCGCCTATTTTTATTTATATTTTTTTAATAGATTAATATGCTTTTTTTACCTTTTAATTACACTTTTCACTTATTTTTTAAAACAATTTTTTATAAAAGTAATTTTTTAACAAATTTACTCTGAAAAATATTACATATATTTATAAATAAATGTATAAAATAAACCATCAAGAATTGCAATTACTAGAATTAACTAAAAAAATAGTGAGTTTTAGAGGAGGAGCGGGTTTTGGCGAGCGGCGGGCTTTGGCGGGGCGGGTATGGCGGGCGGCGGGTTTTGGCGGGGCGGGCTTTGGCGAGCGGCGAGCCTAAAATCCCAACCCAACCCGCCAATTTTTGGCGGGTGTGCATGCGGCCCGGCGGGTCCCGGCCTGTTTTTCCACCCCTAGCTTTGAGAGCAAAGTTGTTTGGCCAAATCAAGGTTAATGGCCAAAGGAAGTACCTGCAAAAAAGGATAATAATAATGTTAATAATATTAATAATAATAAGAATAATAATAATAATAATAATAATAATAATAATAATAATAATAATAACACAAGAAAAGAATTGGGGTTTAGACAATCAAATTATGGACAAAATTACAAATAACCTGATTTTGCCAAATACCAAAAGGTTTTTGGCCAAATACGAATAACCTTGATTTGACCAAAAGCCAAAAGGCTTTTGGCCAAATACGAGTAAGCTCCTTGAGGTCAAGGGATAAAGCTCCTTGCAGTTGGCCAATCCATAGGAAACCTGTTCATAAACCATGCAATGTTACGGTTAAGAAAACAAATGAAAAAAATAGAAAAGTGATCAAAATAAAATTAAAAAAAAATATAAAAACCTGATCATAAATCAAATAAAATAAGATAACGAAGTTACAAATTTTTTTAGATTTTTTTGAAAATATGAAAATAGAAATTAAATCAAATAAAATAGAAAAACAAGGAATTTGCAATTTTGAGCGTCAAACTCCTTTAGAATTGTTTCTCGATTTTTTTTCTAAACTTCTGGGAAAAATTCGGAGCAAATCGAAACAGTAGTTTCAGAATTTGGCTGATAGGCTGGAAAATTTATCGCTGCAATCGGAATTAGAGTGACAGAAGATTATTCGTAATGGTCAGAAACGATTGTAAAGGGTTTTTTGTGGATGGGTGTTTAATCATGAGAGTTGTCGATTGTTAGTGTATGGGAATGGAGAATTTGGTATAGGTGAATGGTTGGTGAATGGTTAAAAATAAGGGTTGTTAGTTATTTATAAGAAAATATTAGGTTAAAAGGAAGATGGGTTTGGACCTCACTAAGAGCTTAATTTATTTTATTTTCCTTATTTTGAATTTTTTTTTATATGAATCAATCAAAACAATTGAAATAAAATAATTTAAGGGGTGATTGGATTAAAACGGTGGCCCAATAATGAATTTGCTCAATTTGGACTTTATGCACCGACTCAAAATTTCTCAACTTTCACCAGCCATAATTTTCTCAATTTTCATTATTTGTGAATAATTTTGAATTTTTCGGGAAGCTTGGGATGTCCTCTTCAATTATTTTCGCACTTGAAGATTTTTGTCTATAAAAATGAGAGGGCAAATTTTGGGGTATGACAGCTGCCCCTGTTCAATCTTCTTAAACCTGAGGATGTAGATTAGCATGTGTGCCTGTCGGAATCTGAAGGTGGAAGAGGATTGAACACTAGAATACCCAGAAATTTGCACTATCGGGGATGAGCTTAGAGATGCCACCCAGTTATTGAGAGAATTGATTGAGATGGGCTTAAAAGATGCCATCTGGATGTTGGGAGTATGACAGGTGCCCCTGTTCAATCTTCTTAAACCTAAAGATGTAGATTGGCCTGTGTGCCTGTCGGAAACTGAAGGTGGAAGAGGATTGAACACTAGAATACCAAGAAATTTGCCCTTGCTGATATAGGGACCTTTTATGGAGATGGGCTTAACGATGCCATCCAGCTTGATAGACTTGAGAATCAGAATATGTCATACGTTAAACTGTATCTGAAGGATATACTTAGGATGAGTCGTACGTTAGACTGAATCCACCGTATTGATAAGTGTCAAAGTAAGTTGTACGTTAGGTAGAAGGATGGGTCGTACGTTAGACCGGATCCAATTTGCATTGATAAATGTCTGGAAAGTCGTGTGTTAGGCTGAAAGATGGGTCGTACGTTAGATAGGATCCCCTGTATTGACAGTCGTCAGAATACACCGTACGTCAGGTTGTATCCTAGGATGAGTCGTACGCTAGACTGGATCCTTTGTATTGAGAAGTACCAGAATGAGCCATACGCTAGGCTGTATTTGAGCTCAGTGTGTTGATAAGTGTCTGTTAGAGATGGGCTTAAAGATGCCATATGACTGGTTAGATAGATTTGAATGTCGATCGTCTCAGTACCTTGTGTAGTAACTAATTTAGATCTTAAGAAGATGATTATCTTTGAACTATCTTTGGTGAATACCCGGAACTAAGTATCAGAATTAAATCTTTGTCTTGATTATCTCTGAACTATCTTTGGAGAATACCCGGAACTAAGTATCAGAACTAAATCTTTGTCTTGATTATCTCTGAACTATCTTTGGAGAATACCCGGAACTAAGTATCAGAACTAAATCTTTGTCTTGATTATCTCTGAACTATCTCTAAAGAATACCCAAAACTAAGTATCAGAGCTAAATCTTTGTCTTGATTATCTCTGAATTATCTCTATAGAATACACGGAACTAAGTATCAGAATTAAATCTTTGTCTTGATTATCTCTGAACTATCTCTGGAGAATACCAGGAACTAAGTATCAGAACTAAATCTTTGTCTTGATTATCTCTGAACTATCTCTGGAGAATACCCGGAACTAAGTATCAGAGCTAAATTTTTGTCTTGATTATCTCTGAACTATCTCTGGAGAATACCTGGAACTAAGTATCAGAATTAAATCTTTGTCTGGAATATCTCTGAACTATCTCTGGAGAACACCCGGAACTAAGTATCATAACTAAATCTTTGTCTTGATTATCTCTGAACTATCTCTGGAGAATACCCGGAACTAAGTATCAGAATTAAATCTTTGTCTTGAATGAGTGTCAGAATTAAATTGTTGACTTGATTATCTCTGCACCATATCTAGAAGATAATGTTCATTTGATTTGTAGGAATAGACTGAAAAAGCAACATTAGTTTTATGCAATGTCATGATGTATGCATGATGAGTTTCTCAAAATAAATGCGAAACTTGTATCTTGTGCATGAGTTTATCATGATACACTATATGCAATGTATGAATATTGTAATGATATATGATGTATGAAAATAGTTTATGCTATCTGGAGTATATTAGGGATTTTTTATTGAGAAAATAAATCTCTATATCATTTTGATTTTGATGTTTGATCTTGTTTTGAAGATGCTCAGCCGGGGATTTATGATTTCTGCTTGGGGATGAGAGCCATTTGGATGATTGATCCTTGATGCACCCTGACTGGGGATAAGAGAGATGAATAGACCCTGTTGGAGGAGGGATGGAAGATAGCTACTTAAAGATTACTTTGTGGGGATATGATCCTGTGACACTGGCTTTGTGGGAAAACATGTATGCCTTGAGCCTTGCCCCTAGTGATTATAGTAATTGTCGTTCTTGGACTCGTATTTGATTGGGACACACCAATGAGTGTTGGTCGAAAGTGTTTGAACATGCCTTGTATAGCTTTGCCCCAGCTAGTAGGGAATTTGAAGAGATTCGCCTCGCGAGGACCTTATGAGATGTTTATTATGGATGACATGCCCCTAGTACTTCGTATAATGCCCCTGACTGATCGGGAAGTAGCTTCCGACCCACTTGTGTGCATGTCTCTGATTGTTTGGCATTCTTGAGAGATTCTTGGAATCTTGACATGATTGCCCCAGATCGATTGGACAAACATCTCATTCCCGTTGTAGGAGATGTTGCTTCTGAAGTGATTTCGTCTGTCGAGATAACTTTTGGTCATTAGTTGTACTCTGTGCAAATTCTTCCTGATGCTAACATTTGAAATTATGTAGCAAAATATGTTTAATAATGAATTTATGAGATGCATTGCATATGTCTGTCTTGAGTTTTGAAAAACAGTAAACATAAGATGGAAAAGCGTGATATTTGTAAGAACGTGATATCAACTCAACGTTTATGGCAAACCTTAAGGAGTCAGGATACCTTTTGGGTGACAGTATGCTTTCGAACTAACCATGCTTCAGTTAGGACTTTCAAGGGTTGTAACGTGGCTTGGTTCACGGTTTAAGAAACAAAAGATAATGGCTCGAAGTTTATTTGTACCCATCCCAATCTTCGTGATGTTCTTCGATCCTATGCTCAGTTGATTCTGCTTCTAAGCCTTAGCAAAGCTTTGAAGTTGTAACATTGATATTTGATGATGGTTAAAGTACCAGAAGTTTAATTTGGACAGACAGCCATCCTTTTTTGTAATATTTTCTTTTATCGAGGATTCTTAGTGACCTCTTTTTTGACTTTGTTATCCCTAACTTTTGCCTGGACTGTTCATTTTGAGATTACAGTCAGCGGGATGGTTCACTTTTTGATAAGTCTCCTTCATAGGTTTTGACTTAACAATTTTTTGCTTCTTTTTGACGGATATTGACTGTCTGACTTAATGGTTGCGGGAACCCGTCATTATTTGTGTAAACAACGGCTAGTATAATTGAGCTGACTGAGTAACTACCCTGCCCCAGGTTATGATTAAGGGTTTTAATCTGTATGAGAAAGAAACTTCTACTTCTTAGGCTCAAAGGGGGTTGACGAGGGATTAACATCCTTATATCTCTACTGTTTAGGAATTGAAACAATGCTTGTACATCGTCAGCACAGTCTGTTCAAAAGCATATTGTACGAGGTTGCGGTATCATTTTCGTCATCCTCCCTCAAAAGGCTTACAACTTAGCAGGAGTTGAATATCACAAAACATATGCAAAGTAAAGACATAATTTAAGATGAGTGATAGCGAAATAATTTATTCAAGACAAACATATGCAATGCACTGATGATGATTATTAAAACAGATAATGTCTATCATAAGTCGAATGTTTACACAAACAGAATAGAAATTTGCAAATGAAAGTTGAACTACTGATTTGAAAGTTCGTCTGTCTAGACATCAATCAGTCTTGTCATGACTAGGCATGGGAGCGGTGATCACCACAGGAGTCTTGGGAGGGTTGAACTCAATTTCACCAGCATCGATCATGTCTTGGATCTTATTCCTCAGCGTCCAGCAACTATTTGTATCGTGACCAGGGCTATCAGAGTGGTATGCACATCTCGCATTGGGATTATAGCCGCGAGCAGAAGTACTAGGATTCTAAGGGGGGTCCTTTAAAGTAATCAACTCTGACTTCAGCAAGTATTGTAATGCCTGAGCCAATGACATATTGATCTTTGTGAATTGACGCTTAGGTACATCTAGCTTGCGTCGTTGTTGTGGAACTGGTGTAGAGATCAGAATTGTCCCCACAGATTGGTTGCGTTCATTACGACCTTTCAGATTGTACACAACATTAGCCATATGAGGTTCCTCAGGTGAATTGAAATCAATGATCTTGTCATCGATTAAGTCTTGGATCTTATGCTTCAATGGTCCACAATCCTCTGTATTATGACCAGGACTATTCGAATGATAAGCACATCTCGTATGATACTTGTACCCAGGAGCAGGGCTGGTAGGTACTGAATATGGAGGCAATAGGGTTATCAAGTTCTGATTGAGCAGTTGTTGCAGAACTTGAGACAGCGGCATGTGCAATGGAGTAAATGATTTCTTAGGTTTGGATTTCCGATTATCTTTACTACCTTGATGCTTATGTTGATTCTTCTCCTTCTCGATCATAAATGCCTTCAATTCTTCTTACCCCTTTGCCAAGCTAAGGATCATCTCTGACAGATTGCTCGAGATTCATGATGCTGAATTAAACAGCGAGGAAGGATGAAAAACCCGTCATAGGAAACCTGTTATGCGATATTATGAATGCAGATGGAATATTTTCAAGGATCTTTAGGAATTTAGTTAGGAACATTAAAAAAAGAACTCTGAATCATGGATGTTCTTCTTTGGGAATCAAGCTCACCATATCGAGTGGGTCATAGCCTCTGATTCGGGATACCTCTAAATTTGAAGGTACGTGGCTAGAGGAAAATAAATCCTCTTGCCCCTTGATAGGTACTGTGTCTGTGAATTGGAAGACATATGGCCAGAGGAAAATAAATCCTCTTGCCCCTTGATAAGGATTCAGTCTTTGAAAAGAGCACGTGAAATTGTGCACCCTAAATCCTTAAGATCCTTGAAAGGGTTAGTTAACATGCAATGTTATGATGTCATTATGTTATGCGAATGTAGTACATTAGGCAAAGCGTAAGATAGTAAGGACAAACAAGTTCTATGACAACACCTGCAAGGAAATCAATGGGTTAGTAGCACACACAAGCAAGTCACACAAGTGTCCTTAGGTTTGAAGGCTTGCATGAAGTCCGTAGGTAAGTACCCTCCCCACTAAAGTTTAGTTGGTTCAACCTGTCCTAGAATAGTAATTGGGTTCTATGGTGCTCATATCCCTGATCTTTCTCGCAGGCATTATTTCAACAAGGCACTCGAACGGCCAGCCAAAAACATCCCTAGAGTCCAATCTCAATGAGTGTAGCATCGAGTATCAACCAGCTTCAGTCAGGAATCCAAAGCTAGCCATCTCGCTACTTCCTATAGGCCAAAGTCAAGTTCAACTAGGGTTCTAAGGGAAAATTAGTGCTTAATGACACCACGCGGTAGCCAAATGTATCCTCAATCACTTTCAAGGGCCATTAGGACAAACCAAAGCGTCGCACTAACGGTGGCCACCAAATCAACCATAACGGTACATGTCGTACAGATTCCTTGGTCTATTGCCACATACCTAAGGTACAATAGATCCGAGTGTAGGATCTTTCACACAATAGAATACCCAAACAATGCCCTTAAAAATAAAGCAATCAAATCAAACAAGTGAAAACATTTAAGTGAATCCTAAACTTTAAGGTAACCCCTCTTTTTAATTAAAATCCCCAGCAGAGTCGCCAGTTCTGTAATACGGTGGGAGAACTGACTTTTTGAAAATGTTGCGGATAGCAAGAGTCGCACCGACTTTTATTTTATCCAATTTATAGAAAATCTAAAAGAACAGAAAAAGACCATTTAAAAAGATTTTGAGTTCGATGGGTAGGTTATACTAAGGGAAGGTGTAAGCACCCTTTGTATCCATGGTTATCCATGGGCTCTTAATTGCTTAGCTCACTTTTGTTTGTTTGAATTGTTTGAAAAAAGTGTCGTGTGTGAATAGAAAAAGGATTTTTCGAATAAGAACTTTAGCTTGTAAATAAGCGTAGTCTTTTTGAATTTGATTTCGAAAAGAAGTGGGAAAAGTATTTGAAAATTTGATTTGAATATGAGCAAGCATTTAAGAACTACCTACCCTAAGTTTAATGTCTTTCTTGTTCTTTAAGTCTTTAATGGGAAAGGGCTATCCATACCATAAAGAGGGCAGATAGTCCTTTCATTGGATTTGAAGGGTCATCGAGGAAGTATCGCTCGCCATAAAATTGTCCCTACCATAAAGAGGGCAGGTAGTCTTTAGGGAAGGATAAAATAGTCATTTAGGCAACAGGCGAGGATACCTTAGCAATGGGAAGGGACGATCATCATCAATCATAGGCAACCTCGAGGGACAAGATCATTTTTGTTTAGGCAACTTCGAAGGGACTTATGATCTTTTTATGATGATAATGAACCGAGGGCAACATTTTCTAAGGTATCCTCATATTCGAGGGACTTGACTATTTTAGAATCGTAATTAAAAGGCAACAGGCAGCATAAGAAGGGTTACCCTAAAGGTGTGTATAATACGGTGAACTGACTTTATCGAAATGTGCGGATAGCAAGAGTCGCCACCGACTTTTATTTTATCCAAATAAGAAAGGCTAAAAGAACAGAAAAAACCTTTTTGAAAGAGATTGAGTTCGGGGGGTAATTTATGCAAAGGGAAGGTGTAAGGCACCCTTTGCATCCATGGTTATCCATGGGCTCTTAATTGCTTTGCTCGTTTCGAAAAGAAATGTAGAAGAAGAAACAAGGACTTTAGCTCGTAAATGAGCGTAGCCTTGAAAATGTTTAGAAAAAGGGTAAGAAAAAGATTTTTTAAACCAGAGCATGCAATTAAGGGCAAATTACCTTGACATTTGTAAAAAGATTCTTTTAGCCTTTCAGGGTGAAAGGGTCTATCCATGCCATAAGAGGGCAGGAAGCCTTTCATTTGGAGGTTAAAGGGTGTAACACCCCAAATCTACCCCGCAATAAAGAGGAATACCAGAGTACAAAATTTCAAGCAAATAGAACATAACGATTCGGAGCATCACATTTTAAACAACAAAATCACATACATATAACAGGCTCAATCACTTAGATACATAACACACATGTAGGAGAACAATATCGAAATCATTAATCATTGTCAGCCAATCAAGTACTTGCATCGCAGCGGAAAATTATATGTCAACAACAATACAACTCATAATATCACGGCCAAACACGGCACGATACATCTAAAAAGTCTCAGCATAATATAAGGACAAGGTTTAACAAGGATAAACACAAGAAACCAAAACATAAACAAGTAATCCAACGTTCCCCGAGTGCTACGTATCAGGGCATCGACACACACCGACTCGAGCTATAGGTACACGACTACTCTGCGTCATTACCTGCACGTTACCAACGGATGGTAACATTCAAACAGAAAGGGTGAGATATCATTCATAATAAAGAAGCGTATGATAATATTCAAAGCGGAGAAATAATCATACATCGGTCACCACTTCTCATCATATATCATTTGCTACTGTTCACAACATTCAACATCTTACCGACAACAATGATATCAATCTCAATTAAGGCATACATAGTCATTTATCACATATGCTCAACGAAACAACCATCAAATTGACACAAGATAACATTCATGTTATGTGCACACAAATATTCAAATACGACTCATCACACGACTTTACTTATGCAACTCAAACAATGCAAATGCATGTGGTACCA
Organism: Vicia villosa; assembly: GCF_029867415.1. Classification (NCBI taxonomy): domain Eukaryota; kingdom Viridiplantae; phylum Streptophyta; class Magnoliopsida; order Fabales; family Fabaceae; genus Vicia; species Vicia villosa. The sequence goes on along the minus strand of NC_081180.1, from coordinate 140,192,663 downwards.
TTGGAGTAAAACTCCCGTCTCAAACAATTGCCATTGGGCCGTCTCAAACATTCGCCACAAGGGCCGTCTCAAACATGTGCCACTAGGGCCGTCTCAAACAATGCAATGAATGTGACTCAATAATGTACATTCACAATCACACTTAAAGACATAATCGACTCGAACAACACAATCCACGTAAACGACATGATCAACTTAAACGACATAATCAATTCCGGATATCCAATGTCAACAAAATCCAATTCAAGAAGATTCCAAGAGTATTCAAAGTTATACTAAGCATATTCTACGGAAAGACATCAATTAGGGCTTCACGTAGGTTCCAACGGCACTTAAAAAGGAGTTACGGTTCAAAAGTTACATCATTTCAAAGTTTAGGAAAAGTTCTGCAAAACAGGGTTCGCGGCGCCAACATGGTTCGCGGCGCGAGCTGAGTGAATCAAATATTTCCTAAGGTTCTGCCAAGCAGTTCACGGCGCCAACAAGGGGTCGCGGCGCGAACTGAGCAGATCTAGAACTTCCAAAGTTTCTGCCAAGGGGTTCGCGGCGCGCACAAGGGTTCGCGGCGCGAACTGGCGATTTTCAGAAAACCCCAAACACAGAAAACAACATACGAAACCCATCCCAAAACCCCTAAACTCAACCCAATCAAGTTGGAAAACATCAAACATCACGAACAATCACAGAATACATGGTATAAACACAAATACAACACATATTATGGGTCTTATAACATCATAACATCAATTTAAACACATTTCAAATCATCAAATCAAGCATTTGTTCATGGACCTTAACATCTCTACACACAACTTCCATGAATGCAACATACAATTGAATCCCACCCAAAACATCATCATACATCTCTTTAGCATGAAAGAATCCCACCCTTACCTTAGGTTTGGATTGAAGACAACTCTAGCTTCAATATTGAGATTCCCCTCTTTCTCTTCACTCTACTCTTCTCTACTTTCACCAAAAACCCCAAAATGAACTTCTAATTTCTATTTCCTCTAAAACCCTTGTTTTAGTTAAACCCTTACTATCATAAATTACTAATGGGCTCTAACTAACACCCCTCACTTACTAATACCGACTTAGGCCCAATTATCAACAACAATTACTATCTTATATTATTACTAATAATCCCCAAATAAAACAACATAAAATCAATTAAACATATAATTAACACATAATGCACAATTAATTCACATAAATAAATAATTAAAGAAAAACGGTCGTTACAACTCTCCCCCACTTAGAATATTTTCGTCCTCGAAAATTACCTCAATCGAATAACTCAGGATACGACTCGCGCATTTTGCTCTCCAATTCCCACGTCATACTTTCACCGGTAGTTCCCGACCAAACCACCTTCACCAAAGCAATCTCTTTTCCTCTAAGCGCCTTCGTTTCGCGATCCTCAATCCTTATAGGCATAGTCTCCACCGTGAGATTATCCCACACTTGCACATCGTCCATATGAATCACATGCGAAGGATCCGAAACATACTTTCGAAGTTGCGACACATGAAACACGTCATGCAAATTCGAAAGATTAGGCGGTAAGGCCACTCTATACGCCACATTACCAACTCTCTCAGAAATCTGATATGGTCCGATAAAACGAGGAGTTAGCTTCTTCGACTTTAAGGCTCTCCCTACTCCGGTAACCGGCGTAACTCTCAAGAATACGTGATCACCATCTTGGAATTCTAAATCCTTCCTCCTCTTATCATGGTAACTCTTCTGCCTACTCTGAGAAGCCTTCATCTTCTCACGGATCAACTTAACCTTCTCGGTAGTTTCTCGAACAATCTCAGGTCCAAGTACTACACTCTCACCCGTTTCATGCCAACACAACAGAGTCCTACACCTCCGACCATACAACGCTTCAAACGGTGCCATACCGATACTCGAATGGTAACTATTGTTGTATGTGAACTCTATCAATGGAAGATAAGTATCCCACGTACCTCCCTGCTTAAGAACACAAGATCTCAACAAATCCTCCAAAGATTGAATCGTTCTCTCCGTTTGACCATCGGTCTGAGGATGATACGCCGAACTCAACCTCAACTTAGAACCCAACGCCTCTTGCAAACTCTTCCAAAAATCTGAAGTGAACCTCGGATCTCTATCCGAAACAATACACAAAGGAACACCATGCAACTTCACAATCACACGGACATAAATTTCCGCCAACTTCGAAACTGGATAAGTGATGTTAATAGGTATGAAATGAGCCGACTTCGTAAGCCTATCAACAATCACCCAAATCGAATCATGTCCTCTCACGGTATTCGGCAAACTTGTCACAAAATCCATGGAAATACTATCCCATTTCCATTCAGGGACTTCTAACGGTTGCATTAAACCAGCAGGCTTCTGATGTTCAACCTTCGACTTCTGACAAGTCAAACATGCGTACACAAACTGAGCTATGTCACGCTTCATTCCAGGCCACCAAAACAAATTCTTCAAATCTTGGTACATCTTCGTAGCTCCGGGATGAATACTCATATTACTTCTATGACCTTCCTCAAGAATAGATCTTTTCAAATCCACATCATCAGGTATACAAATCCGATCACGGAACCTCAACACGCCGTGCGCATCTAACTTGAAATCACCATTCTCAGCTTGGTCGACTCCAATCATCGAATCAACCAATTTCATATCCAACTTCTGGGCTTCTCTGACACTATCCAGAAAATCATTGTTAATCTTCAACACACCCAATCGAACACTCTTAGGGGTCACTTCACATACCAAACTCATATCTCGAAATTGCTCAATTAATTCCAACTCCTTAACCATCATTGCCGACATATACAAAGTCTTGCGACTTAAGGCATCAGCAACAACATTAGCTTTTCCTGGATGGTAATTCAAACTGAAATCATAATCCTTCAACAGTTCTAACCACCTTCGTTGTCTCATATTCAAATCCTTCTGATCAAACATATACTTCAAACTCTTATGGTCGCTAAAGACTTCAAATCTAGAACCATAAAGATAATGTCTCCAAATCTTCAACACGAACACTACAGCAGCAAGTTCCAAAACATGTGTAGGATAGTTCTTCTCATGAACTCTTAACTGTCTTGATGTATAAGCAACAACTTTACCATTTTGCATGAGCACACCTCCTAAACCCATCTTAGAAGCATCACAATAAACCACAAACGATTCTTCCAGATTAGGCAATATCAAAATCGGTGCCGACGTCAACCTTTTCTTCAACTCGGTAAAACTATCTTCACAAGAAACATCCCACACGAAAGCCTTACCCTTACAAGTCAACTTAGTCAACATAAGGGCTAACTTAGAGAAACCTTCAATGAACCTTCTATAATAGGCAGCTAGTCCCAAAAAGCTTCGAATCTCGGTAGCCGACTTAGGAGTATCCCATCTCAACACGGCATCAACCTTAGACGGATCCACGGCAATGCCATCACCAGAAATGACATGCCCCAGAAAACTAACTTCCTTCAGCCAGAACTCACACTTGGATAACTTAGCATACAACTTCTTCTCTTTCAAGACTTGCAATGCCAACTTCAAATGCTCAGCATGATCTGATTCTGATTTAGAGTAAATCAAAATGTCATCAATGAACACCACCACAAAACGATCCAGATATTCATGAAAAATACGATTCATGTACTCCATAAATACTCCAGGTGCATTAGTAACACCAAAGGGCATCACGGAATACTCATAATGTCCATAACGTGTTCTGAAAGCCGTCTTCTGCATGTCCTCGTCTTTCACTTTAATCTGATGGTAACCCGACCTCAAATCGATCTTGCTAAACACACGGGCACCAACCAATTGGTCCATCAAGTCATCAATTCTTGGAAGTGGATACTTTTTCTTGATTGTCACCTTATTCAACTGACGATAATCAATACAAAGTCTCATACTTCCATCTTTCTTCTTAACCAACAATACTGGAGCTCCCCACGGCGACACACTAGGTCTCACAAACCTCTTCTCAAGCAGCTCTTCCAACTGCTTCTTCAATTCAGACAATTCAGATGCAGACATCCTATACGGTGCCATAGACACATGTCTAGTACCAGGTACAAGATCAATAGAGAACTCAACTTCTCTCTCAGGCGGTACATCAGGAATTTCATCAGGGAAAACTTCAGGAAAATCGCACACCACCTTCAATTCTCTATGATCGCTTGGTTCTCAATAGACATCGATGCAACCAAGGCAAACACTTGAACATCCTCTCTTACTAACAAACGAAACTGTCTAGCGGACAACAACTCAACACCTTCCTCTTCAGGAGAAGAAAACCTCACAGACTTATCATAGCAGTTGATGTGAACACGGTTATGCTCTAACTAGTTCATCCCTAAGATCACATCCAAACCTCTCAACGGCAAGCACACAAAATCAACAAGGAAGTCTCTGTCAAAAATCGACACTGGACACTTCAAACACACAAGAGAAGTGGTCACCGAACCCTTAGCCGGAGTATCGACAACCATCTCTGATGAGTGAATCCTCACTAGTGGTCTGAGTTCCCGAAGGGGCAAACACCTTCCCACTAGATTGTTCCTTCTTGGGCTTCTGACACTTGCTTCCAATATGGGCTTCTTCACCACAGTTGAAACACACCATATCATTATGCGTACAATCAGACGATGCATGACCAAACTTCCCACAACGGTAGCATCTTATAGCATCAACATTACACGACGTGCTCTTGTGACCAACCTTGCCACACTTGAAGCACACAATACCAGCAGGAGCATCTCCCCCACTAGTTATCTTACCCTCAACCGCTTTCTGCTTGCCCTTTCCACTCGAAGCTTCATAAGGCTTACCACGACCTTGATAACCCTTTCCCCTCTTCTCACTTATCACACGATAATGAGCATTGTTATCCTCTTCATAGATCCGACAACAATCAACCAAATCAGCAAAGATACGAATCTTCTGGTAACTAATCGCCTTCTTGATCTCTGGACGCAACCCATTCTCAAACTTAATGCACTTGGAAAACTCACCATTCGGCCCATCATAGTGTTGGTAAAACTTTGCCAACTCACCAAACTTAGCAGCATACTCCACAACAGATTTGTTCCCTTGACTTAGCTCAAGGAATTCAATTTCCTTCTTGCCACGGACATCTTCAGGAAAGTACTTCCTTAAGAACTCCATGCGAAACACAATCCAAGAGATCTCTTCACCACTCGCTTCCAATCTCCTACAGGTCTCTAGCCACCAATCATCCGCCTCAACTGCTAGCATATGAGTCCCATACCGAACCTTCTGTTCAGGAGTGCAATCCATGACACGGAAAATCCTCTCAATCTCCTTATACCATTTCAATGCGCCATCAGGATCATAAGTTCCCTTAAACACAGGAGGGTTCTCTCTTTGGAAGGTAGCCAAACTCCGAGAAGCAGCACTCTCTCCACCATTCGGTTGGTTCTCCAAAGCTTGAGCCATTGCTTCCAAAGCAGCAACTATTGCAGCATCATTCCTCCCAGCCATCACAAGTCTTCACTACAACACAAAAGCAATCAGCACAAACAACAATATACGCTTGTTAGACTACACTACGACACGACACATGGCCGGACAAGACCGACCTGCTCTGATACCACTAATGTAACACCCCAAATCTACCCCGCAATAAAGAGGAATACCAGAGTACAAAATTTCAAGCAAATAGAACATAACGATTCGGAGCATCACATTTTAAACAACAAAATCACATACATATAACAGGCTCAATCACTTAGATACATAACACACATGTAGGAGAACAATATCGAAATCATTAATCATTGTCAGCCAATCAAGTACTTGCATCGCAGCGGAAAATTATATGTCAACAACAATACAACTCATAATATCACGGCCAAACACGGCACGATACATCTAAAAAGTCTCAGCATAATATAAGGACAAGGTTTAACAAGGATAAACACAAGAAACCAAAACATAAACAAGTAATCCAACGTTCCCCGAGTGCTACGTATCAGAGCATCGACACACACCGACTCGAGCTATAGGTACACGACTACTCCGCGTCATTACCTGCACGTTACCAACGGAGGGTAACATTCAAACAGAAAGGGTGAGATATCATTCATAATAAAGAAGCGTATGATAATATTCAAAGCGGAGAAATAATCATACATCGGTCACCACTTCTCATCATATATCATTTGCTACTGTTCACAACATTCAACATCTTACCGACAACAATGATATCAATCTCAATTAAGGCATACATAGTCATTTATCACATATGCTCAACGAAACAACCATCAAATTGACACAAGATAACATTCATGTTATGTGCACACAAATATTCAAATACGACTCATCACACGACTTTACTTATGCAACTCAAACAATGCAAATGCATGTGGTACCATTGGAGTAAAACTCCCGTCTCAAACAATTGCCATTGGGCCGTCTCAAACATTCGCCACAAGGGCCGTCTCAAACATGTGCCACTACGGCCGTCTCAAACAATGCATTGAATGTGACTCAATAATGTACATTCACAATCACACTTAAAGACATAATCGACTCGAACAACACAATCCACGTAAACGACATGATCAACTTAAACGACATAATCAATTCCGGATATCCAATGTCAACAAAATCCAATTCAAGAAGATTCCAATAGTAGTCAAAGTTATACTAAGCATATTCTACGGAAAGACATCAATTAGGGCTTCACGTAGGTTCCAACGGCACTTAAAAAGGAGTTACGGTTCAAAAGTTACATCATTTCAAAGTTTAGGAAAAGTTCTGCAAAACAGGGTTCGCGGCGCCAACAGGGTTCGCGGCGCGAGCTGAGTGAATCAAATATTTCCTAAGGTTCTGCCAAGCAGTTCGCGGCGCCAACAAGGGGTCGCGGCGCGAACTGAGCAGATCTAGAACTTCCAAAGTTTCTGCCAAGGGGTTCGCGGCGCGCACAAGGGTTCGCGGTGCGAACTGGCGATTTTCAGAAAACCCCAAACACAGAAAACAGCATACGAAACCCATCCCAAAACCCCTAAACTCAACCCAATCAAGTTGGAAAACATCAAACATCACGAACAATCACAGAATACATGGTATAAACACAAATACAACACATATTATGGGTCTTATAACATCATAACATCAATTTAAACACATTTCAAATCATCAAATCAAGCATTTGTTCATGGACCTTAACATCTCTACACACAACTTCCATGGATGCAACATACAATTGAATCCCACCCAAAACATCATCATACATCCCTTTAGCATGAAAGAATCCCACCCTTACCTTAGGTTTGGATTGAAGACAACTCTAGCTTCAATATTGAGATTCCCCTCTTTCTCTTCACTCTACTCTTCTCTTCTTTCACCAAAAACCCCAAAATGAACTTCTAATTTCTATTTCCTCTAAAACCCTTGTTTTAGTTAAACCCTTACTATCTTAAATTACTAATGGGCTCTAACTAACACCCCTCACTTACTAATACCGACTTAGGCCCAATTATCAACAACAATTACTATCTTATATTATTACTAATAATCCCTAAATAAAACAACATAAAATCAATTAAACATATAATTAACACATAATGCACAATTAATTCACATAAATAAATAATTAAAGAAAAACGGTCGTTACAAAGGGTCATCTCAATGTCGTTCGCCATAAGACTGTCCCATGCCATAGAGAGGCAGGTAGTCTAAGGGAAGGACCAGAATAGCCTTTCGTTTAGGCAACCAGAGGATACCTCAGCCCTTCGTAGGCAACTTCCGAGGGACGAGATCATATTTAGTGTATCGAAGGCAGCATCATTAGGGACTTATGATCTTTGCATTAATCGAGGCAACATGGCTGAGGTATCCTCGTATTCGAGGGACATGGCTATTCTACAAAAAACACAAGGCAACAAGGCAACAGGCAACAGACAACAAGAGAGGTTACAAAAAAAGTGCGTGGGTGCAACAATCACGTGATTCAATTCAAAATAAATTATCTTATAGTTAGTGATGCTAATTTAGTTCAGGGTTGCACTCCCTAAATTACTAACCATAGTGTCATACCCCAATTTTTGACCTAAGATACCACCTCATATCATTTACATATGCATCATTTGCATCTCTAACAAACTGCATAGCTTGTGTTTGTTACTTGTGACTCAGCAGGATTTAATCAGGAAATCACTCATCAGTACAAGTAACAATCAATTAAGGTTTTGTTCTCCCTTCATCTCAAATGAACTATCTTCATCAACAATCAACATTTGGTCCTCAGAGATTCACTTCAACAAACTCAACAGCTTTGAATCGACTGAATTAGGGTTTTGACTGAAGACAGCATACTCCTGACTTTTGCTCAGGATTTGACCTAATGACTTGGGACATGACCTCAAGACCCCAAGTGCATCATTTTGACCTAATCCATTGGCTCAGAACATCTCCTATACAAAGATTGATCAGACAAATCCTCAGATCAGGGTTTTGAACTATCAGGGACTGAAATCAGGGATCATATTTGGGAAACCCTAAAAATCCCCAGGAAGTCAATCAAAGATTTCAATCATCTTCAAATAATCCCTATAACAATATACAATGGAAATTACATCTCAATTCAAGATCCACAGTCATCAATTTCATCAGATCGACAATTAGGGTTTTTTGACCTAATTCACTAAACCACTGACTTTTTAATCAGGACATGGTGTCATAACTCAAATCATGGCTCAATATCCTCTAATACCTCAATATGATCCATTCATACTATTCATTTGGTGAGGATAGCCTGTTTCATTTGAAATCTCCAGAAACGCGATTCGTCTGAAAAGTCAACTGTACAAGATCACCATTGACTTTTGGGGAATTTTGGTCAACCATGACTTTTGAAGTTTTGAATCATCAATATATGATATGAGAAGTCATTTGATCAAGGAAAATCAAGAAAATCAATCAAGAATCAAAAAGTCAAAAGTTTGACTTTCATACTTAGAAAATTTTCTAAGTGTTTTTCAATGGTTTTTTCCAAACTTTGGAAGGGAATTTCTCAAAATTTCACCTACAAACTGAAAAAAACTTCCAACATGAAAGTTGTAGATTTTGATCCAATAAACAACTTTGACACATATAAATTTTTTCCATAAGATCAACCATTTAAGAGATATGGTGCTTCAAAGTTGGTATCTTTTGAAAATTTCACTTAAAACTTCATTTTCTTCAAAGTTCATGGATCTTTTTCACCCATTTCCTTAAAGGTCTTGAAGAAACTTTCAACTAGGGTTTTGAAGTGTGTCACATGAGCTTTCCAAAATGTCCAAGAGCATGAAAAAATATGGAGTGTAGCCATGGTTTTGAATTTTGCCATTAGTGAACTTTTCACTTGAAATTTCAAGCCATTTTCACTAAGTTATGAACCAAATTGCCAAATGGACCAAGTAATGATGCATAGAGGCAATAATTGGAGATATTTTTCTGATTTGAGACAGATGGGAAAGAGATAAGAAGCATAGCCAATTTTAACCATGGTTTAGTAACTTTAACCATATGCATTAAATGGTAAGATTCCATTCTATCTCTTAAGTGCCAAATCACCATTCTTTGATCAACTTGCAAAGCTTGGAGTTCAGAATCCTTGGCCTATAAATAGAGGTCATTTCCACTCTTCAAATCACACCAAAACCTCACAATTATAGGTTTTCTCTCTTCTTTCTTGAATTACAAGTCATGTGTTTCAAAGTGAGGTAGAAAACTCAACCTCCAAACCTTTGAATTTCTGGCCAAAGTGATGTTTCTAACAACTTCTAAACATCATATGCGATGTGTTTGATCCATCCACACACCCCAAAAACACTCAAATCTCAGAATCACTACCTCACTTCCATATGAACCAAAATTGAGCCTTATCATGCCAAAATCCATTCAAGATCATTTCTGTCCAAACTAACACTTCCAACACCTCATATATGTCACATATGAACTATCCCAACACTCATCATCAATCAAAAACTTCAGAATCATCAGGCTCGATTCACACTTGGTTCTACTGCAGATCGGGTTCCATGGAATGATCCAGATGTTTTTAATCCACTCCAAGCATCTAGACATGTTCCATAAGGTCCATTGATGCTGTCCAGATCAAGAAACAACATCTGTAACACCTCCAGGCACGAATTCAATTCTCAGTTGGCCGTTTTTGAAGGTAAGCTCTCTTGAACTTCAAACTCCATCATACATGCATCATAAATGAAAAATTGATTTGCCATCATGTTTCTGCATATGTATGGATCATTAGCCCTCAATCAATTGCAACTTATCATGCACATACACGATTTCAGATTGAATCATAGAATTAGGGTTCTTCACGATTTCCAGAAAATTAATGATCTTAGAGTGAAAATAAATGAAATTAAATGGTACCATCATGTTCCTTGTGAAAAATCGAGCAAGATAGGCTATTCACTTGTTCCAAACAATTCAGTTTTGAGAATTTTCAAATTCAAATTGTTCATGTGTTCTTGGCGCCATTTTTTGCGAAGGAAATTTGAAAAATGAGTTTGAAATATAATCAGTTGGATGCGTATGTATTACAAGCTGCGCGCGCAGCTCAGTTGGTCATTGTTTTGGCTGGTGAGAGAAGGTGCGTGGGTTCAAGCCCTTTGGAAGACAAAACCAATTTTTTATCACTTTTTTCCTTCAATTTCTTCACAACTTCAACTAATTATTTAACTAACCAAATCAACTTATTTTTTCTTCATTTTTTTAACACTTCTTATTTAATATACATATTTTGACAATATCAAAAAAAAATCACAAAAAAAGATTTATTTAATATGTTTTTAATTAGGTTTAAAATGACATATTTTTAAGTGTTTTTAAATACTTTAAATATTATTTTTCATTTGATTTTCAAAGTTAATCACTTGTAAATATTTTTTGAAGCAAACCCTAATCATCTAAGTGTTAATGGAGGATAATCTTTTGTTTATCTTGATTAAATTGACTTCTTTCAAAATTCAAATCGTTTTAAAACGAGCGATCACAATTCTTTTCAAAAACGATAAACCATTTCCTTTTGAAACCATTGATTAAATCTTTTAATTGATCAATTGATTTTCAAAACGAAGTGGGGCCTCTCGAATATTAGAGAGTATAAGACCCACTCTTCTTCTTTTTACAGTTTTTCTTTGTACAGAAAACTTTTTCAAAAACAATACTTTTCAAACAGTTTTTTTAACAACAAATCACACATCTTTTTCAAACCATCCACCCTGTTTTATGAAAATAAAACAGGGGCCTCTCGAATATTAGAGAGTGTAAGTCCCATTTCTTTTCTTTTTGTACAGTTTTTCTTCCAACAGAATAAACTTCTTTCAAAACAAACTTTCAAACAGTTTTTCAAAAGCGAAACCTCGCGCTCTGTTAATAAACAATCAACCATGTTTTGTAAATAAAACACGGGCCTCCACGTAGGTATAAGTCCCAAGCCCTTTTGTACATACCCATTCCTGTACATGAAATTAGGTATTTCATTGTACACACACCGTTTTGTACATATCTCGATCAACTTGATTTTTAACTTTGAATAACAAATCAAAAATGAAGGTTTTTCTTTAAATCTTCCCAAAAATATACCATGGGCCTCCATGTAGGTATAAGTCCCAAGCCCCTTTGTAAATACCTGTTTACATAGTTTTGAATAAACTCAAATGGACCTCTCCCCGAGTGTGAGTCCCGAGCCCTATGTATACAAATGGATCATGCTTACAGGTATATTTCCTTCATAAACTCCATTATATACACACACTTTGTCATATATGTATAACTGTTCATATTTGTTCATGTACTTGTTCATGTTTGTTCGTACTTGTTCATACTTGTGATTGTGTTATATGTGTGCTTTTTCAACTTAGTACAACACTAGGTTCCCCATAGCCTCCTATTGGGCTTCGTGCAAAGAATCTCCACTAGTTTAGGTTAGGACATAGAGTATGGTTTCCCGGTGAAATCGCTCTAAGAGCTCAGACCAACTATACCATGCCTCCCCTTGGGCTTTGTACAAACGAGTGACCCTCCCATAGCCTCCTCTTGGGCTTACAATGCAAGGACCCTGGATTGTCCCTCCCATAGCCTCCTCTTGGGCTTACAATGCAAGGACCCTCGGATAGCCTCCTCTTGGGCTTCGTACAAGGACCCACGGGCTTCTTATAAGCATCCCTAATATCCAAATCAAATACCCTAGGAGATTAGACATTTTTCATCTCTATGCTAGGAGTATCTCTTTTATATCATCACAAACAATCAATCAATCAATCAAACTTTTTTGCCACAAGGCTGGCTAATCAATCCAACTTTCTTTTTGCCACAAGGCTGGCTAATCAATCAAACCATTTTGCCACCATACTGGCTGATTAATCAAAGTTTTTGTCACAAGGCTGACTTCATTGAAACTTTTGCCACGAGGCTGGCTGATTAATCAAAACTTTTTGTCACAAGGCTGACTTCATTGAAAGTTTTTGCCACAAGGCTGGTTAAACAAACAAACAAAATTAAATAGATGTATGTGATGATATAGATTAGATACATCTAGCATTTAGACGACATTTGTCTATTTTCCTTTGCTTCCACTAGCATAAGTGGGAACTACGATTGCTCTGACTTTCTCAACATCCCTTTGAGAATACGTAGGCACAAGGTCGATCCTTGGCGAGCAAAATAAAATATAAAAAAAACCATTTAAACCTTAGCACCCGTAGACCCCGAGCTACAGATGCTCTGATTCCCTCTAGGGGATATGTATGCAGAGGATCGTGATGATCTTTGCGAGCATAATCAAACAAACACCTTAGGTCCCACCTATTTCACAAGAACCTCTCAAGAATGGAATAAATAAAACAAAGAAACCTATAGAGTACTATAGATACGTTGGGTGCTAATACCTTCCCTTCGTATAACCAACCCTCTTACCCAAGATCTCTCCCCCACTTTTAAGGTTATCGCAACTTTTTTCCTTTTCCTCTTTTGGAAACAATAAAAAGTTTGGTCCGTACAAAAGAAAAATCATTTTTTTGAGCACTCGAGCCCAAAGAAGGCATCAGGTGTCTCATCCCGAAAAAAGACAACGATTTTTCCCCGCGACAGAAAAATGGCGACTCCACTGGGGACCATCTTTTTATTGTTTCCAAAGAAAGGGTTTTTTCTATTTGTTTTATTTTTATTATGTTCTTGTTTGGTTCTTTGGTTCTGTTACTTGTGTGGATTCTGTTACAAGTGATACATTATGGACAAATCCTAACCCGGATTAAGTACACATAAGAAATTAGGTGGAGGGTATAGTCATGTGCAGGCGCACGTGAGAATCCTTCCGCTCAGTGGAGGTTCCTTGTTTGTAATATATGTTTAGCGAGTTAATTGCGAAGACATTATTGCTTTCATTGAATTGTAGAAGCTGAGAGACCGTAGAACCCCAACCCATCCTGGCCTTATTAGGTTGTGGTGCAGAAACTATTCAGGTGAAGACTTGGATTAGTTGTCATGCGGAGAACCACACTCAGACGAGTTTTTCTTGAGAATATTGCTGGCTCATGAGTTTAATTGTGGAAAGCCGGTAATATCCGAAAGAAAAATGTAGACTCTGACGTATCAGTAGAACATGTTTTGCAGGTGATTAACTAGAACTATCCCATGTTTGGTTCTCTGACCTCATGCTCGTGACGCTGGACCTTTGAACCTGTGTGTACCATGTATTTGTGTTGCCATTACCATGTCTGTATTACCATGTATGTGCTACCATGTATGCGTTACCATGTTTGAATATGTGGCATCCATCCATCCACGCATTCATACATCCATAAAAAATAAAAAATCTTTTTCCATAAAAACATGATTTTTCCAAAAATTTAGAGAATTTTCTTTGCAAACATTATAGGGTTAAGTTATGGAAAAAAGGTATACCAAGAGGTACGGTTTCAAAGAGCCTAATGTGGAAAGACTGAAAGAGTTAGCGTCTTTTGTACAAGATCCTTCTGATTTTAGGAAAAGCCATGGAAAGCTTTTGCCTATTTTGAACACTCATGTTGATGAAGGGCTTCTCAAAACTCTGGTTCAGTTTTATGACCCCGTCTACCGGTGTTTTACCTTTCCAGACTATCAGTTGGTACCAACCTTAGAAGAATATGCCAATCTTTTGGGTATTCCTGTGTCTGACAAAATACCTTTCAATGGTTTGGAAGCCATTCCTAAGTCACCAGTCATTGCAACAGGAACCCACTTGAAGAAATCTGAAATAGAGAGTAATTGGACTACCAAAGGAAACCTCCCGGGTTTAAATTCACACTTCCTGGTAAAGAAAGCCTTTGATTTCATCGAGACTGGTAGCATGATAGCTTTTGAAGCTGTACTAGCCTTGCTCATCTATGGGTTGGTTTTGTTTCCCAATATCGACGACTTCGTTGATATCAATGCCATAAAGGTCTTTTTGAATGGAAATCCCGTTCCGACTCTGCTTGGTGACATGTATTTCTCCGTCCATCATAGGAATCACCAAGGTGGTGGAATTATTGTATGTTGTGCACCTCTGTTGTTTAAATGGATTGTTTCGCACTTACCTAAGTCTCCCATTTTCACGGAAAACCGGGAAGGTTTGCGATGGTCTCAAAGACTTATGTCTCTTACTAATAATGATATTCAGTGGTATACCTTGGCTCGCTGCGGTACAGAAACCATTGAAAGCTGTGGAGAATTCGCCAACGTACCCCTCATTGGTACACAAGGAGGAATTAACTACAATCCAGTCCTAGCCCGACGACAACTCGGGTATGCAAATTCAACTAAACCCATTGGACCTACAGTGGAAAGTTACTTTTATCAGGAAGGAAATGATCCCCAGGGGTTGAAAACAAAAATGGTGAAAGCCTGGTACGACATCCGATGGAAAGAAAAAGGTGAGACAAAGAACTGTATCGCTACGAGCGCCTACACCTGTTGGGTAAGGAAAAGAGCAAGGGAGTTTCAAATGCCTTATGATTATGAAAAACCCATGTTCCCTGTGGTGCCTCAACGACCCAACATTCCCGCTATGGAGGAATACCAAGACACTTTGACCAAGATGAGGATAGAGAAAGACGCTTGGAAAGAAAAGTTTCGAAGAACTGATGTGGAAAATAGAAAGTTGAAGAAACAAGTGAAAGAACACGAAGAAACGCTCTATTATCAGGATGGATGGCTCATGAACAAAGATGAGAAGATCCGTCGGAAAGATGCCGCAATCAGAAGATACATCAAAGAAAGCAAGAAAAAGCTTGAAGGCTCAACAAGCAACGCTCCGATACCTGACAATTGGAAGAATGTGGTTGACAAGCTGAGAGCTGAAAAGGCCGAGTTGAAAGCTCGCTATGGGAAAGAAATCATGAAGCTCAAGTTGCACAATGCATTTGGTTCTTCGTCTGATGAAGATGCTTAGGATTTATTTAAATTTTCATGTATCATTTGATTCTGTAAGGAGCTACGCTCCAATGTTGTAACATTTCCCATTATTGTAATAAAAAATGAATGAATAAAAGAATAGTTTGTGTTCGAATGTTTGCAAGGAAATAATCTTTAAAATGTTTGGAAAAAATCACAAATTTCTTTTTGCATACATCATTCTGCATATCGAGTCTGTTGTATAGAGTCTTATCTTTTGGATCTTTCTCCAATAGATCGTCAAGCTGTCGCGTCTCAAAGTGTCTCGACCACGCTCACAATCAGATCACAGATACAATACTCGTTCAAACAGAAGAAGAGTAATGGAACACTCTGAACAAGAGAATATTGAGCTTCGTGGTACGGTGACCACCCTTCAGGAAAAGTTGGAAAGTCTCACTACTCTGGATGACTCCTTAATGGCCGCACAAAATCAGCCGCCGCCACCCAACAGTCAAGCAACGGTAACATCTGAAGTCACTACTCCAGTTTCTACAGTTGCGTTCGGTATTCCATCTTTCTCCATGCCAGAAGGTTGGGGCACGCCTTTCAGCTTTGGTACAGGATTTCGCCATAATTTCTCTGGGGTTCAAACAGCTACAACTGAAGCGCCTGCTGCACAAAGTTCACAGTTTACTCCAAATCAGGGGGTAACTTTTTCTCAAGTCACTATGGCACTTTCTCAGCCCACTATGACAGTTCCGACTCCTACGGTCCACACTGTTCCTTATGATGGCAATGAGATTTATCATGATCAAGGTGATAGCACAAATCAGCGTAATCTTGTAGGAGATCTCCAAGAGCAGTTCAACAAGATTCAGCTGGAAGTCAAAGCTATTCGTGGAAAAGATTTGTTTGGAAAGAATGCCCAGGAGCTATGTTTGGTTCCCAGTGTACAAATACCAGCCAAGTTCAAGGTCCCAGACTTTGAGAAATACAAAGGTAGTTCTTGTCCACAAAGTCATCTTGTGATGTATGCCAGGAAGATGTCTACTTATGCAGATAATCATCAGTTGCTTATCCATTACTTTCAAGACAGTTTGACTGGTGCCGCACTGAAGTGGTACACAGGCTTGGATAGCACCAATATTCGAACTTTCAATGACTTAGGCGAGGCCTTTGTCCGACAATACAAGTATAACTCAGATATGGCTCCAGACAGAGATCAGCTTCGATCCATGGCTCAGAAAGACCATGAAACTTTCAAAGAGTATGCCCAACGATGGAGAGAAACTGCTGCTCAGATTAATCCACCGTTAAAAGAAAAAGAGATGACAAAGATCTTCATGAATACTCTCAGTCCGTTTTACTATGAACGCATGATTGCTAGTGCTCCAAGTGATTTCACCGAAATGGTAAACATGGGGATGCGTCTAGAAGAAGGAGTCCGAACCGGACGTCTAACTAAAGAAGGTGGATCTTCAAGCGGAACCAAAAAGTTTGGAAGTGGTTTCCCAAAGAAGAAAGAACAAAGTGTTGACATGGTATCCCAAGGAAAGCCAAGAGGAAATGTCAATCGTCAACGACAGGTAGCTGCTATCGCACCAGCCGTTAATACAACACCGAATCCGGATTTTAATCCGCAGTTTCAACAACAACAGCCTCGACAACAGGCTCAGCAATTTAACAATAATCAGAATCGTGTACAAAGAGCTCCACAGTTTGATCCGATTCCAATGACCTACACAGAATTGTACCCTGCTTTGATTGAAAGAGGTCTTGTTCAGACTAAAGCACCACCACCAGTACCTGAGAAACTCCCATGGTGGTACAAAGCTGAGGTCTCATGCCCTTATCATCAAGGAGCACCTGGCCATGATCTTGAGCATTGCATAGCTTTGAAACATGAAGTTCAGAGGTTGGTAAGATCTAATCTCCTCTCTTTCAGAAATTTGAATCCAAATGTGCAAGCAAATCCGCTACCCAATCATGGAGGGCATGTTGTAAACATGGTGTATGGATGTCCTGGTCCGTACCGAGTCTATAATATCAATTTCTCAAGAGCCAATTTGGTACAAATGCACGCCACTCTCTGTCGAGGGCAGAATTTTCGCCAGCATCACTATGGTTCCTGTAGCATATGTTGTGTAGATTCTCATGGGTGTTCGATTGTGAGAAGAGATCTCCAAGTACTGTTGGATAATGGTACTATTCAGATCTACAGAAATAGGAATGAAAATGAAGTTAACATGATAGGATGCTATCCGCATGAGCTTTTAGTCTCAGATATCAACTCGGAAATGCCTACAGTTAACGTCATCGTTCCTCATTTCAACATGCCTGAGCGCATGGAAGTTACTTATAACAAGCCGAAGGTTCCTGTTGCTCCTTTGATCATTTGTCTACCTGGACCTGTTCCCTATGACTCTGACAAGGCAGTTCCATACAATTACAATGCCACAATGGTAAAGAATGGACAAGAAGTTCCTTTACCTACTCTTTCATCTGTCGTGAACATCGCTGATGTGAGTCGAGTAACAAGAAGTGGACGTGTGTATACTCCATTACCTCCGAAGCAACCTGTTGCTCCTACGACCGGACAAAATTCTACCAGTACACCAGTAGGGAATCCTGTGGAAACTCCTGTCAGTAATACAAACACTGATGTTGGTCAATCCAGTGGAACCAATGTCAATCCTGACTTTGATGAAATTTTGAAGCTTATCAAAAGAAGTGAATACAAGATTGTGGATCAGCTTATGCAGACTCCTTCAAAAATCTCAATACTTTCATTGCTGTTGAATTCAGAAGCCCACAGGGAAGCCCTGATGAGAGTTTTGGATCAAGCTTTTGTAGATCATGATGTGACTGTTGACCACTTTGATGGGATAATAGCCAACATAACAGCTTGTAACAATTTAAGCTTCTGTGATGAAGAACTCCCCGAGGAGGGTAGAAATCATAATCTTGCTTTACACATTTCTATGAACTGTCAGTCAGACTCTTTGTCCAATGTATTGGTAGACACCGGATCTTCCTTGAATGTGATGCCAAAGACGACTCTTGCTCGTTTGTCTTACCAAGGAATGCCTATGAAGTTCAGTGGTGTAGTTGTCAAAGCATTTGATGGATCGCGAAAATCTGTTATCGGCGAGGTCAACCTTCCCATGACAATTGGTCCACGTACATTTCAAATCACCTTCCAGGTCATGGACATTCAAGCTGCTTATAGCTGTTTGTTAGGACGACCATGGATCCATGAAGCAGGGGCAGTAACTTCTACGCTCCACCAAAAGTTAAAATTTGTAACAAATGGAAAATTGGTAACGATAAGTGGAGAACAAGCCTTGATGGTGAGTCATTTGTCCAATTTCTCTTTTATCAGTGCCGAGGATGTGGAAGGAACTCAGTTCCAAGGTCTCTCTTTAGAAGACGAATCTTCCAAAAAGAAAGCATCGATCTCTTCTTACAAAGAGGCGGTAAAAGTAGTGAAAGATGGAACTACCACTGGCTGGGGGAAAGTTGTGATCCCTATCAAAAATGAAACTAGAGCAGGTCTCGGATGTTCACCAACATTCTCAAACTGCACTAAGAAGGATGAAACCCTTCGTCCGATCAAAGAAACATTCATTAGTGGAGGATTCCTTAACCCAATTCCTCAAGAGGTTAATGTCCTTATCGAAGAATGCATCGAAGAAGGTTTACCCGATCCTGAAGAAGAATGGAAATGTTATCTCAATGACTCAGGATACATATCTCAGGAAGAACCGCATCCTCCGTCAGAAGAATCCAAAGGCAATGAAACTGAACCTATTCCAGCAAAGGTCTGGGACACCTTGGGACAACCAAGTGGAAAATTTGATTACATGGTGAAATATACTGCGCCTGAGAGTTACAAGATTGCGATTGAGGATATCCAACCAACTGGATGGGGAGATTCCTTTGAATATAATGGTCAACCAGAAGAGGTTTATCAGCCCTGTCAATTCTCTCAGCAGCCTGAAATTACTGAAGATTTCGGCTTCAACGCATCTGCCAAGGTTTATAATCCTGAAGATGGTTATTATCACATAAATGCCATTTTTGAAGATGAAGGGGAAGATGATCCCGCAACCGACTCAGAAAGTGTTGCTGACAATGAGTCTCTTCATCCTGAAGACTGGGAAATACATCCTGAAAATTCTGAAGATTGTGACTCATCTTATGCTCTTCGAGAAGTAGAAGAAGACCGTTTCAACTCTACAAAGAACAAGGTTGACAAACCAGGACCTTCAAATCCTGCTCGACCAGCGGTCAATGTCAATACTGAAGATAATTCCGAGGGGAATTTTCCTGAATACATAATACAAAGAGGAGTTTGTTGCTACTGGAAAGCTGTCGACGTTCCGAATGTTGTTCGCCGCTCAAAGTAATCACTTCGCTGTTATTTTGACCTCCTGCCTTGCCCAAAGCAGAGAGATGTTTTATAGGGCTTTGCTTTTAAATGTTCCGCCCAAATAACTTTGTGTATAGGGCTTTGTTTTAAAAGTTTCCCTCTTTGTCCCGCCCAAGACAAATGAGTTTGTGTTTAGGGCTTTGTTTCAAAAATGAATCATAAATAAAGTGTCATTTTGAATTCCCTACATTATATGTTTTATTTTTTTGCTTTTTTTTTCTGGAAATGGTAATCCTAAAAAACCAAAATAAAGAAAAAACTTTTTCAAAAAAAATCTGCATACACTCTTGCATTCATAAATTTTCTGAAATAAATATAAATCACATGTGCAGATTTACTATTGATAAACCCATTGAATGCAATAACCCTATGCCCTCTCCCAACTTTGAGTTTCCTGTGTTCGAAGCCGAAGAAGAGGAAGAAGAGGAGATCCCAGACGAGATTTCTCGATTACTTAAGCACGAGGAAAGAGCCATTCTGCCTCACAAAGAGCCTTTAGAAAAGATCAACTTGGGTTCTGAAGAAGACAAAAAAGAAGTGACCATTGGATCGCTCCTTGATACTGATGTCAAGAGTAAGTTGACAGACCTCCTCAAAGAATATGTTGACGTGTTTGCCTGGTCCTACCAAGACATGCCTGGGTTGGATACCAATATTGTTCAGCATTACTTGCCATTGAAGCCAGAATGTCCGCCGGTTAAGCAGAAATTGCGAAGGACTCACCCTGATATGGCTAATAAGATCAAAGTGGAAGTTCAAAAGCAACTCGACGCAGGTTTTCTTGTCACCTCTGAGTATCCTCAATGGTTAGCCAACATAGTGCCAGTTCCAAAGAAAGATGGCAAAGTCAGAATGTGTGTTGACTACCGTGACTTGAACAAGGCCAGTCCAAAAGATGACTTTCCATTACCACATATTGACATGCTGGTTGATAACACCGCTAAGTTCAACGTCTTTTCCTTCATGGACGGGTTCTCTGGTTATAATCAGATCAAGATGGCTCCCGAAGACATGGAGAAGACATATTTCATCACCCCATGGGGTACCTTTTGCTACAAAGTGATGCCATTTGGATTAAAGAATGCAGGCGCAACATACCAAAGAGCAATGACTACTCTTTTTCATGACATGATGCATAAAGAAATTGAAGTTTATGTGGACGACATGATAGCCAAGTCCAGCACAGAAGAAGAACATATTGAATACCTTTTGAAGTTGTTTCAACGACTAAGGAAATATCAGCTTCGCTTGAATCCTAACAAATGTACTTTTGGGGTTAGATCTGGAAAACTCTTGGGGTTCATTGTCAGCTAAAGAGGTATTGAAGTAGATCCCGACAAAGTCAGAGCTATTCAAGAGATGCCTGCACCAAAAACTGAAAAGCAAGTAAGAGGATTTCTCGGACGATTGAACTATATCTCCAGGTTTATCTCTCAAATGACTGCTACTTGTGGGCCAATTTTCAAGCTTCTCCGCAAAGATCAAGGGGTTGTATGGACTGAAGATTGCCAGAAAGCGTTCGACAGTATCAAAGAGTACTTGTTAGAACCACCAATATTGATTCCTCCGGTTGAAGGAAGACCACTAATCATGTACCTTACCGTGTTGGAAGAATCCATGGGTTGTATGCTTGGGCAGCAAGATGAAACCGGTAAGAAGGAGCATGCCATATATTACCTGAGTAAGAAATTCACAGACTGTGAGTCTCGTTACTCCATGCTCGAAAAAACATGTTGTGCTTTGGCTTGGGCTTCAAAACGTCTCCGCCAATACATGATCAACAATACTACTTGGTTAATCTCCAAAATGGATCCGATCAAGTATGTCTTTGAAAAGCCTGCCTTAACAGGAAGGATTGCCCGATGGCAAATGCTGTTATCTGAATATGACATTGAGTACCGTGCTCAAAAAGCGGTTAAAGGAAGCATTCTCGCTGATCACTTGGCGCATCAACCAATTAATGAATATCAATCTCTCAAGTTTGACTTTCCTGATGAAGATGTTTTGTACTTGAAGATGAAAGATTGTGACGAACTAGGTCCTGAGCCTGGATCAAGATGGGGCCTAATTTTTGATGGAGCAGTAAACGCTTTTGGCAATGGAATTGGGGCAATCATCACCACTCCCAAGGGTACTCATATCCCGTTCTCCGCCAGATTGCTATTTGAGTGCACCAACAACATCGCAGAATATGAAGCTTGTATCATGGGTCTCGAAGAAGCCATTGACTTAAGGATCAAGATCCTCGACATATATGGAGATTCGGCCCTCGTGATCAACCAAATCAAATACAAGTGGGAAACTTATCACCCTGGCTTGATTCCTTATAGAGATTATGCAAGACGTCTGTTGACTTTCTTCAACAAGGTTGAATTGCATCATATACCTCGAGATCAGAATCGAATGGCAGACGCCTTGGCTACTTTATCTTCCATGTTCAAAGTCAATCATTGGAACGATATGCCTACAGTCAGAATTACGCGCCTTGAAAGGCCCGCCTATGTATTTGCAACTGAAGCAGTCATCGATGATAAACCGTGGTTCCACGATATCAAACGCTTCCTTCAAACTCAAGAGTACCCGCTTGGGGCATCAAACAAAGACAAGAAGACTCTAAGGAGACTTTCTGGCAGTTTCTTCCTGAACGGAGACGTGCTATACAAAAGAAATTTCGACATGGTTTTGCTCAGATGCGTGGACAGACACGAAGCAGACATGTTAATGCATGAAGTGCATGAAGGGTCCTTTGGAACTCATTCAAATGGGCATGCAATGTCCAAAAAGATCTTAAGAGCAGGATACTATTGGTTGACAATGGAATCTGACTGTTACAAACACGTGAAGAGATGTCACAAGTGCCAGATCTACGCAGATAAGATCCATGTACCGCCGACTCTACTCAACGTTCTCTCATCTCCGTGGCCTTTCTCCATGTGGGGTATCGACATGATTGGAATGATCGAACCAAAAGCTTCAAACGGTCATCGTTTCATCTTGGTAGCAATTGATTACTTCACTAAATGGGTCGAAGCAGCGTCTTATGCCAATGTTACAAGACAAGTGGTTGTAAGGTTTATCAAGAACAACATCATTTGCCGATATGGTATTCCCAGCAAGATCATTACTGACAATGGTTCGAACTTGAATAACAAGATGATGAAAGAATTGTGTGAGGAATTCAAGATTGAGCATCATAACTCTTCTCCTTACAGACCAAAAATGAACGGCGCCGTTGAAGCTGCTAACAAGAACATTAAGAAGATCGTCCAGAAAATGGTCGTCACTTACAAAGACTGGCATGAAATGTTGCCATTTGCTTTACATGGGTACCGTACTTCAGTGCGTACTTCAACAGGGGCAACTCCCTTTTCTCTAGTATACGGCATGGAAGCTGTGCTCCCCGTAGAAGTTGAAATCCCATCAATGAGAGTCCTCATGGAGACTAAGTTATCAGAGGCTGAATGGTGTCAAAACAGATACGATCAGTTGAACTTAATCGAAGAAAAACGTATGACTGCTCTATGCCATGGACAGTTATACCAAGCAAGGATGAAACAAGCCTTCAACAAAAAGGTTCGACCTCGTGAATTTCGAGAAGGCGACCTCGTGCTTAAAAAGATCTTGTCTTTTCAACCAGATTCTAGGGGCAAATGGTCTCCTAATTACGAAGGCCCGTACGTTGTCAAAAGAACATTTTCTGGCGGCGCCATGACTCTTGCAACCATGGATGGTGATGAACTCCCATATCCTGTGAATGCTGATGCAGTCAAGAAATACTTTGTCTAAAAAAAATACAAAAGAACAGCTCGGTAAGTTGAAAACCCGCAAAGGGCGACTTAGGCAAAAATGAGCGTCTCGGTGGACTGAAAACCCGAAAGGGCGGTCCAGGCAAAAATTAGAGACAATAAACAGAAAAAATTCATCCTGGTAGATTGAAAACCTGAAAGGGCAATCTAGGCAAAAATTAGGGATTTATGACAAAGTAACTGCATCAGTCCTTACTTCGTCACCTGAAGAGTCTGTACCTCATCAAAGGATCTTCAATCAAATCATCACCAATCTGAAGCGACAAGCACAGTTGGAACTCAAAGTTATTAGAGGGAATAGTGGTTATTGCTTTCAATGTAGCCTTTTCCGCATAATTACCATTTCCAACTTTTGTAAATACTCTATGGAATCACGCCTTTAGCTGGTTTCCATCCTATTAAATAAATTTGAGCCTTGTGCCCATTTGTTTGCAATCTCTAATTTCTTTTAGCTTTCAAAATGACGCTTTAATTGTGTTATTTACTTTTGAAAAAAAGAAAAAAAGTTTTAAATGAATTTACTTCACTTTTCTTTTTCAAAATAAAAGCGAAATTTTCCTTTGAGTTGTGAACAACGGAAGGAACATCAACAGCTATCTCCATAGGAAGATTATGATAGGAAAAGCTCTTCTATCCCCAGTGAAAAAGCTCTTCTATCCCCAGTGAAGAAGGTCTTTTATCCCCAGTGACGAAGATTTCCAATCTCCAGTGAAGAAGCTCTTCCATCTCAGTAAAGATGCTTATCTTCCCCAGAGAAGTTTAAAGCACGCAACACCATTCATCACCCGTGTTATCTACACCGTGTTGAAAAACATTTGCCAAGTATCTGGTTGTATTGCGACGTCGGTCCCTCTCCAGTATATACTTCTTTGTCTGTCAGTATTGTTAGCATGCATGCGACATTCATGACATTCATCATTCATACATATTTGCATCATTTATGCATTCTTGCATTTTTCAATGTTTGATTTAGAATCACTTGTTTAGGATATATCTATCCTCAAAAAGAAAAGAAAAAAAGAAAAAAAGAAGAAACAAATATGGGCGTGTCATCTCTCCAAGTAGGTTGTCACCCATAAGCAGAAAAGAACATATTCTTTCTCCAGTTCCCCACTGAGATCATTCCTCGTGGAAGAAGGTTGCTTTAGTTTCTCCTTTCAAAACAAAGGAGGAGATCCCCAGTTGAGTTCATTCCTCATGGGTGCAAAGTCTTGTTTGACTATTTCTTTCCAATTCATTCTTGGTTAGAACCCTGTCTTTACCAAAGATTCAAATTCCGATTCCTCAAACAGAGTCGTGAAAAACAGACAATAAGCAATAGCCTCATCTTCTGAGCAGCTTATGTCTCTTTCAAAATATTTTTCCTCTCTAGGAAATCAATCATGAAGACCATTTGACAATCAGGGCCTTATTACTGTTCACAAGGCTGAATAACCAGTAATTTCCCTAGCAAAGTCTCCAGA